>NW_006408623.1:5160919-5170158 GCF_000296735.1 Chrysochloris asiatica | reverse complement strand
TCACCCCCTTACCTAGGCCAGACCCTGGCATTCCATGGAGTGGCTGGTGGATTTCAATGGGCGGCCTTTGGGTTTGCAGTCCAATGCTTATCCTACAGTACAATACCATGTCCTAGTTCTTAGCATTTAGTCACTTTATGAAAATAGACAAATAGAAGTGGATAAAAATGGACAAGAACAATAAACAAAGCAAAATTAAAGCCAGATTAGGTACTTGTCTCTATTGTTAGAGGTGTTATTATTATTAATATTATTAATATATGAAGACAGCATTCAACGGACCTGGTGGTTCATATAACTTAAGTAATAAAACTTGCATCCAGACGATATTTTCCTACTTATCCCAAAGGATACAAGGATTTGAGATATGATATCTCACAGTTCTCAACTTTGCCAGTCTTTCCAAAAAAAATGAAATCTGTTGCAACAATCTTCCACAAACTTCCAATGACCCCTCCTTACAAAGAGAAAAGCAGTAAGTGGTCAGCATCACTGGATGGGCACTGGATTGCTAGTCTTTTGACTTCCTATTTATCTTTCTGCTCTCTTCACTATTCCAGAAGCCCTTAGTTGACCTTAACTTTAAGTAAGACCTTGTAGTCACATCAAGTTTTTCTTTCTTCTAGTCTTAGTTCTGGTGTCACATTCTCCTTGAATTACTCTTCCCATTGAACAATAACACTCTTGAAATTGCACACTACATTCTCCTGGTGTACACTGTAGGATAAGTACTGGATTGTTACCCCACCATGGGGTCACTATGAGTTGGAACTGACTCAATGGCACTTAATAACAATTTCCTCTCACCATTCCTGATTTAAAAGCAGTCTTTGGCTTTCAAAGGAAGTTGGAATCATCTGTGGATTGAAGCTCAATCGATACATTCACTCTGATCAACATGGATAGTCTTCACTGAATTAATTACCTTGAGAATAAAAGTTGAAAGAGATACTCAGTATTATTTTTGACTGTCATCAGGAAGGGATGGTGTGGGCTGCTGGCTCTGTTCCCAGTATGAAACTGGAGATGCTAAAAATGGAAGAGAAAACTGTGTGGCTTTGGAGAAGAAAAATAAAGGGTGTGAGGACCCCCTGGAGACACAGATGGAGTTGTGACCAGTTGTAGGGAGGACATGGCCGTGGGATAGGGGAAGAGCAGATGGTTAGCTGGGGTGGGGGAGGAATAGGTGGGGCAAGAGCAGTTTATTTGTGTTCCTTCCCTTCTGTCGTCTTGACCCGGGCAGGACATTGTCCTCCCCATCACAAATGTGGGACAAAAGATGGAAAAGTACAGTAACAACACAATGCCATTGGAGTGGTAGGAAAGCTAAGATCAAAGGAGCAAGGGGCATGCCTGTACCAAGTCTGGTGCCTGGACAATCCTTAGCCACCCAACAGGAGGTCTCTAAGGAGAATAGCAATGGGTGGAGGTGAAAGTTGGTTGGGAGCACTTAGGTACCAATAAAGGGACAACCAATGGTGTGGGCCAGTCTACAGCATGTCTTCATGAGCTCTCCTCCCTTAAACCCACCAGGAGCAGGGCAGCCATAACCTGGGCTCCATACTCTAAATTACTTTTCAAAAGGCTGATATTCCCAAGGAGAAAGTACTTCAAAGGCAAAGTTAACTAGTTATCCAGAGAGACCTGCAGTAAAAAATGAAAGCTTTATAAAACTAAAACATGAGAACAAACATGATGGTGGAGAGGGTAGTAGTGCAATTAGAAGCTCCATCAGCAACAACACAGAATACTGGACCAAGCAGACTCAGGGGACTGTCCCAGAACTCTGAACCACATATAAAGGAATATTTAGAAGGTTGGAAGGCTTACAGTTAAGGGAATTTATAGAAGAAGGAAGAAATCTATTGCTTTCTAATTCAAGATGCTCAGCTGCTCCTGATGCCACCATCTTGGGTGAGACCAAGCAGGGGAAAGATCAGAGTAGCCACGGACACCTGACAGAATTATGGAGATAAAGGTGTAGACATTCTTTTTTTTTTGTATCTGTTCATTGGTCTCTCACTGTCTGCACACATCCATTCTGGTGACTAGAGGGAGTGCCTGAGTGAGTGGATGGACACTCAACCCCCACTCCTGAGGGTTCTACTACACATGTGCACAGATCTCATCCAAATTTTAAAGTGACAGTTTCCACTTAAAATCAAAAGGCATTGCAAAATGGCCACAGCCCGTCCTGAACTGTTTATCACTAGGAAAAAGGCCTGAATGGGGATTGTGGAGTGGTACAGGCAGAAGAAAAAGGAAATAGGCCGAAAATTAAATCCTGAGTTACGTCACAATGACCAACAGTAACATCTTGAAATTTCTCAGGAAGAAGAGTGAAAAGGGAAGCCCATCTCCTGATCACATCTACCTGGAGGCAATCAGAAAACATAAAAAATACCAAAATACATACCCATCTAAGGATTAAGGCCACAGATAACTCCTGAATATGCCCCCAAAACAGAAACAGATGACCGTATCAGTACATGTTGAGAAAAGAGATAAAGTGACTGAGGTAAATGAGCTAGAAGTAGACCTATAGTCTATACTGGAAGAAGAGTAGGCTTTGGAAATGCCTGAGAAGGAATTCAGAAAAATGATTATAAAATGTATCAAAACAGTTTACACTGGAGTTGAGAAAAATAAGGAAGAAGTCAGGAAAGCACTATAGGAACAATCAAATAAAATAGATACAGCATTGGAAACAACTCAAAACCTACAGAAAGAGGTCCAAATGATTAATAATGCAATATCAGAAATGGACAATACACTGAACGGGCAAAGGAGTAGAATTGAAGAGATAGAAGCCAGAACTAGTGAGCTAGAGGATAAATCTCTCAATACTAGTAAGATAGAAAAGCAAGCACAAAAAAGGGCAAAAACATCTGAAGAAGGCCTGAGATTCATGTTGGACAACATGAAGAGGAATAACTTAAGAATTATCGGCATTCTGGAACAGGAAGAATCACACAAGTCCACAGAGGAGATAATTGAAGAGTTTCTGGAAGAAACTAACATCCTAAGAAAATGAAAAGATAAGCATTCAAGAAGCTCAACAAACCTCAGGAAGGATAGACTCTAAAAGAAAATCACCAAGACATATAATAATCAAGCTCTCCAAAATCAAAGATATGGACAGAATCCTGAAAGCAGCTAGGGAAAAGAGAAATATAACATACAAAAGCAAGCAAGTCAGATTAAGCTCAGATCTCTCAACAGAAACCATGCAGCCAAGGCAATAGGGGAAACATATATAAAACCTGAAAGAAAAACCTGCCAACCAAGAATCCTCTATCCAGCAAAGCTGTCAATCAAGTACAATGTATAATCAAAACATTCCAGGAAAAACAGAAGCTAAGGGATTTTCCCAAAGCCAACCCTGTGCTGCAAAATATCCTAAAGGGAGTTCTATGGACTGAGAATCAACAAGAACAGACAACAATCAGAAAATGGCATTTGTGGCAGCATCACCCTGAACTCGATCGACAAATGGAAGCGTCAAGAACAAAATAAGATTATAAGAACAGAGGATCTGGGAGGTCAGTCTATGAGCAAAACAATTACGATGTGAAAGAATGTAAACACAGAGGAACAGAGATCCAGGTGGTGAGAAGATCAGGTAGATTACAGGAGAAAATAGACTATCTTAAAGGGAGGGAAGAGTTAATGGAATATAAGGTAACCACAACAGTGGAGTTGGGGTGGGGGCCTTAGTTTGGGTGTTGAGGAAGGAAATACAAGAAGTGGGAGGAGGTGGAAGAATAAGATAGATAGGGGAACATTGAGGCAGGTTTGCATGGCCTAAGTGGGACAGAGGTAAACAGTGATGCATGCTCAACCTTGGAACAGGGCTCTGAGATACAAGTCTCTAAGCTTAGCTTGAAGAGGGGAAATGATACTAAAACGTTTGACTATCTTATGAATATTGGTTTCCCTTGCCTACTATTGCAAAATAGACACTTGAGTGGGATAGAAAGGAATGTTGAGAAACAAGATTACAGAAAACTTGTAAGCCCATCTTCAGCCTATAACTGATTGGAACACCTAAAAGGGCCTCTAGAACTTGCCCAGTGAAACAGGCCTCTTGCAAAGCCTTAGGAGAGTATAGGACCTTAGGTGAAATCCTGAATCTCATCCAGAACCTTATGAGGTGGGACATCCCCACTAGAAAGGACAAGCAGACCAGCCTGGAACAGCTAGAGCTACAGAAGATGCATCTTCAAAGAAAGAACATCAGGAAAAACCAAAAACAAAAATGACAGTATGACTGGGTGCTACAAGAATAAGCAAGCTGTTCACCAGGAAGCCATTAAGGTAAGCAATCAAGTTCCCTCAGGACAAACTCCCTTCTAAGACTGGAACTCAAAGGGAACACATGAACAGGCATGTAAGCTTGCTGGTGACCACATTGGTCTACTGGTGAGTGGAAGAGGGGGAAAGGCAGCAATGAAGAAATGGGCTGAGTTCAACCACAGTCCATAGACTCCTGATGATCTGGAGATGAGAGAGAGAAGAGGAAAGGCTGGTTGGTCCTAAGTGTGCTGAGATCTGGGGACACATAAGTCCATGGACAAGGACATAGCCACAGGGGGCTAGAGCTGAGAGTGAAGCATCCAGCTGATATGAAGTGAAGGGAGATGCACAAGAACACCCAAACTTGCAGACAGTACCTATTTGACCTAGCCTTGATGGTTTGGTAATCAGAACTCGACTAGAGGAAGATTAAAAAAAAAAAAATACAAACAATTTTTGATAAAGGAAATGAGGGTAAATTGCTACAATTTAATGAACTTGACCTATACTCATGGAGGTTGTTGTTGTTATGTGCTGTGGAGTCTGTTTCCAACTCAGTGACACCGCATAGGGTTTCTGAGGTGTAAATCTTTACAGTAGCAGAAAGCCTCATCTTTCTCCCACGGGACAGCTGGTAGTTTTGAACTGCTGTCCCTGAGGTTAGCAGCCCAATTCGTAACCACTACACTACCAGAGCTCCTTACAGTCATGGAGGTAGTAACTCTAAATACCAGCAGAGATGGAAGGAGTTTTCACATCAAGTATCAATGCTATCTCCTCTGTACACAGGGTAGATACAGATGGGCAGCTTAGATATTGGCTACCTAAAATGAGGAGGCGATAAAGGCACAGAGTGACTGGCTTACACGGTTTCAAGAGGGAGTTTAGTTTAAGAGTGTGTGGGGGAAATAAAGAGTCCCCAGTGAATAGTTTTCATCTTGTCTAGATGGGTCTGGTGAAAAGAGATGGGGATAAGATTCGTATGATTTAATAGTGAATAATTGTTATCATGACTAGTTGTGACCATCACAATGATAAATGTAGAAGTTTTGTAACAAAAACAGGGGAGTGGTTAATCTTACAGTCCAGAGATGGAGGACCCTAGGACCATCAAGGGAGAAGAGCAAAAGCAGAATGTGGGACCTTATCCAGAGAAGCAGCGACACCAGAGATGGAGTCATGGAGAGGGGGCAGTGGCTGAGGACTCTAGATTCATGGGAAGAGAGGGACTAAGAGCTGGTGGCTAGGAGGCAAACTTGCAGAATGTGCCCTTTAGAGGTGTAAATTATTATATATGCCTGACTGTTTTGTTTGTTTTTAAAAAAGCTAAAGTGAATAGAGAGAAATACTGTTAACTGATGGTACATGGAGGGGATTATAATAATTGTAATGAAACAAGGCATATGATTTGTTGAATGTAAAACTGATGGTCTGCTCTATAAACTTTCACTCAATTCACAATAAAAACCTTAAAAAAAAAAACAACAACTAAAACACAACATGGACTGGGCAAACCAGAACTAATGAAGCAGAATGATCAAGAATGGAAAAAAAATATAATGAGACTTAAAAGGGATTATTGATAACATGACGAAAGAACAAGCAGTTCTGAAAAATAACCAGGTGATGTATGGAAGACAAAACAAACAAACAAACAAACAAAATCCATCGATGGTAAAGGGATTCCACGTAGAACTGCTCATCAGGGCTTCTGAGATTGCAATTCTTTACAAGAACAGGTAGTCTGGTGGGTTTGAACCCCATCGACATTGTGGCTAGCAGTCCAATGCTTAACCCACTGCATAACCAGGTGTCCTCAAAAAATAGTTAATTAGCAAAGTAGAGAAATAGAAGGAAGACTATGTACAGCTAAACACTATATTTGTGATTAAGAAATTCACATTGAGAAAACTCCCCAAAGGCACCAGGAAGGAATAAAAGGATGAAAAACATAAAAACAATTGAGATGTGAAAGATAGTATATATCCTATCCGTCACATCTCTCTCTATATATATATAATGTCTCGGAAAAAGAAAAAAAAAAAATCACCCAAAAAACTAAAAACAAAATATGTGAAGAAACAAAGACTAAATATTTCCCAGGAGTAAAAGTGGAAACATTTCAGATCACAAGACTCATAGATGCCAAACTCTAAAAGTAAGGAAAAGCCATACTCACAAGTAATTTAAGATCATCAATGACAGAGAAAAATTCTAAAGCTTTTAGGGAGAAAGAGCTGATTGCCCACTGGGGACAATAAGAGTCAGATTGAGTCTAGATTTCCCAGCTGCAGTCTTGGACGTATGACGATAGTTCCTACTCAGCCAACTTGTAATTTTGATGTGGTGTTGTTGGTAAGTGCCATCAAGTCTGTTCCAACTCATAGAAACCCTGTGTAAGGTGTCCATGGAGCGGCTGGTGGGTTTGAACCACTGACCTTGTGGTTAGCGGTCCAGTGCTTATCCTACAGCACCACACCGGGACTCCATTTATATATACCATGTGAGGACATTCTCAGACATATATGGTTCAGAAAGCTTATTTCTCAAAAACCCCTTTGAAAACATTCTTGGAAGACATAATCCAGTTAGAAGACAACTAAGTTCAGGCACATGGCATGAATATGTTGGAAAATAAGGGTGAAAAATCAGGTAAAAATAGTTGGGATTTAAAAATCAAAACATAAAGAAGGAGAAAGAAGGCAGGGAAGGAGGAAGGGAGAAAGGGAAGGAAATAAATCATATTCATAATCCTTTAGAAGTAAAAATATGGAAGACACTAAATCTAAAGAATATTTTCATTGCATTGATTATGAAGTTTAGAAATGATTGACTTAATTAAAATTTCTGATTTCTTTGAAAGCATGTGTAGAATATAGTTTCTTTGTATTCTCTACCCAAGTCTAGGAGTTCTGGTGTGGCACTGTGGGTTCATGTACTGGACTGCAAGTTCAGTTCTGACTCATAGTGACCCTGTATAGGGTTTTCCAAGAGGCAGCTGGTGAGTTTGAACTGCCGACCTTCCTGTCAGAACCTACTCCACAGCACTTAACAACAACAACCCAAGTCTAACCTTGAAGTTGAATATTCAGGAAGAGCCTCCAGGAAGATGGTAGAAGGTGTTGATGCTGTTACCTGTGGATACTGTTCACATAGTGGTCCTTCATGAGGTGAAGCAGAGAGTCAGGATGTGGAAACAGTGACAGTGAATGGTCTACCAAGATGTTTGATGCTAAGTGCCTTTGAGTCAGTTCTGACTCACAGCTGTCCTGTATAGGGTTTCTGAGGAGCAGCTGGTGGGTTTGAACCACTGAACTTGCTACTAACAGTCCCATGCTTATCCTACATGGCCACACCAGGACTTCAAGATGTAAGTCTATAAAATAATTAGATGAGAGCGTGGGTAGATGTGCTGAAGTGAGATCAAGTGGGCAACTATCCTTGACTCATTTCATTTCTGGTCACTTTGTTGTGTATGGGTTCAATTCAACACCCCCACACAGAATGGGGCACATATGGAAGCTCAGCAGGGGGACTAATTAACAGGCTGTCTATCAGGGTTAATGAAGGCACTCAACACATAGAAAATGTGATAGACAAGACAAGACCTTTGAAAGACATCACACTGCAGCAAACCACGAGTTAGCTCTCTGGGTCTTAGTCTTAGCTGACCCGGTGTTGATTTGGGACAAACTGCTTAAGTAGTACAGGTCTTCGTTTATACATTTGCTAAATGAACGCACTGGACAAATTGAGCTAGAGTCCCTTCTAGCCTGAAAGACCTGGGGCCCCATGAAATCACTGATGAGATTGTGGGTTAGACTGTACTCAATACAGTTGTGCACCAATGACCGTCCCTGATACATCCTGTGAAATAAGGGGTCATGTGATCTGGACCTTGTGCAAACACCTTATCACCCTCAGGTTCTGCTTTCTCTTTAAGCATATTGAATAGCTTTGTGCTGAGAGGGATTCACTTTCGTGTTTGGTCCTTGTTAAGCTAGGTTTTGGAGAGAAGCAAAACCAATGTTACTATATATATATAGCAACATATACATATATGTGTGTGTGTATATAATATTATACATTGCTTTTGGAAGAAGTGCAGCCAGAGTGCTCCTTATAGGCCAAGATGGCCAAACTTCGTCTCTCATACTTAGGACATATTGTCAGGAGGGAACAGTCGCTGGAAAAGGATATCATGTTGGTAAGATGGAGGGTCAGAGAAACACAGGAAGACCCTCAACAAGATGAATTGGCCAGGTGGCAGCATTGATGGACTCAAGCGTGGCAATGGTAGTGAGGTTGGCCCAGGATTGGACATTGTTTCATTCTGCTGTGCATAAGGTCGCTATGAATTGGTGCCAACTCGATGGCACCTAACAACAACAACAACATATATATACAATCCACCACTTGTCTGTCAGTTTGTCATACTGTTGTGGCTTGTGAGTTGCTGTGATTCTGAAAGCTATGCTACTGGTATTTTAAATACCACAAGGGTCACCCATGGTGGACAGGTTTCAGATGAGCTTCCAGACGAAGACAGACTAGGAAGAAGGAGTGACAAACTACTTCTGAACATCTAGTCACTGAAAACCTTATGAATAGCAGAGAAATACTGTTAGATATAGTGCCAGAAAATGAGTCCCTCAGGTTGGAAGGCACTCAAAATGCAACTGGGGAAGAGTTGCCTCCTCAAAGTAGAGTTGACCGTGATGACATGAATGGAGTAAAGCCTGTGGGAGTAAAGCCCACGGAACCATCATTTGCTGATGGGGCACAACTCAAAAGGGAGAGAAACAGCTGTAAAAATCCATTGAAAATCAGAACATAGAATGTACGAAGTATGAATCTGGGAAAATTGGAAGTTGTCAAAAATGAAATGGAATGCATAAATATCATTGGAATCTGACAACCACACGGTTTACTATGTCAGGAAT
>NW_006408623.1:5158384-5159292 GCF_000296735.1 Chrysochloris asiatica | reverse complement strand
GGTTGGCCCAGGATCGAACATTGTTTCGTTCTGCTGTGCATGGGGTCGCTATGAGTCGGTTCCGACTCGATGGCACCTGACAACAACAACATATTCCACCTGAATTTAGAGATCATCTGAACAACAGATTTGATACATTAAACACTAAACATCAAAGACCAGAAGAGTTCTGGGATGACATCAAGAACACCATACATGAAGAAAGCAAAAAGTCATTGTTAACCTCTTCCTTTCTTTACCATCATGTGACCGCTGCTACGTTCCATCTTCACTGTGTCTCCTCATAAGACTTTCAGGATCAAGAGATTCCTGGCTAAGAAACAAAAGCAGAATCGTCCCATTCCCCAATGGATTCGAATGAAAATGGGAAATAAAATCAGATACAACTCCAAGAGAAGACGATGGAGAAGAACTAAGCTGGGTCTCTAAGGAGCCGCACATGTGGATGGAGCAGCACATAATAGACCCAGGTTCTAGCACCCTACCATACCAAGTTCAATTTTGCCAAGATTTGATCAGTTGAACATGTTTTGCAAAACTCTGGTTTCTTCCTTTATTTTTATGCTTCTGCGTTTAAAGAGGTTGGCTAATAAATATGTGAGGCCTTTGGTTTGAAAAAAAGCCATTGTTAGTACAAGAAAGAAGGAAAAGGTCAAAATGGATGTCAGAAGAGACACTGAAACTTGCTCTCCAGTGTAGAGATGCTAAAGCAAATGGAAGAAATTACGAGGTCCTAGAGCTGAACAGAAAATTTCAAAGATCAGCTTGAGAAGATAAAGCCAAATATTAGAATAAAATGTGCAAAGATCGGAAATCAGAAAACCAAAAAGAAGAACACACTCAGCATTTCTGAAGCTAAGGGAACTGAAGAAAAAATTCAGGCCTCAACTTTCATTATTGAAAGATTC
>NW_006408623.1:5112287-5155004 GCF_000296735.1 Chrysochloris asiatica | reverse complement strand
CTCCATATCATCAGCCAAAACAAGGTCAGGGGCAGCCTGTAGAATAGACCACCAATTGCTCACATGCAAGTTCAGGCTGAAGCTGAAGAAAATTAAAACAAGTTCATGAGAAACCAAAGTTTGAACTTGAACATATCACACCTGAATTTAGAAATCATCTCAAAGACAGTTTTGATGAATTAGACAATCATAACAGAAGACCATACGAGTTGGGGATGATACCAAGAAGATCATACAGGGAGAAAGCAAGAGGTCATTAAAAAGACAAGAAAGAAGGAAAAGGTCAAAATGGATGTCAGAAGAGCCTCTGAAACTTGCTCTCCAACGTAGAGATGCTAAGGCAGATGGAATAAACGAAGAGGTAAAAGAACTGAACACAAAATTTCAGAGGGCATTTCGGGAAGACTAAGTGAAGTAGTATAATGAAATGTGCAAAGACCTGGAGTCAGAAAACCTAAAGGAAAGAACACTCTCAACATTTCTCAAGCTGAAAGAACTGAAGAAAAAAATCCAAGCTTGGACATGAAATACTAAAGGAGTTTATGGGGGAAAATATTGTATGATGCAGAAAGCATCAAAAGAAGATGGAAGGATTATACAGAGTCACTGTACCAAAAGGAAATGGGCTCATGTTCAACCATTCCTAGAGATAGTGTATGATTAAGAGCCAATGGTACTGAAGGAAGAAGTCCAAGATGCACTGGAGGCATTGGTGAAAAAACATGTCTCCAGGGACTGGTGGAATACACGTTGAAATGTTTCAACAAACTGATGCAGCCCTGGAGACACTCACAATCAATGTCAAAAAATTTGGAAGACAGCTACCTAGCCAATTGATTGGAACAGATCCATATTTGTGTCCATTCCAAAGAGAGGGGACCCAATGGAATGTGGAAATCATCAGACAATATTATTAATATTACATGCTAGTGAAAGTTTGCCTAAGATAATTTTTAAATGACCGCAACCATACATTGACAGGTAATGGCTAGAGGGTCAAGCCTGATTCAGAAAAGGACGTGGAGCCACCTAGCAGACATAGCAAATTGTCCTTCATCTGATTATTCAGTTATGCTTGTTAGTAATCGCATACATGAGCCCTGGATATCCACAGATAAATGTAAAAACCTTCCCTAAAAGCCGAGACTGTAAATTCCAAAAAGGCAAAGTTCCCCCCAGCCTCCCCCCCCCAAAAAAAAAGCTAAAGAGGATAGAGAGAAACACTGTTAACTGATGATGTATGGAGGGGATTATAATCAATGTAATGAAACAAGTCATATGAATGGTTGAATGTGAAACTGATGATGTGCCCTGTAAACTTTCACTCAATCCACAAAAAAACCTTAAAAAAAAAGGATGTGGAATGAGGGATATCATTCCTGATATCAAATGGATCTTTGTTGAAAGCAGAGAATACCAGAAGGATGTTTACCTATGCTTTATTGTCTATGCAAAGGCATTTACTTCCTGTATCATGACAAATTATGGACAACATTGCTGAGAATGTGTATTCTGAAACACTTAGTTGTGCTCATATGGAACCTGTACATAGACCATGAGGCAGTCATTCAAACAGAACAAGGCGACACTGAAGGCTTTAAAATGAGGAATCTGTCACCATACTTATGGGATCTGTATGCTGATTGTATAATCTGAGAAGCTGGACTAATATGAAGAATAATGTGGCATCAGGACTGTATATCATTGGGGGCCTGTGATACGCAGATGATACAACTTTGCTTGCTGAAAGTGAAAAGAACTTAAAATACTTAGTGGTGAAGATAAAAGATCACAGCCTTCAGTATATGTTGCACCTCAATGTAAAGAAAACAAACATCCTCAGTAAGGGACCACTAAATAACATCATGATAAATGAAGAAAGATTGAAGTGGTCAAAGACTTCATTTTGATCGAATCCACCATCAACACTCATGGAAGCAGCAAGCAAGAAATCAAATGATGTATTGCATTAGGCAAAGCTACCGTACAAGACCTCTTTAAAGTTTTCAAGAGCAAACATATCAGTTTGAGCACTAAGGTGAGCCTGGCCCAAGCCATGGTGTTTTCAATAGCTTCATGCTTGACAGTGAATAAGGAAGACTGGAGAACTGATGCATTTGAGTTATGGTGTTGGATAAGAATATTAAAAGCAACATGGGTGGCTAGAAGAACAAGCAAATTTGTGTTGGAAGACGTACAGCCAGAATGCTCCTTAGAAGTCAGGATTGCCATACTTTGGACATATTATCAGGAGGAACCAGTCCCTGGAGAATGACAATGCTAGGTACACTGGATAGTCAATGAAAAAGAGGAAGACCCCCAAGGAGATGGACGGGCAAGGTGGCGGCAACAATGGGCTCAAGCTTAACAACAATTGTTAAGATTGCAAAGGACCGGGTAGTATTTTGATCTGTTGTAGACAAAGTCACTATACATTGAAACCGACCGATGGCACCTAACAACAACAACAACAACAACAACAACAACATTGTACACTTCATAAATTACAGCATGGTGTAAACATCACTTTGATATGCACTGCAAAACCAGACAATTCCTGTGACTCACTTTATTGTGATATTTGTTTCATATCCACTATCTGGAATAAAACGTGCAATGTCTCCGAGGTCAGCCTGTACCCTGAATATGAAGTGAGACAATTCTGTGACAAGTTGAGCATTCCAAGCCTCAGAGGATGGTTAGAGGAACAAGAATGTCTAAAAATGCGAACACAGACAATGGATCCTGCTTCATCTTTTCTTATAGGACACAGACCTGTGCACTTCAAAAAAGCACAAAAAATTAGTGAAAATGATCTATTTGGTTTCCTATGTTGTTGTTGTTGTTAAGTGCCGTCGAGTCGCTTCCAACCCATGTCCCTCTCTCTTTTTCTCCCTCGGTTCCATTTTCTCTCCCTCTGTTTCATAAGTATATATTTTATGAAAGTATTATAAGCACATGGAAGACAAAATTGAAAATAGGAAAATCCATCTAAAGTCTTGTGACCTAACAGAATAACATGACCCCATTCTTCACTTCTTTCCTCCTAGATTAAAAATACAATCTCAATTAACTATACGTTTTCAAGACTGCATAAGCTGATTTGACTCCTCTCAAGCTGTCTAATACTTAAATTATGATTCTTTTTCTAAATTATAAGCAATGCTAGCTGTATATCTGTGCTTCCAGTCCCACGTATCTGTATTAAAAATTCCAAGAAATGAAATGTTGGAGTGAGAGAATGTGAATATTTTGAACCTTGTGATTTTAAGAACTGGTGTGTATTATTCAATAGAACTGTTAAAACCTGTTCAATTCAAAGCACGTAATTCAATACTTGTGCTTTTTTACCTACATTTTACCGCAACTGAAAAAAAAAAGTTTCATATTTTTCAGTTTCTTAGTAGTATAATAGAAAATATGCTAGCTGCTGAACAGATGAGGTTTTTGTAATATATAATTTTCCTTTTAATTAAATATGTAGGAAACATTTAATCATCAAGCATATTGAATTTAATGGCACTATTGCTGATTTTATATCTGATTCTTATTTAATTATGTTGAAAAAACAAACACTGGGGTTTGACATGGGAACACAGAAGAGTGCGGAGCCTTTTATTCCTCTCTTTGTAACTGACTTGTAATTTAAACTACACTTTAGTCAATTATTATGCAAAATTGCTTATAATTTTAGCAGCACATTAGTGTATTAATACAAAGTAAGTAATGAGAAATCTCATGCTGATTTATCTTGTTTTAAAAATTAATGTCTACATTCATTCCTTTATATCAGCATCATTGTAACTTCACAGATGCATTCTATAATTTATTTCTCCCCTTTTTTTTTCTTACTGCTATAATGTGTGAGATGCCATTTATTTCAAAATTACAAATGAAGTAATATTTTCTGATCAAAGTAAACCTAATTTGGTGGGTTTGTTTGATCGTGTGGACTGATTTTGCTATTTAGATATGTGTAGCTTTCCTCATAAAATGTAGGGAGCTCTGTCAGCAATTTAGGCTTTTGATTAAAGAAATTTAAAACACCTGAGTCAAAAAAAAAAAAAGTCAATTTGGGACACTCCCACCGGGGCCTATTTCAAGCTGAATGTGGCAAATGGCAGAGGTGTGTACTGTTGGCTCTCTGTGCCCACCCAAGGTGGTCCTGGCACGTGCTGTTTTTGTTTGCTACTCCATCTATTTACAAGTACATGAAGGCAATTACAACTTTTGTAAAGCAATGGAAAAAATACCAAGAGGGCATATATGTTTTCAAAATTTGTTTTGGAGGCAATTTAAGCCATTTTTTGAGTTTTCTTTGCAGTCTTATCAATACAATGATCATTGTTTCGTAAGTGACTCATTTATTCCTTACCCTACAATGTCACTAATTCATAAAATGTAACAATTTCCCCAAATCTCTCTTAGTTGATCAAATAACAGTTTTTAATTTTTGCTTAGCCTTTTCTGAATTATCAGTTTCCTCTGGGATGGCATTTTTGCTTATTTTTCATGCAAGACTCAACCTTCATGATGTTAATTTTCTTCCTACGTGTGGAGATTGGTTTTATCCCTTGACATTGAACGTGGCTGGTTGGGAGCTATTGTTTGTTTATTGCCGCTGTTTCTGAAATTGTACAAGAGGGCTGGCATGGGGGTGGGAAATCTTGGACCCCTGACTAACTGGACTGTGAGCGATTCATGTTAGGTGAGCAAGAGAAAATTAGGTAAGTGTCTAATCAGAAAACCAGAGTGCTTAAGAGAATTATGATTAAAGTCAAGCTTCACCAGACGGTCATTCATTTTTCCATCTAAAAGGAAAGTCAGATTATATGCATTTTCATTATATGAAAATGACCACCATGGTGCAGTCAAATGTAATGGGGAAAGAACTGTATTTTTGAATAAGGCAATTAAAGGGAAAATTCTAGAAGTATCTAGATAGACAAAGAATGCTGCTTATAAAGACGAAAATCTCTGTTGACTTTGGACTTCTCTGAGAAATGGCAATCCACAAGGCAGTGGATACTGCCCACAGTTTCTCAGGGGAGAAAGTCCAAATTTTATACCCAGCCAAAATTTTAATTATGTGTAGAAATAATACAGTGGCATTCTTGGCTGTGTAAGGTCTGAAAAAAGACCCTTTAAAAACGCACTTTGACATATGCACTCCAGCTCACAGAGAGATGAGACTTCATTAAATAATGAAGACTGGCAAAGTTATTACAGAACAGCTTGTACGAAAGAAACCAATTAACCAGAGAGCTAAAACGGAAATACCTGTAGCTATGGTTTAAGACTGGGTACAGATATAAATAAACATTCTTGAAGCCAGAGAGCTATACCATTAAAAATGCATCAATTGGAAATAATAATTGTAATCCCAAACCAGGGATATGCTAAAGTTTTCCACTTGCCTGAAGAGAAGAAATAAATGAATTCCTGGTTTTTTAATTAGAGGAATACAAATCTTAAAAGTTCCGGAAATGCTTAAAGGTACACTCTAGGTGTATTAAACAACTACAAAGCAAAACAAATGGGGGGGAATCAAATAAGAAGTTGGCACATGTAGACAACGAAAATAAACAAGCAGATAATAAAACGGTGCCTAAAATACGGAGAGAAATCAAGTGGAAGAAGTCCAGCTATGTTAGCTAACGATTCCTGAACCACATTCTGAGGATGGGATCTCTCAGAAAAGTGGGTCCCACAGTGAAGATACTGATCCTGCCCCCCCCCCCACACACACATACACATTGGCAGTACTGAAGTAGAATCAAAGGGGTGACAACAAGAATCTCTAGTTGAACTAATTGTTTTGGAAATTGTTTCTGAATGACGTACTGTTTAGAGGTATATCAGCACTGGACTGCTAACCGTAAGGTTGACAGTTGAAACCTATCAGCTGCTCCTTGGAAACCCTATACAGGGTCTATACAATTTAGAACCGATTTGACATTGTTTAACAACAACTACAATATAAAACTGCAATGCTTCAAGTTCTCTTTGCTTTCAGCAAGCAAAGTTGTACCACATGCATAATGCAGGTTGTTGTCTTCATCGGACCCTGAGGCTGCCTTCTTCCTTATATAATCCAACTTCTCTGATTATTTGCTCAGCAAACAGATTAAATAAGTATGATGAAATGATACAACCCTGATGCACACCTCTCTTGATTTTAAACCATGTGCTATCCCCTTGTTCTGTTCTAATGGTTGCTTTTGAGTCTCTGTACAGGTTCTGCATGAACACAGTTAAGTGTTCTGGAGCCCCATTTTTCTCAGTGTTACCCATAATTTGTTATGATTCACACGCCAAAGTCCTTTACATAGTTAATAGAACACAGGTAAATATCTTTCTGGTATTCTTTGCTTTCAGCCAAGATCTATCTGCCATCAGCAACCAGTATCCCACATTCTCTTCTGAATCTGGCTGAAATTTCTGTCAGTTCATTGCTAACTATTTTTAAATTTATTTTCAGCAAAATTTTATTTTTGTGTGTTATTAGTGATGTTGCTCAATAATTCGTGTATTCTGTTGGATCACTCTTCTTTGGAATGGGCATAACTATGGATTTCTTCTAGTCAGTTGGTCAGGTATCGGTCTGTCTTTCAAATTTCTTGACATTGACAAGTAAACACTTACAGCATTGTATCTGTTTGTTAAAACATCTTAGTCAGTATTCCCTCAATTCCTGAAGCCTTGATTTTTTTTTTAAACGTTTTATTGTGAATTGTGTGATAGTTTACATGGGAGAACATTAGTTTTATGTTCATCCTATCATATATCGTTTCATTGCCATGGTTACAATCCCCTCCATGCATCATCAGCCAACCAAAGGGTATACCCTGCAAGCCTGCCCCCAGTCTTCAACACACAGCCCTTCTCCCTCTCTGGGTCTAGAGTCCCCAGCCGCTCCATCTCTCCACGTCATCATCTCTGCCTCCATCTCTGGTGTCACTGCTTCTCTAGGTAGGGTCCCGCTCTCCGCTCTTCTCCTTTGATGGTCCCAGGGACGTCCGCTCCTAGACTGAAAAGTCAATCACTCCCCTCCTTTTGCTACAAAACGGCTACCTTTACATTTCCAACCCTCACAATCAGTCCTGATAACAATTATTCACTATTGTATTACAAGAGACCTATCCTCATTTCCTTTCATCAGCCCAGCCCAGACAGATTGAATACTACTCCTCAGTGGAGATTCTACCTTCCTCCATGCCCTCTGGATCTAGGCTCCCTCTTGAAAGCTTGTAAGCCAGTTACTTCTTGCCTTTGTAGCCCCCCCACTTTGGGTAGCCAATGTCCAAGTTGCCCATCCCTGCCTACTCTGTGTATGGAGGGGTAGGAATGATCCTCGCTGTAAAGATTTGTTCCCTCTTTTGAGCTACTACATCCATAGGAGTAGGTCAAGTTCATCAAATTGTATCAGATTACTCTTTTTTTCCTCTCCTTTCTTCTTTTGGTTGAGCTTTGATCATCCAGTCATTGAAGCCAGGTCAAGTGGGTATTATCTGCAAGTGTGGGTGTTCTTGTGCATATCCCTCTCTTCTTATCAGCTGGACTCTTCACTCTCCACTCTAGTCCTCTGTGGCTATGTCACTGACTCTGGACCCAAGAGTCCCTAGGTCTTGCCACACTTCTGGCCAACCAGGTCTCCACCCAGGTTCACAGGCGTCTATTGAACGTTGTAGGGCTTAGCTTGTAGTTGAAGCCTTGATTTTGCCAATGCCTTCAATGAAGCTTTGACTTCCTCCACAAGTACCATTTGTGTTGATTATATGCTAACTCTTGAAATGGATGAACACAAGACCAATTCTTTTTGGTACAGTGGTTTTGTGTGTTACTTCTGTCTTCTTTTGATGCTACCTACATCATTCATTATTTTGCTCATAAAATCTGAAATATTTCAATTTGAGGCTCGACTGTTTTCTTCAGGTCTTTCAGCTTGGGAAATGCTGAGTGTGTTCTTTCTGGTTTCTAACTCCATGTCTTTGCACATTTCATTATACTTGACATTGTCTTCTCAAACTATCTTTTGAAATTTTCTGTTCAGCTCTTTTACTTCATCATTTCTTCCTTTCACTTTAGCTATTCCATATTCAAGAGAAAATTTCAGTCTCTTCTGACATCAATCCTGGTCTTTTCTATTTGTCTGCCTTTTAAATGACCTCGTGCTTACTTCACGCATGATGTCCTTGTCACCACAACTCATTCCATCTCTAGTCTTCAGTGTTCAATGAGTGAAATTATTCTTGAGACAGCCTCTAAATTCAGGCAGGATGTAGTTAAGGTCCTATTTTGACTTTCATGGACTTGTTTTTTCTTCAGCTTCAACTTGAACTTGCTTCAGAACAAGTTGGTCTATTCCTCAATCAGTCCCTGACCTTGTTCTGACTGATGATGCTGAGCTTCTCCACTGTCTCTTTCCACAGATGTAGTCAATCTGATTCCTGTGTATTCCATCTGGTGATGACTATGTGTATAGTTGAAATTTTTATGTTGTTGAAGAAAGGTATATGCAATGAATTAGTTGTTGCCCTTCCAAAATTCTATCATGGGGTCTCCAAAGTTGTTTCTGTCTTCAAGGTCATATTTTCCAACTACTGATCCTTCTTTGTTTCCAACTTTTCCATTCCAATCACCAGTAATTACCAATGCATCTTGACTGCATATTTGGTCAATCCTAGACTGCAGATTTTGGTAAAAAAACAATCTTTAATTTCTTCATCTTTGGCATTAGTGATGCTGCACAAATTTGAATAATAATCACACCAATTAGTCTTCCTTATGGCATTGTTGTTGTTAAATGTTGTTGAGTCAGCTGCAACTAATAGCAACTCTCTATAGGGTTTCTGAGGAGTGACTGGTGGGTTTGAACAGCCGACCTTGTGGTTAGCCATCCTGTACTTATCCTACAGTGCCACACCAGGACTCCTACCATTGACAGTGTTGTATTTCAGGATAGATCTTGAAACATTCTTTTTGAAGATGAATTTGGCACCTTTCTTCTTTAATTTGTCATTCCTGGCATAGCAGGCTATATGATTTTCTGATTTAACATGACCAGTGCCAGTCCATGTTAACTCATTATTGCCAAGGTATTGGTCTTCAAGCATTCCTCTTCAGTTTTGACAACTTCCAATCTTCCTGGATTCCTGCTTTGTGTATTTCATATTCCAGTTACCAGTGGATGTTTTCAGCTCTGTCTTCTCATTTTGAGTTGAGCCACTGCACCTGAAAACTTTATTCCATCTGTATCATTAAGGTCAATTCTACATGAGTAGGCAGCTCTTCCCCAATTGGATTTTGAGAGTCTTTCAACCTGAGGGACTCACCTTCCTTCACTGTATCAGACAATGTTCCATTGCTATCCTTAATACGATCCAATTTGTCCAGAAGTAGGTCACCAGGTTCTTCCTCCCAGGCAGTCTTAGCCCGAAACCTGTCTCCTTTGGGCGATCCTACTAGTATTTGTGATCCTGGTAGCAGAACTCCAGCATCACAACTACATGCAGGCCGCCACAGCACGACACACTGCCAGACAGGTGGTGGTACATGGCTGAGAGGAATGTAAAGTGGTCCAAACACTTCGTAAAACAGTTTGAAAGGGTTTTTTTGTTTTTTTTTTGGTTGTTTTTTAATAAGTTAGACTTATATTTACCGTATGAAACATTCATCTCTCTCTCTTGGTATTTATGTATCCAAGAGAAATGAAAACATATGTCCACATGAAGACTGGTACTTGAATATCCATCACAGCTTTATCCATAATAGTAAAAAACTGTGAATAAGTAATCCAAATGGCCATCAACTGGCCAATAAAGCTGACAGAAACATAAAGCCTAAAATACCCCAATATAAAATGATTCTAAACCTAAAGAGGAAATACTAGAGGTGGTGTACATTCTTAATCCTGCAGGCTAAATAATCAGTAAAACCTCCTTTGCTTACACCAATAAGACTTAATGACTATTTAAAGAAAATTAAGTCTAATAATTTTCAAAGGAATTTATCAGGCGAAGGTAGAATGGGTGACTTTATTAATGAAAGATATTTTAATTAGCATATCACTTCTCTGTGTAAATGAATGCATGAAAACAGTTGGTTCTCTTAAGTAGTTTATTCCCTCTATAGTCTTATTTACATTCTTAATTTGCCTGGCAAATGATCCTTTATAAAGATGAAATGCAAATGGTCACAAATAGCAAAGAGAAATTTCTGAATGAATGAGGTTTCCCCATATCTCAGTTTTAGACTTTGTTCTTCATGGCTTCTCAAAGGAGAAGAATTTGGTTCCAAAGTTCTCCATGAAGTCTGGCAAATTTCACTGGGTTTCCTATGATTATTCAGTTCTGCCTGTATCTGCCTTTGCCAGGAAAGTGTCAATGGCTTCGCCTACTGAAAATATCAATTGGACTGTTTCCCCCTTAAAGCTAAACTTATATGATGTAAAGAATAAAGAAAAGTATCAAACATTGGGTTTTTTTTAAAGATTTTATTGCGAATTATGTGTTAGTTTACATGGGTGAACATTATCTTTACATTCATCCTATCATACTTTATTTCATTGCAATGATCACAATCTCCTGCATGCATCATCAAACACCTAAAGGGTACACCCACACTTCTGTCCCCTGGCCGCCAGCACACAGCCCTTCTCCCTCCCTGAGTCCAGGGTCCCCAGACGTTCCTTGTGTCCACGTCATCGCCTCTCCCTCCATCCATAGTGTCACTGCCTTTCCGGACAGAGTCTCACACTTTGCTTTTCTCCCTTGATGGTGCCAGGGATCTCCGCTCCTGGACTGCAGAATCAGCTGCTCCCCTCCTTTTGTAAAACAGTGTCTTTTGAGGGCTCCTCGACCACTAACCTTTTCCAAATAAAATTTCAGATTAAATTGAGTTTCAATACTTATTTGTTTTAATAAAATTTTGACCTCTCTACAAATGTTTTTTTTTTTTTTTTTTTTTGTCTTCCCAGTAAAAAAATCATTACTGGTGACAAAACATGGATTTATCACTCTGAACCTGAGAGTATGGAGTGGAGACATCTCCAGTCGCTAACTGAGAAAAAGTTCAAAAGTCATCCATCAGCTGGAAAATTGATGCTTACAGCTTTTTGGGATTCTCAAGGGCCAGTATTGGAACACTATCAGGAAAAAGGTTCAACAATCAACGGTGCTCATTTCAGTGAGATGCAATATGGCAGGCTGTTGGTTCAAGTCCCAAGAGCTGGAGGTCAGACAATGAGCTAGATGCAGGGTCTAGAATCAGTACAAAGCAAGAAGCTTTGTCAGTGTGTCCAAAGCAGGCCACACCCCTAAGGAAATTCTCTTTTAGTTCATTGACTGGTCCTTGAAGGTCTGTACCATAGAAGTGATTGAGTTGTACCAAATCTCATCGTGGGGAATGACTACACCCTAACTGCCAAACCATTGAGAATTGTGGCCCAGTCTACAACCTTACTCAAATAATAGTAATCAAAAGATTAAAACAGGGCAAGGGTGTGGGCTTTTCCAATCAAATGGTCAGCCTTATCGCTAGGATAAAAGTTAAATGATAGCAGAGGAGGAGCAATGACTTGGGGTTGACTTCACTGGTCCTGGTAAGGCACTCAGGGTCTGCTATTCATCACAACTGGATCCATTGAGGGGACACAAAATATGAAGCAAATAAATAAAGAAATTTATATCTGAGGTAGAGGTTTTCAATGACCTCTAGACAAAAACCCTGTTCAAGGTGACTGCAGTTCAAAGAGAATTTATTGGATCCTGGAATTGGGACTGTGATATCCAGGGTTCTGTATCAACGTGATGAAACCAGGCTCTCTAGAGGTTTAGCAATTGGGATGTGCTTATTCTCATGGCGATAAAACCTAATACAGGCAGAGTTAACTCTATGATGAGCGGCTATGAGTAATTAATCAAAGAATGCATCCTTAGGTGTGGCCAGCTCCAGTATGATGGAGCCAGAAAGGCTCTCTCTTCCCCTGGGGACCTGGGACTCAGCAACTGTAAGCCAGTTCATTAACAATAAACTTCACTCTCTCTCTCCGTATATGTCCCCCTCTCTCTATATGGTGTTGTTGTTAAGTGTTGTCAAGTTGGTTCCAATTCATAGCAAACCTGTATAGGATTTTCGAGGAGTGGCTGGTGAGCTTGAACCACTGAGCTTGCGATTCAAAGTGACCTTGAAGTCACATACCAGGACTTCTGGTGTGGCACTCTAGGATCAGCACCAGACTTTCGAACCACAAGGTTGACAGTTCAGATCCACCAGCCATTCCTTGGAAATCCTATACAGGGTTGCTATGAGTTGGTTCCAACCTGTAGTGACCCTGGATAGGGTTTCTGAGGAGCTACTGATGAGTTGGAACCACTGACCTTGCAGATTATACTGACTTTGCAGCGCATTAACCCACAGCGTAACTCCAGGACTCCTAACAAAATCAGTAGGACACAAAAAAAATCATATATATTTTGTTTCTTTAGAAACTCAGCCTAAGATAAGAACTAAGGGTTGAGCCAGCTGTAGGCTGCCAGGAAAGAAATCACAGAAGCTTTGCCCTTTTCTCTTTGACTTGACCTGTCCTGCTTGACTCAGTTCAGATTGGCTTTCTCCATTTGGTAGCAAGATGGCAGACGGCCAAACCTACAAGTGCTTTCAACGTCTCCATCATAGCAGGAACAGAATCCTTTCCAGGTGGCTCCAGCTAAGTCTTCAGGAGGGCTCTGAGAGGTATGGCCACCTAGGCATCTCCCAACCAACCACTGGGCTGAGGAGACAGAAGATTTCCATTTGGCAAGCTTTGGTCATGTGCCCATTCTTGGAGCCAAGGCAGTAACTTTAGCCTCATCGAAAGCAAAAGGATTGACCCTGGTTACAATGAAGTGGAGATCAAATCAAAACCCACTGCCATGGAATCAATCCAACATCATAAGACAGAACAGAACGGTCCCATAGGCTTCCCTAGGCTGTGATCTCTATGGATTTGCATTGAGCAAACTTGCTGCACAAGACCTCTTTAAAGTCCTAAAGATGTAAGATGTCAGACTGACTCAAGCCATGGTATTTTCACCTCATATTGAGTATTCGACATTGAACAAGGAAGATCATAGAAGAATTGATGCATTTGAATTATGGTGTTGGTGAAGAATATTGAAAGTACTGCAGACCTCCAAAAGATCAAACCAATCTGTCTTGGAAGAAGTACAGCTAGAATGCTCCTTAGAAATGAGGTCATGTCAGGGTCAATCAGCTCCTGGAGAAGGACATCATGCTTGGTAAAGTGGAGGGTCAGCGAAAAAGAGGACAATCTCCCAACGAGATGAATTAACAGAGAAGCAGCACCACCATGGGCTCGAACATCACAATAAATGTGAGCAAGGTGAAGGACCAGGGGCTAGGCTGTCTTTCATTCTGTTGTGAGTCAGAGCCGACTTGATGACTCCTAACAACAACAACAACAACAACAACAACAACAATTTTTATGGAAGCAGACTGCCTCCCTCATCTTTCTCCTGAGGAGTTGCTTTGAACTACTGACCTTTTGATAAGCAGGTCAGCACTTATCCACTGCACCACCAGGGGTCCTTAACCTATGCTACTAGAAGTCATAAAAGTAGTTTACCCAGGTCAAGGTGGGTATTATCTAGTAGAGAGCACCTCCAGAGAATTAGAAATGTTCAGTCCTTGCTCCAGATAGCGGTTCCTCTGGATAGTCAATTTCCATCGAGTTGGGGTTGATTCCCCGCGGAGGGGGTGTTAATGAGGTAACCCTGCCCACCTCGCAGTCCTTGCTCCCGCACCTCTTCTCTGCACCTTGATGCTGTCACTACTGTGTCGTACCCCTTCCATATGCCAACACAAAAGGAAAACAAGGAAGTGAGGAGTAACCTGGCCCCCCCACTCAGGGGCTCAATGAGTTTACGCCACTTTGGGAAGTATAGGATCTGTAATAGAGCCCTGGTGTGGTGCTGTGGGTTAATGCACGGGACTGCAAAGTCAGTTTCAACCACAAGATAGGCGGTTCAAGCTCACCAGCTGGTCCTTGGAAACCCTATATAGGGTTGCTATGGGTCGGAACCGACTCGACAGCACTTCACATGTTATGTCGCATATGGATGACTCAGTTGTTGCTGAGTTTTGTCTCTGGGTAGTGCAAATGGTGAACAGTTGTTAGTCAAAACATTGGAGGTTCAAGTCTACCTTATGGTGTGTCATAGGAAGGTCCGGAGATGTACTTCAGAAAAAGTCAGTCATTGAAAACTCTGTGGAGTTCTTCTCTGGCAACCTCAGGATAACCATGAGTCAGAGCCTACTCAACTGGCTAAGGGACCATTCAGAGAAGGCATGAGGTCATCCCTTCTTGTGGTCCAGAGGCAATTTTGCCCAGAATTGGAGGATGGATTCTAAGGACACGAGGCAATGGGTGGGTGAGTGCACCCTCGACTGCACATTTGATGGATGGAAAATCTTTCCTTACTAAGCCCGGTAAAGGAAGGAACAGATTGTTTACATCTTTAAAAACAAAAAACGGCTTCCCAGCTGTACAGAATGGGGTCACCCCAGAGGGTGCTGCCAGGGACAGTGAGTGGCTGGCACACACTCTGGTAGTAACATCACCTGGAGGGCTGTGTTCACATGCATGCTGACCCAAGATCCACACGGTGGTATAGCTGCCTACCCAAGCCTTGCTGGGAAAAGCATCCTCCTCTGTGCAACTAAGACCGGGCTCTTCCCGGATTGGGCGTAGGGATGAGACTGTGAGGAGACTCATTCAATTGCAAAGCTCTGATTTGAGCCAGGATCCTGCTTCATTTTCCTGCAGCTGTGGCATTCAGAAATACAATGTATTTTTTCCCTTTATAAATAGGTTCTGTTCCCCCCAAACTGCTTCATTTACTGCCTTTTTTCTGAGACTTCTGCAGTTGGAGATAATAATGTAACTGTTGAACTATCTGCTATTAACAATCTCTTCTTTTGGTACATTCTTTTGATTTTACAGGCACTTTTCAAAAAAAAAGATGTTCTCTCTTTCTGTCATTTTGTCAATGGTGATTTTCTTTGTAATAACTTTTTATTTTCCCCCTGCATGATCTGAAATTCACACTGTAAACAGATTGGAACTAGCTGGTAAACCACAAGGCCTAGGTGCCTCTATAATGTGCTATCTATTTTCAGTAGGATGATATTTAAAATAATTTTTTTTCTTGTTTTTTAAAAAAGAGGTGTTTCTAGTGTCTGAATTGTGGCGTAATTACAGTCTTGACATTTACAGCCCATGCACAGTGGAATGGAGCACTGCCTAGCCAGCAGCCTTCTCATCATTCTGCATCAGATCATTATGATTCCTAGAAGTTTCATTGAGTGATATCCAGGCCTTTCTTCCAAATCTTAGTCTGGGAGCTCTACTAAAATCTATTCTTCATCAAAGCAGCATCCAAGCCTCCACTAATGGATGGGTGGATGCACATGAGTAGGTCGGTTGGGAATTGCACTCAGTTCTCCTGCACTGAAGGAGAAGATTCCACCAGTGAGCCACCAATGCATGCAATTCAATGAGTGTTTATTGAGCACCTATTATGTGTCAGCCTCCAAATTGAAATCTTTCAACTAACTGATGCAGCACTGGAGACACTCATCTATGCCAAGAAATTTGGAAGACAGCCACATGGTCAACTGATTGGCCAATATCATTAATATCACATGCAAGTAAATTTTAAAAAGTTATTATGAAGGAAGGTTTACAGACAAGATCATTAGTTTTCCATTAAACAAATCATACACTGTTTCATCTCAATGATTACAATCCCCTCCCTGCAACTACAGTTATCCCACTTCCTGTCTGTGATTCCTGTTTCCATTCCACCCTCCTCCTCATCTCTTCTCAACTTTGTCCTTAGGAAAATGTTGCCCTTTTGGTTTTGAATGATGGACCATTCCTTGGTGGACAGAACCTTAATAATATTGCTGGTCCCTTGATCTAAGTATCCACTGTTTGACTGAAAATTGGGCCATGAGAGTGAATTTCTTTTAGGCCCTAGAAGATGGTCGAGGGCCATTGTCTTAGGTTCTTCCTGTCTCTTTCTAACTAGTAAGCCTGATCTTTTTGAAAAATAATTTTGTTTTGCTCTACATTTTCTGCCACTTTGTCTGTGACCTTCTAATGTGATCCCTTTCAGATCAGGTGGCAGAGGTAGCTGAGTGCCATCTAGTTTTCTGGTGTCAGAGTTGTGGAGACTGATAGTCACATGTCCCTTGAGTCCTCTGGACTAATGATTCTAAGTATCTTCAATTCTCATCACTCTTCTTTTCTCCACACGTGCACTTTAGATGGCCACTCATCAACTTTTAAGGTCCCAGACCCTTCTCACAAGTAAATTTTTGCTAAAGAGAATTCAAAAATGGCTTCAACGATACACTAACAGGGAACTGCCACAGAGAGAGAGAGTCCTGGTGTGGTGCCGTAGGATAAGCACTCGACTTCAAGGTTGGTTTGAACTACAAGGTCGGTGGTTCAAACTCAACAGCTGCTCCTTGGAAACCCTATACAGGGTTGCTAAAAGTTGGAACAGACTCCACAACCATAAAGAGCAGCAACAATACATATACATATATATGGAGTCCTGGTGTGGCTCTGGGGTTAATACCCTGGACTGTAAGGTTGGTTTGAACCATAAGGTCAGCAGTTCAAGCTCACCAGCCACTCCTTGGAAACCCTATAGTGGTGTGGTACTATAGGTCAGTGGTTCAAATCCACCATGTGTTCCTTTGAAACCCTATACAGGGTCAATATGAGTTGGAACTGACTCGACGGTACGTCACAATAACAATATATACAGATATAGAGAGAGTGCTCCTTGGAGGCCAGGATGGCCAAACTTTGTCGCTTATACTTTAGACATATGGTCAGGAGGGACCAGTCGCTGAAGAAGGATAACATGTTTGGTAAGGTGGAGGGTCAGAGAAAATGAGGAAGACTCCCAACGAGATGGATTGGCCAAGTGGCAGCATCGATGGACTCAAGCGTGGCAACAGTAGTGAGGTTGACCCAGGATTGGGCAGTGTTTCATTCTGTTGTGCATAGGGTCGCTATGAGTTGGTACCGACTTGATGGCACCTAAAAACAACTATATATATATCCTACAGTATCACACCAGGACTCCATACATATAGAGATGCTGTAGGATAAGCAACAGACTGCTGCTTTTGAAATGGTTTATTTTATTCCCATGCTAGAGTTTCCAAGTTTAGTACAATTACAATGAACTCTGTAAACACCCACAGCGGCATCATGCCAATTCCACCATCATCTTCTCCCATCTTCTCTCCCCCAGATCTAGCAGGGCAGAAACATTGTTTGGGACGTTTTACGACTACTGGTAGAAGTTGTTGTTGTTATGTGCCGTGGAGTCAGGTCTGACTCATAGCGACCCTATAAAGGGTTTCTGAGGCTATAAATCTTTGTGGAAGCAGAAAGCCTCATCTTTCTCCTGCCGAACACCTGATAGTTTCGAACTGTTGGCCCTGAGGTTAGCAACCCGGTTCATAACCACTACGCTACCAGAGCTCCTTAGGAGTAGAAGGGACAGTAGATAATTCACCATACCACAAATAGACTTTATTTTTTTAATTTCCAGAGAAATGTAAAGAGAGTAAAGAGAGTTGCTATATTCCTTTCACCCAGTTTCCCTTATTATTAACGTTTCATGGTACATTTGTTACAGTTCATGAGATAATATTGATAAATAATTATTAATCAGAGTCCTAGTAGGAAAAAGTAGACCTATCCGTAGAGTTTCCAAGATTGTAAAAGTTTGACAACTTTTTATTGTGAATTGAGTGAAGGTTTACTGACAAGATCATCAATTTTATATTCAAGACATCATGCACTGTATTTCATCTCAGTGATTGTGATCCTTTCCCTGAAACCACAGTTGACCTGCTTCCTCCCTGTACTTCCGGAATCCATTCCATCCGCCTGCCCATCCCTTCTCAATGAGAAACAAAGCTGAAACGTGTTCTATCAGGGTAAGTGCCTTTCCAGACCTGAAGGGTGCTCAAAGGTCATAGTCTTGGGTTCCTGCAGTCTTTTTCCTGACCAGTGTTATTGTTGGTAAATACTGTCAAGTCAGTTCCGACTCGTAGAAACTGGATATAGGGTTGCTGAGGAGCAGCTGGTGGTTTTGAACCACTGACCTTATGGTTTGTCATCCGTTCAGGGCTTGCTCTGCAGCATCGCATCAGGACTCCTTCCTGACCAGTAAACCGGGTCCATCTTTATCGTGAAGGTTGTAAATGTTTAGTAAGCTGACTGCTCCATTGTTCTCCCATGGAGCAGTTGGTGAGTTTGAACCACCAACTTTTTGGTTAATAAATGCTGAACTACCAAGTGCTTAAGCAGTGCACCACCTGGGCTCCTTCTATTTAGATTTCTGTAGTTTCCACCCCTGACACCACAGGACACTGAGTTGTCAAGTCTCCTTCGCCACCACTTGGTTAGGACACTCTCTCAGACTTGCCTTGGTTCTGATGGCTCTCCCAGGTTTGGTGCCTCCGTATCTTTTTATGGCCTCAGATCTGAGCCTTCTTATGTCTAACCACACCCTTCTTATAAAACTCTCAGCCTCCCTCCCACATTGCTAAAAGTGGCTTTGATGGCCTTTGAAATAGACACTTGTATTCTAACGTCAGAACGATTGTGACTGACTAGTTGTTATACCTAAAACAGACACTTGTGTTTAATCATGGATTGGGGCATTTGTATGCAAAATTGCTTTCCTGTAATTACATATTTTGAGACATGTTGTATAACCCCAATTTTCCTTTTATTTAAAACTGCAGTTTACTACAATTGTAAACACAATCCTTTTATTTTGAGTCAGTCTGGTAACTGTTACGCATTATGGGGGTAATTGTATCTACCCTGTTGTCATACCCTCCTCACCTTGTGTAACACGGCAATTGCCACAAAACTAGAGCTGTTGGGAAACCCTTAGCAGAAACAGCTGTTGGATTAAAATCGATGATACAACAGGCTTTCCACATTTCAGGGGACTGGGTAGGAGTAAGGAGGGAAGCGAGGTGACTCGTAGGATAAGCAAGGTTCGCAGTTCAAGTCCATCAGCTGCTCTGTGGGAGAAAGATGAGGCTTTCTGCTTCCAAGAAGATTCACAGCCACAGAACCCCTCTACAGGATTGTTATGATTTGGAACAGGCTCAATAGCACCTGATAACAAGAGTATGGAGTTAGGGTTCGGACTATAGCGTGGGCTAGGCTAAGTCTTGAACTTTGCTTTATGTATGGGTGATGGTTAGAACGAGGGTTAGTGTTAGGGATAAGAGTTGGTCTAGGGCTAAGAATAAGGAGCTCTGGTAGTGTGTGGTTATGAATTGGGCTGCAAGCCACAAGGTCAGCAGTTTGAAACTACCAGCTGTTTCGTGGGAGAACGATGAGGCTTTCTGATCCCGTAAAGATTTACAGCCTTGGAATCCCTGTACAGGGTCGCTATGAGTTGGAACCGATTCCACGGCACATAACAACAACAGGGCTAGGAGTAAAACTTAGTCTACTTTTTAGGGTTACAGTTAGGTTTATATTTATTTATGTTTCCTTGAAATCCACTGATTTCCTCTTCATTTGGAAGTTCTGTAACTACATTATCCCTCTGGCTCCCTATTTTCAGTCTTGTAGGTCTGTTTTAGAGTCCAAGTGTGGCACAGTCAGATAAGCACTAGACTGCAAGGTTGATTTGAACCACAAGGTCAGTGGTTCAAATGCACCAGCCACTTCTTGGAAACCCTATACAAGATCGCTATGAGTCAGAATCGACCTGATGGTACTTACAAGAACAGGTCTGCTTTACTTTGACTATTTCTATATCTGGATTGAGTTTCGGTTGATATTACCAGTATGTTAATCTCAACAACCTACTGTTGTTGGTTCTCTGCTCAAAGAATATACTTTAGTATTTTCTATAAGGTTGCTCTGGTTTTAGAAAATTCTTTTTAATTTTTGTTTATCTAAAAATTACCTAGTTTTTCTGTCATATTTGATGGATAACTTGCTGGATTTATGATTCTTGGTTGGCATTTTTTTTCTCTCAGAAATATATATATATATATATATATATATATATATATGTCATCCCATATCTTCTTGTCTGCCTGGTATCTGCTGAGAAATCAGAACTTTTTTTTTATTAGTTCTCTCTTACAGGTAACTTTTTATTTTTCCTGATCTGCTCCTTGCCTTTGGTTTTGAAAAGTTTGATTATTTATGTCTTTGTGTTTGTCTTTAGAGGTCTATCCTGTTTGGAGTTTGTTATAGCAGCAATGAAATACTAATGCATATGTAACTCTAAATATCATAACGAGTGTGGAGAGGACTGAGAAAAATACAGGATTTGCCATCAAATGGTTTAATTTAAAGCAGTGGTGAGAAAGTTGACTATTAATTTTGGGGCTCTCTGTAAAGCATATTAAACTTGTTGATTAAACTTGCCAGGATTTTAATGATGGTTTTTAAAAATAAAAGTTACCATATTCCAATGAAGTTGATTTTATCCTGACCAGCCATTTCTGCTTGAAAGAGAAAAATGTGGAGAAAAAAGAAAAGAAAATCATTCTTGTGGTTTTCTCTATGGGCTGTTTCGGTTTTGATTGTTGATTTCGGAGTTTTTCTGGAAGCTAACAGGAATAGACGCTGGACAAAAGATTGTATGTTTTATTCCGAACTTTAAATATTATCTCTCATGCTTCGTTTTCAACTCAAAAGTAAGTTGTTTTTACATTTTTTCCCAATAAAGTCAATATGGTGTTCATTAAAGCCAAAACTATATCTGCATTTGCAGTTCAATGGATTACCAAATGTTCATTCATTTGTCTGATAAAAATATCAAGGACAGATGGCATAAGCAGATTCAGGGATAAACCTAACTGGGTCTTGGTGAGCAGGCACCTCTGCTGGTGGAGCAGAAACCTTCAGTTCTCCAGGAGCAGCTCCTTCTGCAGGGGTAGTGAGCAGCCACCACTGTCTACAGATTACTATGAATTTGCCTCACACCTGAGGACCTTCTCATGCCATGGGAAGAGTTATGAATGCACTCATAGGACCACGAAATGTGCTCGAGCAAATACTCTTAACTCCAATCCAAAATCATTATCTTTTTCTTCTTTAATTTCTCCTCATTTGGGGTGATGTGGAGTGGTTACAAACATTTTGAGGGGTTTCTCCAGGATGCCAAGTTGAGGGTACATTTAGTTTGGGTTTGGTGGGGTATGTGCTTTGTAGTCATTTCCATGCATTGTGAAGTTATTACCTACATCATTTTTAAGCCATCAGATCCCAGAGCTGGACCCAGACACAGAATTATGAGTCAGGAATGCTAACAATCTGATCCAAGGAGTTGGCTCCTAGAAGCTAATGAAGAATTCTCAGTGTATCCTTTTCAGTTTGCTTCTCATGAGGCTCAAAACACATTAAGAAAGAGAAGTGTTGAGATGGGAGAGCAGGAGAAAAAGAGATCTATGTGTGAGATGAGCAATTAATAAGAGAAGACCTGCCTTTCGCTTGGCATGCCATTCCAGGCATTAACAAGTCCTCCTTTCCCACCAGCCTGCTGGGAAAGATGGGGGAATTCATTTGTTAAAAAGGGAAGAACAGAGAAGCTCTGTAAAGACAAATGCTGCCATAAAAGAGGTGAAGCGGGTTTGTGAGCTGGAGTAGCAATGAAGACAATCAGAGACGGCTCATTTATGAGTCTCCAAAATCAAGAATGTTCTCAGTAATTGATTTTAAGGCAGGCTGCAGCATATTGGAGGTGAAGGAATACCAGGGTGACCATGAATGAGAGACTTCACCCACTTGGGGTGTGGACAGTCTGGCCCCTGGAGATGCTCTCTGACCCATGACAGGAAGAGGAAGTGAGAAAACAGCAAAATTAGACTCAAAAAGGGAGAGCAGGCATTCCTGGGATACATGTTAACTCGGTGATGGTGTGGGAAGCATGCCTTTAAAAGGCTGAAGGGAATGAAGGAGGAATGCTGATGGATATCTTGATGGCAGATAAATGATGTCTCCAATTTGTGGGGGAGAGAGCTCAGAGAAATCTGACCATCCACTGTAGTACCCTGTTCAGTCAACCGGAATGCCTTAGTGACCCACCCACTCAATCACCCCAATTACAGTAATCATACACGACCCCGGTGACAACTTCAATGGCACTGAAAATGATCCTGGCTCCAAAGTATGGACTGTTAACTCATGCCAGTCCCCCACATCCATCTTCCACACTCAGTCATGGCGTTCTAACTGCTCTTTCTCCCCAGGGGGACTCTCTCTGGACCATACTTTCCTTTCATCTAACATTACCTTTCTCTGACTTAACTCTTCCCTGAGCTCTCCAGCTGGGTGAGACAAACATTTTACCTTCTTTAAAACCACAGACAGAGTAGGTTCTGACATTTGCTCTAAATCCTAAATGAGGAACTCTAGTCAGTATATTTGAATGACTTTTAAATTTTGTGTTTTGAAAAGTAGAAACCCACATGAGATATCTCATGCATCTAAAGCCAGTCTTATAGACTGTCTACCCAGAATCCCAATGGCTATTCTGGTAAGTAAATGGAAATCTAGGTTAATAAATAAATTGTTGACCTTGTAGTTCAAACCAACTTTGCAGCCCAGCGCATTAACCCACAGCGCCACACAAAACCAGTGAAATGACCACACTGCTGCAGACGACCTCTGAAGTTTTAAAGAGAAAAGATATCAATTTGGTGACTCAGGCATGCCTGACCCAAGTCAGGGTCGTTTCAGTCACCTCATAGATGCATGAGAATGGGACAATGAACAACGAAGACAGAAAGAGCAGAACTGATGCATTTGAACTATAGTGTCAGAAAAGGCTATACCATGCCTGGACGGCCCGAAGAGCAAACACATCAATTTTAGAAGAAATCCAACCAGAATGCTCCTTAGATGTGACAACGGTGACACTTCGACTAGCTTACTTCAGACACATCATCATAAAGACCAATTGCTAAAAAAAGGGCATTGTGTTTGGTGAAGTAGAGGGTCAGCAGAAATGAAGGAAACCCCTCATGAAATGCACTGATGAAACAGACACACCGATGAACTCAAATATACTAATTGTCATCAAGATGGCGCAGAAAGAGGCAATATTTGTTCTACTACAGACCAGGCCACCGTAAGTCAGAGACAACTCAGTGGCAACAACAGAACAAAGGAAAATTGAGAGAAGCTCTGAAGCAAAGAGCAGGATTTGTTGGCCAACTGAACTGAGAAGGACAGTTTCCGGGAAGGTAAAGAACTCAGGTGCCTTCAGGATTCTCTGCCTTATCTCCTCCCTCTAGCCTCAGGGTGCCCTCACTTCTCAGACTCCTCCAGTAGGTGGCGACAAACTCTGGAAGTGGTGGTCCTACCTTCTCCTGGCCAGCGTGGGTGGGGAGTCTCCACAGGAGAACTCTGATTGGCCAGGTTTTGTCATGTGCTCATCCCTGGACCAATCATTTTGGTGGGACTTGAAAACTGGAACTGGCCGTGTCTGGGTCCCAGGTGGAGGAAAATCAGGCTGAATGAACTAGGGACCGTGACTACTATTACCTGGAGAAGGGCCAGACCAGGTTCACAATGCTATGCCACAATGTTAAATTCATTGTGAGCATCGTCATTTGATAAATGAGTATGGCTTAAGGAGGTGGAGCCTAGCTTCAGGTCAGCTAGCTGTCCTGGGACTTGGGACCAGATCAGGAATAGCTGGCCCCAGACCTATGCCCAAGTGTGCCCAGCCCACAGTCACCGCGAGATGACAGTCTCCTTTAGCGAGGTTATTCATTTAGCTGCTATTCTTCAATCTTCAGAATGTAAGCCAGCCTTCATTTTACTTCAGAGATAATACAGGCTCTTCATCTAGAAGCAAACACAAAGAAACAATTACAAAAATCCACAACAAAACTGAAACCAAACCAGTTACCATCAAATCCGTTGCAACTCATGGTGACCCCGTGTGCCGCTTCAGAGGCAGGTTGCCAGGCCTTTCTTAGGAGGCACCTCTGAGTGGGTTTGAACCAACAACTACCACTATCAACAGTCAAGTGCTCAACTATTTGTGCCACCCAGGAACTCCTAGAGGCAAATGTATATATGTGTGTGTGTGTATATATGTGTATCTTAAAGAGTAAAATACACATTCTAACTCTGAAATCTGAACAATTAATTAGGACAAACGCTCCATTTTCCACTTCTGTGGTTCACCTTGGTCTCCAGGAATGCATGAAAGGAAGTTAGCGTCTGCTGCCCTAGCAGTGAGCTCAGAAACACTGTTTGTTCTGACGTGTGGACCTACTGTCTTAGCGTTTCCTAGTCTTGTGGCTATGACTCTCTCTCTCACACACATACGTACACACACAGATATAACTTTCCGTGTATATTTTTAAACCAACTGTGTGGTACATTTTCATTTAGAAAATTCACTTTCAGTATAACTGTGAGAGAAAAGACAACGTTTGATATTTTAAACGTCTGTTAATGGTGAGCAAAAAGCAGAAGCCAAGCTGCAGCGATTCCCCAGCCCCGGACACACATCTCTCTGTTGCCTTGGGGAGGGTGGACCAGTCAGGAGTGCATACTAGACCCGTTAGTCATCATTAAGGAGTTCTGCCAATTTAGGCACTGCCTTGGTTTCAGAGAAGGTCCACTCACACTCCCTGAGTTCTGCACACTAGTGGTACACAGTCTCCCAGTTAAGTGCCTCTTGCTCCAAGTCACTGAGCTTTACTTCCTCTGTGGACTTACTGGTAAGTCCACCATGTGGTCTGGTGCTCTGCCTCTTGGTTCTGTTGCTCCTGTGCCACTCCTCCGGGGTCACAGCTTCCTCCAGGGGTCAAGGAGGCTCAATGAGCAAGGAGTCTGTGGCCCAAAGCATGCCCTCCACTCCTGGTTCTTCTTCCTTGATGGTAGCGACATTCCCCCTTCCTGCTTCTAGGGTAGCTCATTTTATACCCATGCTAGAATTTCAAGTATTTACAATCACAGACTTCATCTTTCATACTTTATTGTCCCTAGAGAAGGATATCATGTTTGGTGAAGTGGAGGGTCGGAAAAAAAGAGGAAGACCCCCAACGAGATGGATTGGCACAGTGGCCACATCAATGGGCTCAAATGTAGCAACGATTGTGAAGTTGGCCCATGATCAGGAATCATTCCATTCTGTTGTGAATAGTGTCACTATGAGTTGGTACTGGCTCAATGCCACCTAACAACAACAACAACAACAAACAATCACAGTTATTCTGCTAACACCCACAGCTGAATCTTGTCATCCTGTCAGCAGTTTCTGTCACCATTTATTACCCAGATCCATTAGGGCAAAAGTTGTTTGGGGGGAGTTACAAAGACTATGGGGAGAAGAGGCGTATGAAGCATTCACTGCATTGCAGATTTGTGCACCGAAACTGTCTGTTGAGTTAGGTCTGGGTGCACGTGAAGTAATATAATGGCCAGACTCTTTGGAGGTGGCCAACTTCCTCTGTCTGTTTTGACCTTCTCACCTCTGCTCCCATATCCAGAGCGGGGAAGATGGAAATTCCCAGCTATGTCTTTAGCAGCTGAGACTCCACCTCCTGCACACCTTTATGCCAAACCCCCAACTGCACACCTTTATGCCAAGCTTTCTCAACCTGGCACAACTGCCATTAGTTCCAGATAATTGTTTGCTGTAGGGGGTGGGGGTGCATCCTCGGCACTGTGGAACACTGCGCAGCAGTTCTGCCTTCTGTCCCCCCAGCCTCTGTCTTTGAATAAAGCATGCAGGGGGACACAGTCACCCCAACTTGGGGATCACTGACAGCCCACCGGCCGTTCCTCCCCTCATTTGATCTCCGACTTAGGACCCAGCGACCGACTTGAGTTGGGAAGAAAAAGGCAAATAAGCACAAAAAATACATGTTTTTTTAAAAGTTCTTTGTTAAAACATATCTGCCACATTCACACACATATCGCACTCACACACCACACACATATACACCACACCACAAACATATATACCACACATGCACACATACCACACTGACACAATTATACAATTATACACCACACCACACACATATACACACACACTACAGTGACACAATTATATACCACATAGCACCATATACCACATCATATGCATATACACCACACATACACACATATGAGTAAGAGTAAAAAATTATCTGCACTCCAGTTATATTGAGACCCCCGTCCATGTCCACAGGTGATCACATTAGCATGCATGATAAATGATACTGTCACATTGATGAGCGACACTGGCTTCTGTGGTAAATCATTTACAAATCAGCCATGGCAGACTTGGGTGTGAGAGATGGGCACTGAAACAGCTCACGGAAGGGCAGAAGCAGAAGGCTTTGGACATCTGCAAACAAAATTTGGATGGAGACTTGAAGGAAGGTAAAAGTTTCTTAAAAGAAAAGTCATTACTGGTGACAAGACATGGATTCATTACTACAAGCCTGAGAGTAAACGGCAGGGTATGGAATGGAAACATCTTCAATCGCCGACCAAGAAAAAGTTCTAAAGTCAACCATGAGCTGGAAAATTGATGCTTACAGTTTTCTGGGATTCTCAAGGGCCAGTATTGGGACACTACCAGGAAAAAGGTTCAACAATCAGCAGTGCTCCTTACAGTGAGATGCTCCCTGAGGAGCTGAAGCCTAAACTTCAGATTCAATGCAGAGGACTGCTGCCCAAGGCCGTTGTAATCTTGCATGACAATGCACGTCCACACACCTCTGCCCACACTGCTGACACTCTGCAAAAACTTCATTTTGAGGCATTAAAGCATCCTCCCTATAGTCCTGATCTTACTCCATTGGACTGTCACCTGTTTGGTCCCCTGAAAGCAACCCTTCAAGGATAATGAGTCACTTCTGATAAAGAAGTGAAGACAGGTGCAGTCACAACTTGCAGCTCAGTCTAAACCATTTTTTCATAAGGGAATATGAAAACTTGTTGACAGATGGACAAAGTGTTTTGAAAATCAAGGCGATTATGCCCCCCAAATGATGTATTTGTCTTTTCTAAAATTTGATTAAAATGCATTCTATAGCCAGAGTGCGGATAATTTTTGACTCACCCTCATATTGCACACTACCTACCATATGCATACACTTACACTAATACAGCACATTCACACACATACCGCATTACACACCGCACTCACACCACATACATATAATACATATATACACATCACACTACACATGCTCACCACACCACACACATCACACTCCGAAAACCTGTTCAGATTGACTGAACCTTTGTTCGTGGTCAACAGACCAGTGCTTGTGCTACAGAGCCACTGAGTCACCCTTCACCCAAATCTCCCCAACTTGGGTTAATGATGCTAAAGGCATGCTTAGCACCCATATGGCCCATGCTTTATCTGCAGGCAGAGCTGTTCAGACTCTCCAGATTCCTTCATAAAGCAACCCAGTCTAGAGGGGGAAGAGATTATTTGAACTTTAATACTTTAGGCTTTCTCTCTGCAAAATCTTTTTGTTTTGTTTTTTAATAAGAGGAGGCAAGGAGCTGAAGCTATGTATTTATTGTAACCAACACTATAAAAATTCTTATTCTTTCTATTCATGCCAACACTATAAAAATTTGATTTCTCAAAGTTTGGCTAGACTTTGATCCACAAATTTCCACTGAAGACAGAGAGTTATAAATCTCACAGAATTGCAACCTATACAGAGATGGTTTGCATAGTCGTCATTTGTGCCCTGCAAGTACCACCGTCAGTCATAAACAAAGAGTGTGCAGCTAAGGCTGAGCGGGTAGTTTCCAGCAGCCCTTAGACAGAATTTGCCACACACAAACAGTACAGTAAATGCATCATCTGACTAATAAGGTAAAAAAAAAAAAAGAAATGTCATTTGCTTCAAAATAACCTCTAAATTAAACTTGCATGCCTTTGTAAAATCATAAGAATTAAAATAGGAGCCTCCACCAGTGTTCTAAATACGAGTTAGGAGCCTGGGAAGTCAAAAGAAAAATCTGCTTATTTTTTTCAGTTCTTGAAAGGTGAAAGTACACCTTCTTCATTAAATCTGCCTGGAAGAACTGGTGTAGAGAGACATTGCTAATGCAAGCATCCCTTACACTCACGGAAGCAGCAGTCAAGAGATCAGACGACGTACTGCATTGGGCAAATCTGCTTCACAGGAACTTTTTAAAGTATTGAAGAGCAGAGATGTCAGCTTGAGGACTAAGGTGCGCCTGACCCAGGCCATGGTGTTTTCAATAGCCTCATATGGATACGAAAGCTGGACAGTGAATAAGGAAGATCGTAGAAGAATTGATGCCTTTGAGTTGTGGTGTTGGAGGAGAATACTGAAAGTGCCATGGACTGCCAAAAGAACCAATAGATCTGTTTTGGAAGAAGTGCAACCAGAGTGCTCCTTGGAGGCCAAGATGGCTAAGCTTTGTCTCTCATACTTTGGACATATTGTCCGGAGGAAACAGTCGCTGGAGAAGGATGTCATGCTGGGTAAGGTGCAGGGTCAGAGAAAAAGAGGAAGACCCCTAACGAGATGGATTGGCCAGGTGGCATCATTGATGGACTCAAGTGTGGCAGCGGTAGTGAGGTTGGCCCAGAATCGGACATTGTTTCGTTCTGCTGTGCATGGGGTCGCTACAAGTCGGTTCCGACTCGATGGCACCTGACAACAACAACATTCCCAGAAACAAATGGTTCTGGGAATATCTCTTTGAATTAGTGATTTATCTAGGCAACTGTCTTCCAGATGTATTCTAAGTCTTCTTTGGAGCTTGGTTTCTCCTTGGGCTGTTTAAAGCCATATTAGCTTTGCAGTTAAAAATCAGCTTGTTGGTATCATCTGTCCATCCATCCATCTGTCCGTCTGTCTATCCATGCAACCATCCATCCATCTACTAATTCATTCATTCATCCATTTATCCATCCATCCACCCATCTACCCATGCATGCATCCATCCATCCTTTTCATCCATCTATCTACTAATCCATCCACTTACCCATCCATCCATCCATCCATCCATCCATCCATCCATTCAGCCAGCCAGTCATTTACTAGTCCATCCATCCATTCATCCATTCATCCACATATCCATCCATCCACCCATCTACCCATCCATCTATCCCTTCACCCATCCATCCATATATCATTCATCCACTAGTCCATCCACTTACCCATCTATCCATCCATCCATCCATCCATCCATCCACCAATCCATCCACTAATCCAAACATCCACTCATCTACCCATCCATTTATCCTTTCATCCATCCATCCATCCATCCATCCACTTATCCAAACATCCACCCATCTACCCATCCATTTATCCTTTCACCCATCCACCAATCTATCCATCCATCCATCCACTAGTGCATCCCTTCATACATCCATACATCCATTTATTTATCAGAAATTAGTTGAGTGACTTCCATCTGTTTTGGTTGATCTCTCTAGGTCCAGCACTGTTGTAGATCTAGCAATAGAGACATGAAGTAGATCCAGTCCTCCTATCACATGACTTAGAGACCCCCATGAGTCTCTAATGCACACTCAGGGTATTTTAAGACTTTTGATACCTCATCTTCACTAAGAAATTGAGACACGTATGTTGTGGTTGTGGTCTGTGTAAAATAGAATAATTTAGACTCATTTCTGATGCTGCCTTTGGAAGGGGCTGTTTATACATAATCAAATGTTGGTGGAGGCATGTGGCAGTTTCCAGGACTATCCCTGGCACAATTTTTGTGTTCTCATTTAATTCCACAATTGCACATATTTTAGAGGACCCTTCACTCCACCTGCCTTCTTGGAGCACCAGTGTCCTGGTATGACTAAAGCCAGCAGCTACATGTCACTGAAGATTGGGCCTCATCACTCATAGAGGGTGCTCCTGCCACTGACCTCTCGCTGCTGACCCTCAGCATCTCCTGCTCCACTGGACTGGTTGTAAATGATAGAACATGAACCCCAGGCACAGCGTCTCATTTATAAACAAACAAAAAGTTATTTTCAATCACATCTCTGCACATCCTGCTAGCCTTCAGGATGCAAGGTACAATAGGGCACAAAAGAAACATTCCACAGGCCACTTTGAAGCCAACCCCAGAGAGGGAAGCTGTCGGTGGTCATACCTGCATGCTGCTGTTATGCTGGAAGCAATGCCACCAGTATTTCAAATGTCACCAAAGTTGTCCGTGGTGCAGATTTCAGTGGGCTTTCAGACAAAACAGACTAGGAATAAAGGACTGGCAATCTACTTCTGACCATTGTTGTTGTTGTTGTTAAGTACCATGGAGTCTATTCCGACTCAAAGTGACCCTGCACGGGGTTTCCGAGGCTGTAAATCTTTACGGGAGCAGGACAACTCATCTTTCTCCCTCAGAACCACTGGTAGTTTCGAACTACTGACCTTGAGGTTAGCAGCCCGATTCTTAACCACTACGCTACCAGAGCCACATTAGCCAATGAAAACTCTATGGCTCACAGCAGAATATTGTCCAACCTAGTGCTGGACGATGAGCCCCTGAGGCTAGGCAGCATATGAAATGCACAATGCCTACAACAATGGACTCAAGAAGATGCAGATGGCCTAGGATCGGACAACGCCTCATTCTGCTGTACACAAGACCCTTTGCACACAGGACCCTTTGCACACAGGACCCTTTGTACACAGGACCCTTTGAGTTGAAGTTCCCTCTATGGCAACTGACATTAACAAGGAGGCGACTAAGACACAGGATCTTTCCTTGGGGGATGGGTTAAGCTTGGGAGGGTATGTGCCAGGAAACTTTTGTTATTTGTCGTGGTTTTAACAAAGGATATTTTAAGTCTCTTCACACAAAAAGATGCTGCTAAGAAGGAGTGGCCTGGTGTGGGGCTGTAGGATAAACGATGGACTGCTAGCCACAAGGTCGATAGTTCAAACCCACCAGCTGCTCCTCAGAAACCATACACACTATAGCTATGAGTCGGGGCCAACTTGATGACACCTAACAACAACATAAACACAAAGATATGCATATGCAGAATAAGCAATCAACTACAAGGTCGGCAGTTCAAACTCACCAGATACTTCTTGGAAACCCTATCTGTATAGGCCACTATGTGTTGGAACCAACTCCATGGCACTTAACAACAACAATGTGTATACATGTATATATACCATCACCATTCCTATGTCAGTGTGTCATACTGTGATGGCTTGCATGTTGCTATGATGCTGACAGTTTAAATCCCAGCAGGGTCACCCATGGTGGACAGGTTTCAGCTGAGCTTCCAAGTAAGACAGACTAGGAAGAAGGAGAGACGGACTACTTCTGAATGTTTGACCACTGAAAACCTCATGAATAGCAATGGAACACTGTCAGATAACACCAGAATATTGAATATTAAAGCATAATGAATAACACCAGGATATTGTCAGATATAGTACCAGAAGATGAGCCATTAAGGTTGGAAGGCACTCAAAATATGACTGGGGAAGAGCTGCGTCATCAAAGTAGAGTTAACTGTGATGATGAGAACGGAGTAAACTTTCCAGACTTCCAATTGTTGATGGGGCACAACTCAAAATGAAGAGAAACAGCTGTAAACATCCATCAGGGATCCATACATGGAATGTACAGAGTATGAATCTAGAAAAAATCGAAGTTGTCAAAAATGAAATGGAATGCATAAAAATCTATATTCTAGGCATTAGCAAGATGAAATAGACTGGCATTGGACATTTTGAATATGACAATCATATGGTTTACTAGGCCAGCAATGATAAATTGAAGAGAAATGGTGTCACATTCATCATCAAAAAGGGCATTTCAAGATTTATCTTGAAGTATAATGATGTCTGTTATAGGATAATATCATTATTCCTACAAGGAAAATCAGCTAATATCACTATTATTCAGATTTTGCAATAACCACTAAATGGTGAAACTGAAGAATTTTACTTACTTCTTTATCTGAAATTAATCAAGCATGCAATCAAGATGTATTGATAATAACTAGTGATTGGACTGTGAAGGATAGAAACAAAGAGGAAGGATCAGTAGTTGGAAAATATGGCCTTGGTGGCTGAAATGATGCTGGAGATTAAAAGATAGGATTTTGCGAGATGAATGACTCATTCACTGCAAATACCTTTTTAAACAACAAAAAAGGACCTGGACCTCACCAGATGGAATACACAGGAATCAAGTTGACAACACCTGTGAGAAGAAAGAGTGGAAAAGCTCAATATCACCATTCAAAAGGAGGCCAGAATCATCCTGTAGAATAAGTCATCATTGTTCATATGCAAGTTCAGGAAGAAGCTGAAAACAATTAAAACAAATCCAGGAGAGCCAAAATGTGACCTTGAACATATCCCACCTGAATTTAGAGATTTTCTCAAGACAGTTCTGATTTATTAGACACTAAGGACACTTAACAACAACAGTAACCAAAGGAAGTCCTTTGCAGGTTACTGCACTGGACTGCAAGGTTGATTTGGACTGCAAGGTCAGTGGTTCAATCTTACCAGCCACTCCTAGAAAACCCTATATAGAGTCGTTATGAGACGGAACCTACTCAACAGAGCCGGTCATTTTGTGCCAAATGACCAAAAACCAGAAGAACTGTGGAATGACATCATGAATATCATACAGGAAGAAAGCATAAGGTCACCAAAAAGACAATAAAGTAAGAAAAGAATAAAAGGGATATCAGAAGAGACTCTGAAATTTTCTCTCCAGCACAGACATATTAAAACAAATAGAAGAAACGAGGAAGTAAAAGAGTTGAACAGAAAATTTCTAAGGGCAGCTCAAGAAGACAAGTCAACTAGTGTAATGAAATGTGCACAGACCTGAAGTTAGACAACAAAAAGGAAAGAACACATTCAGCATTTATCAAGGTGAATGAACTGAAGAAAAAAATAGCCAAGTCTCGACTTGGATATTGAAGAGTTCTTGAGCAAAACAATGAATGATGCAAAAAGCTTCAAAAGAAGAAGTGAGGAATGCACAGAGTTACTGTAGGGAAAAGAAATGGTTGATGCTCAACGATTTCGAGAGGTATCAATGGTAACGAAGGAAGAAGTCCAAGGTACACTGAAGGCACTGGTGAAAAACAAGGCAGCAGGAACTGGTGGAAACCAGTTGAAATCTTTCAACAAACTGATACAGTAGTGGAGGCACTCACTCATCTATGCCAAGAAATTTGGAAGACAGAGCTACCTAGTCAACAGATTGGAAGAGATCCAGATTTGTACCCATTTCATCAGACAAAATCATTAATATTGCATCCTAGTAAAACTTTGCTAAAGATAATTCAAAAATGGCTGCAGCAGTACATTGACAAGGAACTGCCAGTGGTTCAAACCAGATTCAGATGAGGATGTGGAACAAAGACTATCATTATTGACATCAGGTGGATCTTGGATAAAAGTAGAGAATACCAGAAAAATGTTTACCTGTGCTTTATTGACTATGTAAAGTCTTTTGATTGTGTGGATCATGACAAGGTATGAAGAACATTGCAGAGAATGAGTACTATGGAACATTTAATCATGCTCATGAGGAACCTGTAGATAGTACCAAGAGGCAATCATTTGAACAGAACAAGGGAACACAAAATGGTTTAAACTCAGGAAAGGTATGAGCCACGGTTGAATTCTTTCACCATACTTATTCAGTCTGTATGCAGAGCAAATAGTCTAAGAAGCTGGACTAGATGAAGGACATGGCAACAGGATTTGAGGAAGACTCGTTAACTTGTGATATGCAGATGATGCAATCTTGCTTTCTGCAAGTGAAGAGGACTTAAAATATTTACTGATGAAGATCAAAGGCCACAGCCTTCAGTATGGGTTGCACCTCAATGAAAAGAAAATAAAAATCCTCATCACTGGGCAAATACATGACATCATGATAAATTCAGAAAAGATTGAAGTTGTCGGAGACTTCATTTTGCTTGGGTCAACTATCAACACTCATGGAAGCAGCAGTCAAGAAATCAAATGACATATTGCATGGGGCAAATCTGCTGTACTGTAACTTTTTAAAGTGTTCTAGAGCAAAGATGTTAGTTTGAGGATAAAGGTGCACCTGAACCATGCCATGATATTTTCAATAACCTCATATGCATGTGAAAGTTTGACAATGAATAAGAAAGATCACAGAAGAATTGATGCATTTGAGTTATGGTGTTGGAGAAGGATATTAAAAGTAACATGAACTGCTAAAAGAATTAACACATCTGTGTTGGAAGAAGCCAGGATGGCTAAACTTCCTTTATCATATTCCAACATATTATCAGGAGGGACAAGTCCCTGGAGAAGGACATCATGCTTGGTAAATTGAAGGCTCAGCAAAACAGAGGAAGAACCCCAAGGGGATGGATTGGCACAGTGGCAGCAGCAGTGGGCTGAAGTGTAAGAACAATTGTAAGGATGGCACAGGACAGGGCAGTGCTTTGTTCTGTTGTGCGTAGGTGTGGTCTCTATGAGTCTCTATGTAAAATGGACTTAATGGCACCTAATCACAACAGCTCTGGTAGCGTAGTGGTTACGAATCGGGCTGCTAACCGGTAGGTCAGCAATTCGAAACTACCAGCTGCTCCGTGGGAGAAAGATGAGGCGATCTGCTCCCGTAAAGATTTACAGCCTCGGAAACCCTATTCAGGGTCGCTATGGGTTGAAACCGGCTCGACGGCTTAACAACAACAACAACAATCACAACAAGGTACATACACATGTTGTTAGTTGCCGTTGAATGAGTTCTGACTCATAGCGACTTCGATGCAGGGAATTATGTAATGTGTCTCCTAGCCATAATCTGTAACTCCCACCAAAGTACGTTTCTTCCCTGCTGGACCTGGGTAAGAGAAGGTTCCAGAAGATACTGATAGGATGACAGGATTCAGCTGTGGATGTTAGGAGCTCTTTGTTCTCTGGTAGTCCATGGTACCTCCAATAATCTTTTCCAACACCACAACTCAAATGCATCAATTCTTCTATGGTCATCCTTACTCATTGTTCAACTTTCACCTGCATATGAGGCAACTGAAAATACCATGGCTTGGGTCATGCAAAGGATCTAGATTTACTGGCCCACGGACCTAGAGCTGAATGCCTTCGGTTGAGGCTTATGGTGGAATGGTGGGTCCTATGGGCATTTATCAGCAGCTGACTGAAACAACCAACTGTCCTAAGCATTTCTGACCCTGAATTTTAACCTGTTAGCTTCCCTAGTAAACCTCATAACTGTGAGTATGGCGTCTGAGTTCTATGTGGCCACTGCAATGGATTATCGACCCCAACTGAGCAGAGAGCATTGTGGGAGGAATGGCTGGTGCCACATAATTTTGTAGTGCTATTAACTGGATAATCACTTTGAGTAATAGGGTATCTATACGCCTCTAAGGAAGGCCATACACAAACACAAACATGGATTCCTGTTGTAGTACTGTAGGACAAGCACTGCTAGCCACAGCTTGTCCGTTCAAGTCTATCAGCTGCTCCTTGGAAACCCTATACAGGGCCCCTATGACTCAGAACCGACTTCACAGCACTTAACAACAATGACAACATACACCTACACAAGGAGCCCTGATGTAACACTATAGAATAAGCACTGAATGTCTAACCACAAGGTCTCTGGTTCAAACCCACCAGATGCTCCTCAGAAACCCTACCCAGGGTTTAACAACAACAAGAAGGCATAGTGCTTTCTTCAAATTGGTGCCACCTCCAGACACAAGCTTCTCTCAGTGGCTCTCTGAGAACCCAGTGGGCTGGGAGGTGAACCTCGGGTGGAGATGGAAACTCACCTCTGAGCTCCCAATGAGGCTACTCCTGCAGGATCCAGGAGCTGTGCAACGATGGGGCACTGGAGTGAGGTGGGTTACAAATACAAGTCTCAACCAAAGGGGATTCTAATGGCGTCATTAGCTTATGCTCTCTTGGTTCCTCATCATTCATGTCAGGGGATATTTTAAGTTCCCTCAAAGCAAATGGGCCAAGCACAGACAGTCTCTCTGAAAACCCTTGGGTTTTGCAGCACAAGTTGGATTTGCTGAGCTCCTTGTTGATTGATGTGGCCCAGTAACCCTTTGATGCATGCAAATTTGGCCAGAGAGCTTCTTGGCACATTGGCAGTGGTTAAATAGGTACCCAACAGATGGCTTAATTGGTTCACTTTAAAAACAGGCAGTATGGGGATAAATTGTCACTGTGCATCAGTGACTTATGAATATGAAATCCAAGGAGATGGGAAGTGACTCTTAGTTGCTAAATTGGGCAGGGGGTGGGGATGGGGGGAGTGAGGCAGCCCTACCTGTTCTGTGCTGAGCTCTGGAGAGGATGAAGCAGGTACCTGTTGCCTATTCCTTCAAAGTTGTGATCTGACCATAAAAAGAACTAAATAAGGGGGAAAAGAAGAGAGACCGTGATAAGATTCCTATAAGGGAAACTTACCTGTTCCCTGAGGAAAAGCACGTTGGCACACAGTAATCATTCAGTGCTGTTCGAAGCCTGGAGTCCATCATCTGCTGATGACAATGCTTGAGTAAGGTGGTGGTGGTGGTGGGGGAGGGGTGTCTCAGGCTTGCTTTTCTGGGGAAATGAGGGTCAGCCCCATACTTAGATGGTCTTCACCTAAGCACTGTACCTCTGCTCTCCTGTGTTATACGGTGACAGCTGTATGGGGCTGTGAACCTATGCCACTCATATTCCAAATACCAGCAAGGTGGACAGGTTACAGTGGAGGATTATCTACTTATAGAAATTACCTCGTGGATACCTTATGGGTCACTGCAGAACATTGTTTAACTCACTTGCTTTGGACACATCATCAGAAGGGCTCCATGGCTAGAGAAGGACATCATGTTTGGTGAACAGTGGAATGAGGACATTTTGTTAAATCGATTGGCGCAGTAACAACACAATGGACTTGAACTGGAGGTGAACTTGAAGATTACAAAGGACCAGGTAATGTTAGTTCTGTTGGACAAAATGTCTCCATGAAAATGTAAAGGTGGATGTTTTGGGGCAAAGGGAGAGGAGTGATTAACCTTACAGTCTAGGAATGGAGGTCCCTGGGATCATCAAAGGAGAAGAGCAGAGAGCGGAGCCCTACCCAGAGAAGCAGTGACTCCAGGGATGGAGGCAGAGACGATGATATTGGGAGATGGAGCGGCTGGAGACTTTGGACCTGGAGAGAGAGAGAGGGGCGGTGTGTGGGCAACAGGGGGGCAGGCTTGCAGAGTATACCCTTTGGTTGATAGATGATGCATGGAAGGGATTGTAACCATGGCAAGGAAATGATATACAATGGGATCATTGCGAAGCTGACGTCCTCCCATGTAAACTATCACATAATTCACAATAGAGCATTAAAAAAAAAGGTCTCCATGAGTAAGAGTTGACTCAGCAGAATCTATCTATCTATAAACTGATCTATCATTCTATCTGTCTGCGAAAGTTCAATATCATCAGCCAAAACAAGGTCAGGGGTCCACTGTGGAACAGACCATCAATTGTTCATATGCACTTCTGACCAGAGCTGAAGAAAATTAAAAACAAGTACATAAAAACGAAAATATGTCTTGAATATATCCAATCTGAAGTTAGAGACCATTTCAAGAAACGATTTGTGCATTAGATACTAATGACCAAAGACAAGAAGAGCTGGGTGACATCAAGAACATCATACAGAAAGAAAGCAAAATGTCATTGTTGTTGTTATTGTTAAGTGCTGTCGAGTCGGGTCCAACCCACAGCAACCCTGTATAGGGTTTCTGAGGAGCGACTGGTATTAAAAAGACCAAAATGGATGTCAGAAGAGCCTGAAATTTGCTCTCCAGTGTAGACATGCAAAGCAAATGGAAGCAATGAGGAAGTCAAAGAGCTGAACAAAAAATTTCAAAGAGCAGCTCAAAAAAATAAAGTCAAGTGTTGTAAGGAAATATGCAATGACCTGGAGGAGTAAGAAAACAGCAGGGAAGAACACGCTCAGCATTTCTCAAGCTGAAAGAATTGAAGAAAACATGTAAGCCATATTGAAAGTACCATGGATTGCCAGAAGAAGAGATAAATCTGTGTTGGAAGAAGTACCAGCTGAATGCTCCTTAGAAGCCAGGATAGGATGGTGATCCTTGGTCTCTCACACTTTGGACATGTCATCAGGAGGAATCAATCCCTGGAGAAGGACATCATGCTTGGTAAAGTGGAAGGAGGAAGACCCTCAATGAGATGGATTGGTACAGCAATTGTGAGGATGACGTAGGACCTGGCAGTGTTGTACATAGGGTCCTTCCTCCTTCCCTCACTCCTTCCTTTCTTGTCTTTCATGTACTTACCTACCTACTCCTACCTCCAGTTCCTTTTACTGCTAACCCTGGTGCTCCTTGATCACCGCCTTCTGGGGCTGTGTTTGGAGATAGGAGCGTCTTTCTCTTAGTTCTCCGGATGACAGATGTTCATCCAGGTCTTTAGCCCACTGCATATGTCGTAAGTATTTGTACCCTCTTGCCATCTTTTCCTATCACTTTAGTGATCTTCCTACTATATAAAGGTAAATGTGTGGAATCAGGGCCCAATCCCAACCAGAAACTGAAAAATGAGGTTTTTGGAAACCTGTGGCTGTCATCTACTAAACTGGCGTGGAATTTGCAAAATGCCATTAGCTCAACCACCTGATCTTCTGGAGGGAGTTGTGTTCATTACAGCGCTTTGTTTATAAACACATGACTTAGCTAAGTGTGAGCCAGAAGCTTCCCGGATCACATACAAGTACGAAAAACGATGGTTTTGTGAGTTCCCATCAATCTTCATTTGCCGTTTTAAGGTATAATAATGTTTTAATGGATTTATTCCCTTTTGTACCTTTTCTTTTTTAAACTGCCATTGGAGCTTTATTTGGAAAAAAAAAAGTTCAAAATCTTGAACTGGAAGTCATTTTCAAGGAGAATTTGCCACTTGCGGAGCTAGATTTTGATTATTGAAAATAGAATTGGCCCCCGCAAGCCAGCTTCACTTCCTGCTATTGTTGTGTGGGCCCAAAGGTTTTTCCATCAATTCCTGGTTCCAGCTGCAAGGAATTCTCATGACAAAAAGGACTGCGAATCCGCTCTTGCTGAGTGAGAACCATTCTTCATTTGCCCCTCGAATGCATAATCATGTGAAAATTATATTTCCAATTGGCAACTTGAAATGTGTTGCTTTCAGAAGGGAAGTTAGAAGCCTGAACTTGAAATGAGTAAAAATATACCCGGCAGTGAAGCCATCCGAAGGCTGCTGGAGTCCATGAAGGTACTGACAGCTGCAGCTTTGTCTCAAGAGCTTTCAGCCTTGACCTTCAAGCACAGCCGGCACCCTGACAGTCATTAGCCACATCCGTCAATCTACAACACTTCCAAGACGACTGTGGTTACTTCCAAGACGACGGTGGCAGTGCAAATTAGCCTAAATCGCATTGCTTCCTGTTCCAGAAAACCGAACAATAAATGCTATGGAATGAAGATCATGGTGGTTTCAAAACAAACCTGCCAACTTTACAGAAAAAAAAAAAAACTAAGACTGTTCGTGTCTCTAAAGAATGGTCTCTGGGCTAGAAACAAGGAGTGGGCAGGACAAACAAATAAAACTGAAAATAAAAAGTGATTACTTTTTGCATCTTCCCTCTAGATGGTTTCAGAAGATCCTTGGACAGTGAAATTCACAAGAGAAAAGTTGGTGGAGTCTTACTGTGTCAGTATCATTGATTCTCATTTGAAGCAGATACACGTAGCTTTGCTGGAAAACATACCCTCTCAAATGTCATGATAAGAAGGCATTTAATTCTGATTAAAAGACACCCTTTGCTCAAAACTGTGGTTGAGAAACTGAGTTTCACTCTGTTCTTTACCTTGTTAACTGATGGCAAAACCAATCATGATGTGGCCATAATGTTTGTCTTTGTTCTCTCGATGTTTAGGACCATGATGCCTGTAAATACTAACTGCCTGACAGTAAGATAAGGGTGCTGACATTTTGTCCATTTGGGTACTCAGGGGAAGTGAAAATGATGACAGTTGATGTTTGACTTTGGTTTCTGAGAAGTGTCTTCCGAAATGAGGATTTGGGGGGATGTAGAGTCTTGCTCCTTGGAAACCCTATACAGGGTCGCTATGGGTCAGAATCGACTTGACGGCACTTAATAACAACAACACCAAGAGTCTTGGTGTGGTCCTGTGGGTTAATGCACTGACTGCAAAGTCAGTTTGAATCACAAGGTCGGTGGTTCAAGTTCCTCAGAAATCCTATACAGGGTTACTATGGGTCAGAGCCGACTCAACGGCACTTAACAACAATAATGACAGTTTATTAGAAGCAGTCCTGGTATGGAACTGTAGGATAAACACTGGACTGCTAACTGATCCTGTTGTAAAGATTTTTGGGTTTTTTTTTTTTACACTGAGATGCAATCCATACTGAAGGCTGTAATCTTTGATCTTCATTAGTAAGTATTTCAAATCTTCTTCACTTTCAGAAAGCAAGGTTGTGTCATTTGTGTATCTTAGGTTGTTAATGAGTCTTCCTCCAATCCTGATGCCATGTTCTTCTTCACATAATCCAACTTTCTCGGATCATGTGCTCAGTATACAGATTGAATAAGTATAGTGAAAGGATACATCCCGGATGCACAGTTTACCTGATTTTAAACCATTCAGTATCTCCTTGTTCTGCCTGAACAACTGCCTCTTTATCTATGTGCAATTTCCTCATGAGCACAATGAAGTGTTCTGAAATGCCCATTCTTCACAATGATGTCCACAGCTTGTCATGGGCCACACAGTTGAAAGCTTTGGCAGAGTCAATAAAGCCTAGGTAACCATCTTCCTGGTATACTCGGCTTTCAGCCAAGATCCATCTGATGCCAACCTGGAGCAGCTAGAGGAACAGAAGATATTTCTTGAAAGAAAGACCAGCAGAAACAAAGAAAACAGCAGACTGTTTGGCTATTACAAGAAGAAGCATGCTGTTGACCTGGGAGTCATCAAGGCAAACCATCAAGTCCCTTCAGGACAAACCCTCTTCCAAGACTGAAACTCAAAGTGTTTATAAGCTCGCTGGTGACCTCGTTGGTCTACTTGTGAGTGAAAGTGGGGGTAAGGCAGTAATGAAGACATGGGCTGAGTTCAACTATGTTCCATAGACTTCTGTCAACCTTGAAATGAGAAAGAGAAGAGGAAGGGCTGGTTGGTCCAAACTTTGGGGAGACTAGAAATGGGGGGAGGGGGCAATCAAGGCATGAAGTAGCTGGCTCACAAGTTTCCAAGAGGAAGTTTAGTTTCAGAGCGAGAGGGGGAAGGTAGAATCCCCACTGAATAGTTTTCATCTTGTCTAAATGCATCTGGTGAAAGGAGATGGGGATAGGATTCTTTTGATTCAATAGTAATTGTTGCTATGACAAACTGTGATTGTCACAACTGTAAAGATAGAAGTTGTGTAACAAAAATGAGAAAGTAGTTAATCTTACATTCCAAGAACAGAGGACCCTAGGAATATCAGGAGGGAAAGCATGAACAGAAGAACGTAGGACCCTAACCAGAAAAGCAGCGACACCAGAGATGGAGACAGAGGTGATGGTGGAGAGCTAGAGCAGCTGAGGACTCTAGACTCATGGAAAGAGAAAGTCTGTATGCCGGTGGTCAGGAGACAGGCTTGCAAAATGTGTCCTTTGGTTGTTTAAACGATTATATATTCCTGTGGGTTTTTGTTTTGCAGGAATAGAGGCAAATACTGTTAACTGATGGCACACATAGGGGATTGTAATCATTGCAGTGAAACAAAATACAATTGGTTGAGTGCAAAATCGTTGTTCCGCCATGCAAACTATCACTCAATTCACAATAGAAGCTTAAAAAAACAACAACAATCCATCTGATGTCAGCACTGATCTCCCTAGTTCCATGTCCTCATCTGAATCCTGCTTGAATCTCTGGAAGCTTCTTATCAATGTACTGTTACAGTCACTTTTGAATTATCATCAGCAAAATTGTATTTGCATGTGTTATTAATGATATAATTTGATGATTTTCACATTCTATTGCATCATTTTTCTTTGGTGTGGGCACAAATACGAATCTTTTCCAATCGGTTGGCCAGGTAGCTATCTTTCAATTTTCTTAACAAGTGAATGCCTCCAATGCTGCATCAGTTGTTTGAAATATTTCAATTTGTAATCCATCTATTCTAGAAGTCTTGTTTGTCACCAATGCCTTCAGTGCACCTTGAATTTCTTCCTTTAATGCCATCAATTCTTCATCATATTCTACTTCTTTAATTGATTGAACATTGAACATTTCCTTTTTCTTCAATGATTCTGTATACTTTCCATCTTCTTTTGAAGCTTTCTGCATCATTCAAAATTTGCCCTTAGAATCCATCAGTATTGCAATATGAGATGTGAATTTTTTCCTCAGTTCTTGCAGCTTGAGAAATGTTGAACGTGTTATTTCCTTTTGGTTTTCTAATTCCAGGTCTTTGCACATTTCATTATAATATTTGACTTTGTTGTTGTTGTTGTTGTTATGTGCCGTGGAGTTGGTTCTGACTCATAGCAACCCTGTATAGGGTTTCTGAGGCTGTAAATCTTTACAGAAGCAGAAAGCCTCATCTTTC
>NW_006408623.1:5090769-5111057 GCF_000296735.1 Chrysochloris asiatica | reverse complement strand
ATGTTAATTAAGCTTGAGAAACCAAGTTGCGGTTGTGAGATTCGAACCTGCGAAGTACTATGTAAAGCTGCCTGAATGTCTGGAAAAGTAAACTTGATAGCTGTACCTTGTCTTAGTCCCTCCCAGCTTTGTGTATAGTTCCTCTCCTAAATAAAACGGAGGTGCAGAATGAATCCAGGTGCATTACGACTGGCAAAGCGTGCGTTACAGCATGCAGGGGGCTCAGTCCAGCATTGCAACCATACTGCCTGCTTAGTCAAGATGTTTACTATGCAGGATATTACGGCCTTCCTGGCTGAGATGTTTGCAATGCAGGATCTGCCTAATGCCAGTCCCGCATCCACTCTGGTTTCGGAATGTGTCTTTGTCTCTCTTTTGGTGTCCTTGTGTGTATCTCTATATTTCTACGGCTGCCAGATATCCCCACCTCGTGAACCAAGTTCCTATGTCGAGGCAGGTCCCCGGCAGCATCTTAGTTGCATGTTTGATCAATTTCAAACTAAACAAGTTGGTCGAATTCTTCAATTTCATCATCACTGGCTTTAGTGGTCAGTGCGTACATTTGAATACTGGTATTAACTGATCTTTCTTGTTGTTGTTTGTTGTTAAGTGCCGTCGAGTTGGTTTCAAATCATAGTGACCCTGTATAGGGTTTCTAACAAGTGGCTGGTGAGTTTGAACTGCCAATCTTGCTGTCCAGTGCTTGTCCTAAAGTGCCAAATGAGGACTCCAGTCTTCCTTGTAGTCATATGGATATTACCCTATCACAGATAGCATTACACTTCCAAATAGATCATGAAATGTTCCTTTTGACAATGAATGTGATGCCATTCTTCTACAATTTGTCATTTCCTGCATAATAAACTATATGATTGTCAGATTCAAAGTGGTCAATATCAGGATTAGCCGACTCCACGGCACATAACCACCACCACCAATGCCTAGGATATCGATCTCTAAGCATTCCCATTCAATTTTGACAATTTCAATTTTCCTAGATTCATATTTAGAACATCCCACATTCTGTTTATTAATGGGTATTTATAGCTCTTTTTCCTCATTCTGAGTTGTGCCACATCAGCAGGTGAAGGTCTGGACACCTTAATTCCATCGACATCATTAGGGTCAACTCTACTTTGAGGAGGCAGCTCTTTCTTAGTTGTAATTTGAATGTCTTTCAACCTGAGGTCCTAACCTCCAGCACTTGCAGAACTCTCCTTCCAGCACCATAACTGACAATGTTCCACTGCTCTTCATAAGATTTTTGTGGTTAACCTTTCAGGGCCCTGGTGAGTTGCTGTGGGTTAATGCTCTGGACCGCAAGGTTGGTTTGAACCACAAGGTCGGTGGTTCAAGCGCAACAGCTGCTCCTTGGAAAGCTTATACAGGGTCACTATGGGTCAGAACTGACTTGATGACACTGAACAACAACAACCATTTAGAAGTGATCCATCTCTCCTTCTTTCTATTCAGGCTTAGTCTGGAAACGCCACTGAAAGTGGCCTACCATGGTTGACCCTGCTGGTATCTTAAGTACAGGTGAAACACCTTCCTGCGTTGTAGCAACACACAGGTCACCATTATATGACACACTGACAGTTGAGTGGTGGACCCTGCAGCTGTTATTGTTATTGTTAAGCGCCATGAAGTTGGTTCCGGCTCATAGGGGCCCCAGCTAGGGTTTCTGAGGAGCAGTTGGTGGATTTGAACCACTGACCCTGTGTTTAGCAGTCTAGTGTTTATCCTACAGTAGTACACCATGTCTCCGACATTTCAGTTGTTGTTATTGTTAAGCACTATCAAGTCGTTTCCGACTCATAGTGGCCTTGTTTAGGGTTTCCGAGGAGTGGCTGGTGGGTTTGAACCACTGAACTTGTACCTCAAAGTGACCTTGAAGTCCAGCACATGACCCTTCAGTGCCACACCAGCACTCTTGTTATTCATTTATCACATGGAATCACATCATGGGGGACCATCACATAACATCTAAATCACTTAGAAGCATGCTTCAGCTGAGCTGACACATATTCTGAGAGACACCATTCAATCCATGACAACAATTCACATACATTTTGTTCCACCTCATGGAATGCAATCACCTCAATGCAACATCACTTATCCCATTTCCTCCCTGTGTTTCTTGTTTCCATTCTTCCTTCTTTTCTAGACCTTCTGAACTTTTTCCTTGGGTAAATGCTTCCCTTTTGATCTCAGATGGTGTGCATCACTCCCTAGTGCTGATGTTCCTCTTGCAGACCTATGATTTGGCTGAAAATGGAGCCCTGGGAGTTAGTGCAATTCCAGGCCTGAAGGTCAACTAAAGGCCATAGTCTCCAAGGTTCTACCAATGTGCCTGGCCAGTTGTTGTTGTTGGTAAATACTGTCAGGTCAGTTCTGACTTATAGCAGCCCCGTATAGGGTTTCCAAGGAGCGGCTGGTGAGTTTGAACCACCAACCTTGTGGTTAGCAGTAAGTCTGGTCTTTTTTAAAATATGATTTTGAGTTTTGTTGCACATTTTTCTTCCACTCTATCATGGACCTCCCAATGTGATATGTTTCAGAGGAGTTGATAGTGTTCACTGGGCACCATCTAGTCCTTCTGGTCTCACAGTTGAGTCTATGAATTTTTCTGAAGCCCTCTTGGATATCTGCTACAGACCATTACACACCCAAACATGTTAAGCACATCTCATGTCAAAGAGCTTTAAAAGGAAAAAAACAAAAGCAAAACACACACACAACAAAGCAAAACAGAAACAAATGCCAATTACTGTGGACTCAACTCTCACTCTTAGCAGCCCCACATGTGTCAAAGTAGAACTGTGTTCTGTAGGGTTTATAATGGCTTGATTTTCAGAAGTTGATTGCCAAGATTTTGTTCTAAGACTTCTCTGGCTGGGCTTGAACCTCCAGCATTTCAGTTAGCTGTCACACATGACATGCATTTCTACCACCCAGAGACTCTAGAGTTTTTCCCTTGATTTTCTGTGCATTTATGGAAGAGTCTGTAAATTGTTTACTCAATATCTGCCTTCCCCAGCTAACAGAGCCCTGATGGCCAGACTCCCTTGAAGCTAGGAGTGAGGAACACATGCTCCTTGGCTCCCTCTCCTTTCATTTTCCCTCTTGTTTGGTGGCAGGCTGCATTGGCTTCTTGGCCATCATGTGACAAGGGATGGGAGTATGCGGATAAGCATGTGCTAAAAATCGAGCAGCAGAAGGATGCAAATGTGAAGAGATACAAAATCCTCGGGGGTCTATCAGCCCTCGATGGCCAACTCCTAAATTCTTGTGGTGCTGTGAAATACACCCCAATTTAAGCAATGGTTCCTCAGAGTTTCTACTGTTTAAAGTTCAAAGTGTTCATAGCTGATGTGGGTGTTAAATGGGGAGGTCAAAATGACCTGTGAATCCTTGCTTATGTTGGAGACATTAAAAATGGGAAACAGCCCTGGATGTATGCCTTGCTCCATGGAGACTAGATGACTTGGATTGAACAAGGTGCTGACCAGGTGTTCCAATTCATGAATTCATGGTCAAATTATTGTTTTTCTTCAAGGAGGAAAAATAAGACACATCACTTGGATAAGGAGAATCAATTCATTGTTCATCCAAACGATAAAGAATGACTCACAGATTTGGGTTATTTTAGCAGCTGTTTAACACCCTTAATCAACAATCGCAAGGCAAGATGGAATATGTTTATTGCAGATGACAAGATTATTGAAATGAAAATGAGCTTGTGAATTGGATGAAGACAATTGATCGTGGGGACAATTAATCATTTGAGACGCTTGGTTCATTTACATGTGATGAGATTTACTGCATTTGTAGCAAAATGAAGTACACCATCCATCGTCTTTCCTCACTGAAAAATCGCTTTGATGAGAGTGTGAAAGTCTGACCAAGGACAGACACAGATGTGTTTTCACAGTCCCCAGTCTCTGGGTGGTACAATCAGTCAACACATTCAGCTATTAGCCACAAGGTTGGGGGTTTGATTATAACCAGAGGACCCTTGGAAGGAAGGCCTAGTCCGCTTTTGAAATCCCCCACTGCCATCAAGTTTATTGCAACTCATAGTGACCCTAAAGGACAGAGCAGAACTGCCCTATAGGCGTTCTTTATGGAAGCAGTCAGCCACATCTTTCGCCCGTGGAGTGTCTGGTTGATTTGAACCGCCCACCTTTTGGTTGGCTGCCAAGTGCTTAGCCACAGCACCACGGCATTGAATGGCCCGTGGAGCACGGTTCTGTGACACATTGGGTGACCGTGAGTGAGACTGGATTAGACATCAACTGGTTGGTTAGAACGTGGCAGTCACAAGGACTGCAGGAGTGCGCGAGCTCACTTAGTCTTTTTGATCTCTTTCCTTGGCACTAACAGTGGACTTGTAAATATTGTTGTTGTTGAGTGCTGTTGAGTTGGTTCCGACTCATAGCAACCCTGTATAGGGTTTCAGAGGTGAGACTGGTGGATTTGAACCACCTACCTTGTGGTTAGCTGCCCAGTGCTTATCCCACAGTGCCACATCATATTTATGAGATGTAAACTGAGTCATAGAGCTATTTGCACAAACAGTTGACCCTACAGTCAGAAGACACCTCCACGGAGATTTCCACTGGAAAGATTCAAGACACTTTGCCCTGTATCACACCTTGACCACTTGGGGGGGGGGGCGGGGGTTGCTCATCAGCAACTGCCCCCACATGTTGTTGTTAAGTGCCATCAAGTCGGTACTGATCCACAGCGACCTTATGCACAACAGAACGAAACACTGCCCCATCCTGGGCCAACCTCACTACTGTTGCCACACTTGAGTCCATCGATGCTGCCACTTGGCCAGTCCATCTCATTGCGGGTCTTCCTCTTTTTCTCTGACCCTCCACCTTACCAACATGAGTGCTCTCATATAGTTGCCTGCCAGTCCGTTCTGACTCATGGCAAGTGATGCATGTCAGTGTAGAATTGTGTTCCTTATGTTTTCAATGACTGATGGTTTTAGAAGTAGACTGGCAGACCTTTCTGGGGCACATCTGGGTGGACTCTAGCCATTAATTAGTAGGTAAGCACATTCATAGTTTGAATCACCCAAGGACTCACCACACACGTTGTTGTTGTTGTTAGTTGGTTCCGACTCATAGTAACCGCATGCATAAGAGAATGAGACACTGCCTGGTGTCACACCAGCTTCAGTAGGTTTGAGCCCACTGTCTCAGCCACTGTGCCAATCCTTCTGGTGGACGGTCTTCCTCTTTTTCACCACATTGTGCAAGAGAAGTGAAAGGCATCAAGGCCATTGGTATGCACACACTGATACAAGTCAGGGCTCTTGAAACACGGAACTACTGAGGCAGCGAAGAGTCTGGATGTATGACCAGATTCCTACAACAGATGTTTCCAGCTCAGCCCTGGATTTGGAAACGGATAGGTTTGTGCTCCTCATCCGCTAAACAGACTTTCTGTTTCCATTTTTCTTCACAGTATATTTAAATTATTATTGATCATGTGAAAGCAGACATAAGCATGGAATGGGAATATAGACTCCATTTGCTATCAAATGGTAGCAAGAATTATGTAGATAAAACAAACAACTGACTGGGGAAAAAATAAGCCAGTCTAAGAGTTTAAATTTTTCCACTCAATTACTCCTTCAGGCAGGGGTGGGGAACCTTTTTTCTGCCAAAATGTATAACATCATCTGTAGACCATACAAAAGTATCAACTTAAAAATTAGCCTGCTGTATTTGGGCAAACACTCAATTAACTCACCCCTAATCACCAGTTTCTCCTTGGAAACCCTATATAGGGTCGCTATGGGTGGGAATCAACTCAATGGCACTTAACAACAACAACAATGTGATGCAAGGTCAGCAATTCAAGCTCACTGGCTGCTCCTCGAAAACCCTATACAGGGTTGCTATGAGTCTGAACCGACTCAGCAGCACTTCACAAAACAACAACAACAATGTGATGGAGTCCTGGTGTGGCGCTGTGGGTTAATGCACCAGACTGCAAAGCCGTTTGAACTGCAAGGTCAGTGGTTCAAGCTCACCAGCTGCTCCTCGGAAACCCTATACAGAGTCACTATGGGTGGGAATTGACTCAACAGCACTTAACAACAACAACAGTGTGATGGAGGAGTCCTGGTGTGGCACTGTGGGCTAATGCCCTAGACCGCAAGGTTGATTTGATCCACAAGGTTGGTGGTTCAAGCTCTCCAGCCACTCCTTGGAAACCCTATACAGAGTTGAATAGACTCGACGGCAATTAATAACATATGACCCGAAGGCGGACGTTCTTCACCCCTGTCCTAAGGTAAACAGGAGTAACTGCATCCCCAGAGATAAATGGTAGTGAGCTAGGAGGCCCCAATGGATATGAAAATGTCCTTTAAGGCTAATGTTGTCAAATACACATTTTCTATACACTTCAAAAGTTTAATCTACAAAAACCAAAGTTGTTGTTGTTGTTTTGCCAAGTGCTATGGAGTCTGGTTCCACTCCTAGCGACCCTGTGTAGGGGTTCCAAAGAGCTGTTGATAAGTTTGAACCGCTAACTTTTTGGTTCTAACCGACCTTAGGGTCCTAACCAAACTTGTGGTCTGATGCTTATCCTACAGCATCACTCTAGCTCTCCAAAACTAGAGTTGTTGTTGTTGTTAAGTGCCGTGGAGTCGGTTCCGACTCATAGTGACCCTGCACAGGGTTTCCAAGGCTGTAAATCTATACGGGAGCAGAAAGCCTCATCTTTCTCCCCCAGAACAGCTGGTAGTTTCGAGCTGCCGACCTTAGGGTTAGCAGCCCGATTCATAACCACTACGCTACCAGAGCTCCTTCAAAACTAGAGTAGCAGTACAAATATTTTGAGAGAACAGAAATTATATAAAGGCCTATTAATTTGCAAATTAATAGGCCTTTACATAATTTCTGTTCTCTCAAAACATTAATTTCTAGGTCCTGGGAGTTTGGTAATTAAATGCCCTTTTATCAGATTCTCATCAAGCAAATGCACCTCTAGAAAGAATGACTTCTTTTCTTTCAGTTTTGCATCTTCACCAATTACAATGGTAAACCTTCAGTTGTTTTCCATGTGAGTATCGTGAAATATAACAGTTCCGACTTTAGTCATCTATCACTCTTTCCATAGCCTTTGTTGCTGAATCCTATGTCTATAAATCAGAACCATGCAATGCAGAAAGAGTACTCTTCAAAAACGGTGCTGGAACCATAAGACATCTATGTGCAAAATAATTAACTTTGAGACACAACTCACAACATATACAAAAATCAACTCGAAGTGGGTAAGGCTGAAAGTAAAGCCTATAATTATAAAACTACGAGAAGAAAATACCAGAACTACCTTTGTGGCCTCGGTGTAGGCAGAGTAGAGTCCCATCAGAGAAAAAGTTGATATCGGCATCAAAATGAAAATGTTCTGCTCTTTGAAAACATTGGTGGGAGAGCAGAAACACTCACCACAGACTGGGAGGATGCATTTGCAAAAGTTATACCTGACAAAAGACTGCAACCAGATATATAAAGCCAAGGTCAAACCTATTGTCAGTGAGTGAGTCCCAACTCATGTTGTTGTTGTTGTTAAGTGCCGTGGAGTCGGTTCTGATTCATAGCAACCCTGTAGAGGGTTTCCAAGGAGTGGCTGGTGAGTTTAACCTTCCAACCTTGCAGTTGAAACTGACCTTGCTTATCCTATAGCGCCACACAACCACCCTGTAGAGGGTTTCAGTGGCTGTAAATCTTTACGGGAGCAGAAAGCCTCATTTTCTCCCTCTTCCTTGCTTTCATCCATCTTTCTCATGATCTGTTGAAGGGTCCCTAAATAATACTCTTGTGAGGTATTTCTCACGTAGTCCCGTTACCTTTTCTTCCTCAGAAATGTTTTCTAGTTCTGCACCTTGGGCATTTATTTGATCCACTCTCTCTTGTGTCTTCAGGTTAATAACTGAAATAGTCTGTTGTCTCTGAGACATGGTGGTGTGTCATTGTTTTTGTATTTAATTGATGATTATATGTTGGTGTGAGGAGCTCTGGTAGTGTAGTGGTTATGAATCGGGCTGTTAACCTCAGGGTCAGCAGTTCAAAACTACCAGCTGTTCTGCAGGAGAAGGATGAGGCTTTCTGCTCCTGTAAAAATTTACAGCCTCAGAAACCCTGTACAGGGTCGCTATGAATCGGAACTGACTCCACAGCACATAACAACAACAACTAATCACAGATCAGCAATTTGAATCTATCAGCCCCTCTGTGCGAGAAAGATGAGGCTCTCAGCTCTCATAAAGAGTTACAGCTCAGAAACCCTATACAGAGTCGCTGTGAGTTAGAACTGACTCCACGGCACATAGCAACAACAACAGTTAACCACAAGATCAGCAGTTTGAATCTACCAACCCCTCCATGGGAGAAAGATGAGGCTTTTGGCTCTTTTAAAGCGTTACAGCTCAGAAACCCTATACAGAGTTGCTGTGAGTCAGAACTGACCAGATGGCACCCATCCACTGCCGCCTCCACTTGTTGGTATCTTATTTGACTCACCAACTGCCCTCTGATGGGTGTGATTAGAAAATGGAAGCATTTGCACTGTTTTTGTTCACTATTCGTGCACCCCAGTTTAGTATGGGTTTGGCTGGTGTTGGCTGCTATCATGAATTATGTGGTATAGGAGCTGGTATTGGCTATTGTCCCGTGGGTGGAGCTTAGAGGGTATGGTTTCTGTCTCCTGAGAGGTAGGTAAAGAAGAGAAAATGCACGCACACACACACACACATGGAAACAGAACAGAGCAAACAAATAAACAACAGCAATAAAAGAAAATAATAAAGGAGGGGGAGAAACCCCCCCAGCAGCAACAAGAATAAAAGAATATCATATCTAAGAAGAGAAAAGAGGAGGAGCAAAATCGAGCTATGGAGGAGAAAAACACTAGACAAAATCAGGGAGAGGGAAGATGACAAGAGTAGTAAAGAAAAATCAAGAAGAAAAAAAGAAAGAAGTGGAGGGATTGGAGAAACAGAAGAAAAGCAGAAAAACAGGAAGGCAGAGACAGAAAAGATCAAAAGAAAGGAAAAGGAAAGATTCTGCTTCCTTGCAGAAGAGAAAGAATTTCAAAAGATCAAAACTGTAACAGTTCAGGTACTGAACCCAGCGAGGAGAAAACTGTGCTCCACAGGGTTCTCAGTGGAGGATGTTTCATAAGTAGATTCCACTCATGGTGCCCTGTGTGTGTCAGAGTAGAACTGTGCTCACAGGGTTCTCAGTGGAGGATGTTTCATAAGCAGATTCCACTCATGGTGCCCTGTGTGTGTCAGAGTAGAACAGTGCTCCACAGGGTTCTCGGTGGATGGTTTTTCATAAGCAGATTCCACTCATGGTGCCCTGTGTGTCAGAGTAGAACTGTGCTCACAGGGTTCTCAGTGGATGGTTTTTCATAAGCAGATTCCACTCATGGTGCCCTGTGTGTGTCAGAGTAGAACTGTACTCACAGGGTTCTCAGTGGATGGTTTTCATAAGTAGATTCCATTCATGGTGTCCCATGTGTGTCAGAGTAGAACTGTGCTCCACAGGGTTCTCAGTGGATGATTTTTCATAAGCAGATTCCACTCATGGTGCCCCGTGTGTGCCCACAGTGTTCTCAGTTGATGATTTTTTAAAAACTAGATCACCAGGTCTTTCTTCAGAAGCATTTCTGGGTAGAATTGAACCAGTAATTAGCTGGTTAGCTTCTAATGCTAAACAGCTAGTGCCACCCAATGACTCCCTTGTCCCTGGTAACCACTAATAAACTCTGTTCTCTCTTCATGTACCTATTCTAGATGCTTCTTCTCAGTAGGATCATACAGGCTTGGTCCTTTAGTGACTAACTGACTTCAGCCATCATAATGTTTTCAAGGCACATACCTGCCATAGCATGCATCAGAACTTCATTTATCTTTATGGCTGAGTAAGTTGGGGGACGGTGGCTCTAGAGGATAAACACAGGGCTGCAAGTCACAAGGTTGGCAGTTCAGGCCACAGCTCCATGGGAGAAAGATGAGACTTTTTGCTCTTGCAAAGATTTACAGGATCATTATGAGTCCGAATGGACTCAACAGCACTAAACAACAAAAATGTTCCCCCCGGAGTCCTGATGTAACAGTACTTACATGTTCAGTTAATCTAAGAAAGATGGCGGCAGTCTGCCTCCATCAAGATTTAAAACCTCGTAAATGCTGTGGGGCAGCTCAATTCTGCCCACTTAAGGGCGGTGAGTTTGGACTTGGGAATGTTCCATTGTATGGCTAGATCACATTGGGTTTATCCATTCATCTGCTGATGGACATTTGAGTGGTTTCCACCTTTCAGCTAGGGGAGTCTTCTTAGTGAAATATTTGATTTTCAGCGTCGAAGAATCCCCAGCAGTCCAAATTCATGGTCTGGCTGAATCATATGGAAAACCCAGTGAGGAGGGGCTGAACCAGCAGCTGAGAGGGGCTGGTGTGCCAGCGGAAATCTAGGGGCCATTTGCTGATCCATCATTATCTCTTATTAAAACCAACACCATGACTCATTTTAGATCTTGATGTTATTGGAGGGCCAGACTGATTTAGCCTTGAAGTTGGAAGATGTCCACTAGTTCATCAAGAATTGATTTCAAGTAAATTGCACTTTAAAATGAAAATGACAGAAATGGCAAATTTGACTTCAAAAGTAAAATGTATAAAAACTGTTCTTACATATAATCGACGTTTTTGAATAAGTGTGTTTGAATAAAACAGATTTGTTTCCATGCTTTGTTTGCTTCATTTCAGAATGAAGTCCTGAGGGAAATTCCTACCAGTAAAAAATGTTTGCACTTTATTTTAATATGAACTCCACCCCACAATTCAAGGGTCGACAGTCATTTGTATTGTCCTGTAATGGACACTTGCCCCTAAATAATTACCTCTGTGCCTGTGAACTCAGTAAAGTTAAAGATGAAGTTAAAAGGGTCCCACAAAATCATGTCATTAATAAATGATGCTAGAACTTTAATGTCAGTGGTTAGAAACCTTCAGAGTTTCAATCTTCATACTCTAAATTCTTAATGAGTCCTTTCCCTTTATTATTAAACTTTTGGAGAAATAAATATATTTATTCATGAAATCCTTGACATTTCCCTCATTAGTTGGAGAGAAAGGGACATTATTAAGTCACCTCACCTCTTTTCTTCTCTCCTCTTTTCTTCTCTGTCTCCTTTCTTCTCTTTTTTCTTTTCTCTGGCTCATTTCTACCTGACTATGTTCAATTTAAACACCTGGAATGCAGTTTTAGTGAAAATTCAGTTGAGAGTCTGTGAGGAAGGTACCACTCTCTTCCTTTGGGAAGCTAAGCTCTGACTGAAGTCTGTACCTGTATATGTGTATGTGCACATACATATGTGCCCACACATACATGTGGGAAACCTTACAACATGAGAGCGGCTGAGGTTGAAGCGATCATGCTAGTACATGTCAGAAAACTGAGTTACTGAATAATAGCCTGGCAAGGATGCCCTTGATCGCCACTCCTGTTCAGATGTGTGAGCCCTGGTGTGGTCCTGTAGGCTGAGCCCTGGACCAGTAGACATGAGAGTCACACTTCAAACCCATCATACAGGATCACTGTGAGTCAGAACTTACTCGATGGCACACAACAATAACAACAATTCATTATTGTATGAGTTCTGGTAGCATAGTGGTTATGAGTCAGACTGCTAACATGAAGGTCAGATTCAGAGGATCTGGGAGGTCAGTCTATGATCAAAACAATTACAATGTGAAAGAAGGTAAACACAGAGGAACAGAGATCTAGGTGGTGGGAAGGTCAGATAGATTACAGGATAAAATAGACTGTCTTAAATAGAGGGAAAAGTTAAAGGAATATAAAGCAACCACAAGAGGGGTTGGGATGGGGGGGTTCAGGGGAGATGGAGGGAGGCAACGGTAGAGCACAGAGTAAAGGCAGACACATCATAGTTCGAGTGTTGGGGAGGATAATATGAGAAGGACGAGGAGGTGGAAGAACAAGGTAGATAGGGGAACACTGAGACAGGTTTGCATGGGCTAAGTGGGACAGAGGTAAATAGTGATGCATGCTCAACCTTGGAACAACAGGGCTCTGTAATGCAGTGATCTAGGCAAAGTTTGAAGAGGGGAAATAATACTAAGATGACTGTCTTATGAATATTGGTTTCCATTGCCTACTATTGTAAAATAGACACTTGAGTGGGATAGAAAGGAATGTCAGGAAACAAGACTACAGAAAATTTGTAAACACGTCTCCAACCTATAACTGATTGGAATACCTAAAAGGGGTTCTAGAACTTGCCCATTGAAACAGGACTCTTGTGGAGCCTTTGCAGAGTCTAGGACCTTAGGTGGAATCCTGAGCCCCATACAGAACCTTCTGAGGTGGGACATTCCCACTAGAAAGGACAAGAAGACCAGCCTGGAACAGCTAGAGCAACAGAAGATGCATCTTCAAAGAAAGAACATCAGGAAAAATTGAAAATAAAAATGGCAGTATGATTGGCTACTGCAAGAATAAGCAAGCTGTTCACCAGGAAGCCATCAAGGCAAACAATCAAGTGCCTTCAGGACTCTGAAGACTGAAATTCAAAGGGAACACATGAGTAGACATGTAAGCTTGCTGGTGAGCACGTTGGTCTACTGGTGAGTGGAAAATGGGGAAAGGCAGCAATGAAGAAATGGGCTGAGTTCAACCAAGGTCCATAGACTCACGATGACCTGGAGATGAGAGAGAGAAGAGGAAGGGCTGGTTGGTCCAAAGTGTGGTGAGACCTGGGGACACCTAAGCCAATAGACAAGGACGTAGCCACGGAGAGGTAGAGCTGAGAATGAAGCATCCAGCTGATATGAAGTGAGGGGAGAAGAATACCCAAACTTGCAGACAGAACCCATTTGACCAAACCTCAATGGCTTGATAATCAGAACTCAACTAGAGGAAGATTTAAAAAAAAAAAAATTTTTTTTGATAAAGGAAATGAGGGTAAATTGCTACAATTTGATGAACTTGACCTATACTCATGGAGGTTGTTGTTATGTGCCGTGGATTCGGTTTCCAACTCAGTGACACTGCATAGGGTTTCCGAGGTGTAAATCTTTACTGGAGCAGAAAGCCTCATCTTTCTCCCACAGGAGAGCTGGTAGTTTTGAACTGCTGTCCCTGAGGTTAGCAGCCCGATTCGTAACCACTACTCTACCAGAGCTCCTTGTAGTCATGGAGGTAATAACTCTAAATACCAACAGAGATGGAAGGAGTCTTCACATCAAGTATCAATGCTATCCCTTCTGTACACAGGGTAGATAGGATGGGAAACTTAGACACTGGCTACCTAAAGTGAGGGGGCGATAAAGGCACCAAGTGACTGGCTTACAAGGTTTCAAGAGGGAGCTGAATTTAAGAGTGTGTGTGTGGGGGGGTGGGGAAAGGAACCCCTACTGAATAGTTGTCATTTTGTCTAGATGGGTCTGGTTAAAAGAGATGGGGATACGATTCTTAAGATTCAATAGTGACTAATTGTTATCATGACTAACTGTGACTGTCACAATTGTAAAAGTAGAAGTTTTGTAACAAAAATGGAGGAGTATTTAATCTTATAGTCCAGAAACAGAGGATCCTAAACCATCAAGGGAGAAGAGCACAAGCAGAATGCAGGACCTTATCCTGAGAAGCAGCAACACCAGAGATGGAGGCAGAGATGGGGACATGGAGAATGGGAGCAGCTGAGGACTCTAGATTCATGGGAAGAAAGGGACAAAGAAATGGTGGCCATGAGGCAGACTTGCAGAATGTGTCCTTTGCTGGTATAAATTATTATACATGCCTGAGTGTTTTGTTTTGTTGTTGTTGTTGTTGTTTTTAAAAAAGAGCTAAAGTGAATAGAGAGAAATACTGTTAACTGATGGTCCATGGAGGGGGATGTACTCATTGTGATGAAACCAGTTGTATGTTTTGTTGAATGTAAAATTAATGATCTACCCTATAAACTTTCACTCAATCTATAATAAAAACTTAAAGGAGAAAAAAAAGAAGCTGGGAGTGGTTATCTAAGGTGACACTACTGATTTCTCCCCATGCAGAGCAAAGCAGAGTAAAGAAAATCAAAGACGGAGGAAAATGTTAGTTCAAAGGACTGATGAACCGCATGAACCCCAGCCACTGTAACACGAAGACCTAGATAGCACCCACCTACCACCAACAACCACTCTGAAAAAGATCAAAATAGCAGGTTCGGGGAAGAGAGGGAGAAAAAAAATCTCAAAATCATAAAGACCAGGCTTACTGATCTAAGTCAAACTGTAAGGCCATGGCTCTTAGTCACCCTTCAGACAGGGAATTGAACTCAGCCCAGTGACTCACCTTTCAGCCAAACAATAGACAGGCATATACGTCCTGGTGTGACGCTGTAGGATTAACACTCAACCTCAAAGTTGGTTTGAACCACAAGGTAAATGGTTCAAACTCACCAGGTGCTCCTTGGAAACTCTATACAGGGTTCACTATGATTGGGAACCAACTCAGCGGCAGTTAACAACATAAGGTGAACAATCAACCACGGGCAATCAAAAGAGCAGCATTTGCCCAGGGATAAAGCTAAGACAGAAACAGGAAAGAAGGATGAATAAAAACTGTAAACTCAGGGAGGCAGTAAGAAGAGTGCATTGTGGGACATGCTGTCATCATCCAGAATCAGATGGTGGACACATTGTTGAATGGAAAACCAATTTGTTCTGTAAACTTTCACTCAAATCACAAAACGAAAAACAAAACAACTTGAGTCCATAGAGGATTAAGGACTCAAAGTCACCAGTAAGTTCTAGCAATATTCGGGTCCCTTTCCAGTCTCCTGTTCCCCAGCATGCCATGTGGTGTCCAAAGAGTAGGTACCCTGAGCCAGCCCCCCAGGCTCAGGACACCAACCCTGCCTTTGCCTACTGTGTGTGAGTCAGCTGCTTACCTGCCTTCTCTGTCTATATCACCTACCTCACAGACTGGGGACACACGAGGGGGTTTACAGAGTCCTATTGAAAACAGGTGTCAGAAAGTTTAGCTCCTTTTCCTAACCCTTGTGGTCTCACCATATTGATGCCTGGACTCAGTGAGGAGACCTTCTCATCTTGACCAAGACACAGTCGGGTCAGCCATCTCGCCATGAATTTTCCTTCAGCACAAACACTGCTGGATGCTCTGTAAAAAGGAACATCCAAGTCAAGGAAGTCTGGGAAACGCTCCGCGTTGTTCAACGTTGTTAGCTGTTCCCAAATGGCTGGAGTTGGCTATCAGCCAGAAACAGCTGGAAGCTTTGATACTTAATCAAACTGAACCTCTAAAACAGAAAGCAGAGAAAGCAGAAATCCCTTCATGGCTCAGATTCTCAAACACAGCAACCGTATGGCCACCCTCTTCCTCCAGCTACTCTCTCCCCTAGTCTCTCACACACACACACCCTGTGTCTGAACCCCATCCACATACCCTCTTTTCGTCCCCATTTGAACCTGGTCTTCACTTCCTAAATCAGAGAGGCCACTTGTCCAGTTTCCCATGTCTTCCCCTAGAGTCCAACCTTGAAAGACCAGCTTTGACCTCTGCGAGGAAGCACCTGGGGCTGTGGTGACCGATGGACCATGCTCAGGACATGCTCCATGCAGATGAGGTCCACTTTCAGGTGCCAGCCATTCCTGGTCAGTAAAGCGATGTTTCTGAATAATAGTAATCAACACTACTACAGCTCCTCCGGTATACCACGCTTGACCTGGGCAGAGGCTTATGGGAACTCAGGTGATGGTTCGGGCTTTATAAAGCCTGACCTGGATGGAGGCATACAAGAACCCAGGTGATGGTTCAGGCTTTATAAAGCTTGATCAGATGGAAGCTCTGAGTTCTGTTTCATGCTTGCTCTATACAACAGTTCTGACTCATTTTTCTTTTCTGTTTCTCTGTACGTTTGCTTGTCAATAAATCACATGGAACTTAAAGACCATTCTAAATCCAATATAAGCCCCTTGGACTTTGTCAAATTACAAACAGAAAGATGGCCTGGTGCCATTTCATGGATACTGAAGGACCAGCCTCCCCCCCACACACACACCTCACTGGACATATTCATGCAGCTGTTATAGGGTGGTTGCTGCAATGGCCAAGTCCTGAATATGGACACCCAGGTATCTTTACCTGCCCATGAATGCAGCTGTGTGGTTCCCCAGGTTGAAATGATGAACCTCCACAGCTCCTATTGTTCCATCTCAGTGCCCTCTGCCCTATTGCCCACTGATGCTCATAGGATGGCAAGCATGTACTTTCCTCAGACCACTTTCACTTGGCAATTGGTGGAAGAGTGACAGAGATCGTGAAGTACGAGCAATTTTAATGAGAAGAGAAGAACTAACCTTTGGTTGGACTTGGGATTCCTTTCTAGATGAAGACAAACGGACTTGCTTGTTTCAGTCCATATAAAGTCATCAAAACTATTCATTAACCAGCTGGTGGCAGTATTTTCATTAAGAAAAGGTAAAGTGATATTACTCACACACACTCTACTTCTTATCTGTTCTATCAGATATTGAAGAGGATGGCGTAGAGGTCCTTTGCACTAAAATGCTTCAAACTCTAAATCAGAGATGGCAAAAGAGCTCTTGATAGATCCTGTCAGAAGGAAAATTAACATGTTGGATGTCTTTTCTATTGCTAATTCTGTTATTGAAATGTATATGAATGGAAAATTACTTTATTGAGATGGTCTTCTCTTGATGGGCTTATAAATTGACTTGAGTTGTGTGGATAAGAGTTGTATGGAAAGGAAGGCATTCCCTGGAGGTGCAAACAGTTAAGTGCTTGGCTACTAATCAAAAGGTTGGTGGTTCAAACCCACCCAGATACAGCTTGGAAGATAGATTTGTCTTTGTCCTTCCAAGGAATGCAGCCATGGAGCACAGCTAGACACATGACGTCTCCATGATCTGCCATTGACTCAACAGCAGCTGGGGTTTTGATGGATTTTCTTTTGGGTCGGATGCAGCTTGGCCCCTCTGTACTGTGTCTTGTTAAGGATGAAGCAGGAAGTTGTCCTCAGCTTCCTTCTCTAAAATGATCGAACGAACCCTTTTCTCACTCACCCCCTACAGACAGCTCCTCTCTAACCTTGGGAGCCCCACGTCACAGGCGAGCACAGTGCCTGAGCTTTATTTCTATAATATAATCACATACAGCACAGCATTCTCACCGATGTTCAGACACCACTCTGCCAAAAAAAGGACTGCCAAACAGGTCTGGGAATAACCTTGTCCTCCTACTAAAAGACACCAAAAATATCGGCAGCCTTGACCTCCCCATCTGGGGATATGATTTTACTCCTTCTCCCAGGGATTCGAGCCTCCCATCCGTATGTGCTGTTGGCACCATCTGCGATGGCTCCATCTGGGAATCACATCCGGAGCCCACACAGATGTACTCGAAGCCAGTGTCCAAATCCCGTAGCCACTCTGACCCCTTGGCCCAGTAGGAGACATTGACCTGCACCAAGTACACTGTCAGTTTGCATTTCCCCCAGTAATCTAGGTTCCATATCTTCTTAGCCTCCTTGGGAAGGGGATCAAATTATTCTGTGTTCAAAGCTTTCTTCCCAAGGATAGATCATTTTAGTGGATATAGGGTTGATGATCCTCTACTAATTAGCATTGCAAAACTCCCTTGCTCTCCCCTGTTCCCAGCAAAAGGCAAAGTCCTATGTACAGGGAGAAGATTGACGCCACCTGTCCAGGCAGTCCAGTAAAATACAGGAGGAGGAGGAGGAGGCTGGCAGCCTTGATTTGTAGTTTCCAGTCAACAGAAATCACTGTCTGTGAGTGAAGCAATAAAGAAAGAGTGCCCAGCCCTGACCCAAGAACCGTGATGCCATGGGCAAGACCAAAAGAGTCTTGAAGACTTCTCTGTTGGGTGGTTACTCGACTCTCCACACAATCCAATCTCGTATAAGCTTATGACAGTCCAGAATAAATTGTGCTTGTGACCAAAGATGTCACAAAGGATTTTGTATCCATGCCAACTGAGGGAGGGGTCCAAGGACCTGGAATTCTACAGCACTTACAAATGGCCAGCAGAGAAGAGAATGACCCCATTGACCTTGAGTTGGACCAACGCCCAACGAGCCAGAAAGGACACTCAGGTCCTCATGGATCCTGATGTTATAGGTGACTCAGCACTTTGAGAACCTCATTTTTAGCCACTAGGAAGGAGGCAATGCGTTGTGACGGACAAAGTGGATGCTTTCAAATGTTTGAAGGACCACCCCCAACAAAGAGGGAAGCTGACCTTAATCAGTGGGAGAAAGAACTTTCTTACCATTCAGACTGCTCCCAAAATATTCTGCAGGTGACCCAAATCCACTGCCATCAGGTTAATCCCAACATTTAGCAAGCCTAGAGGGCAGAGAAGAACTACCCCACGGGGTCTCCAAGGCTGCCGTCTTAATGGAAGCAGATTGCCACACCTTTCTCCTACTGCCACTTGTGTGTATCAACCACTGGGCCTTTTGGTTAGCCGACTAGCGCTTTAAGCACACCAGGTTCCTTCTGCAAACCAAACCTACTGCCATGCAACTCACAGCGACCCTTTAGAGGGTTCCTGACGCTGTATGTCTTGGCAGAGCAGAAAGCCGACCTTGTGGTTAGCAGTATAGTGCATATCTGCAAGTGAAGATGTTCCTAATGTGGCATTAGAAAGGAGCTCTGGTAGCGTACTGGTTACGAGTTGGGCTGCGAATCGCAAGGTCAGCAGTTAGAAACTACCAGCTGTTCCATGGGAGAAAGATGAGGCTTTCTGCTCCCGTAAAGATTTACAGCCTTAGAAATCCTGTACAGGGTCGCTATGAGTCAGAACCGACTCCACGGCACATAACAACAACAAAAAGTGCCATATAAAGTGATTTTCAATGAAAGCTGGATGACGAGGAAGGATGAACAAAGACAACTAAATGCATTTGAATTATTGTGTTGGTAAAGAATGTTGAATAGACCGTGAAATGTCAGAAGAATGAACAAATCTGCGTTGGAAGAAGTCCAGCTAGAGTGCTCCTTAGAATCAAGGAGGGAGAGACTTCACCTGGTGGACTATGGACATGTCTCAGGAGGGAATGGCCCCTCAAGAAGAACATCATGCTTAGTAAAGTAGACGGTCAGCGAAAAAGAGGTAGAACTTCAACAAGATGGATTGGCTCAGTGGCTACAACAATGAGTTCAAGCTCAGCCATGCTTGTGAGGATGGTGCAGTATCGGGCAGTGTCTCTGTTGTACATGGGATCAGAGGTGACTCACAGACGCCTAACAAGTGTCACCCAGCTGGTGTTGACGCACATACATACCAGCTGGGTGACACTGATGAACTCATTTAAACGTTGGACCCTCTACTTTGCTCTCTCATCCTAATATTCTGGGTTGTTATACTTGTCAGACAAGAATATGCGTCATGGGGCTCAGTTGGAACTAAAAGTTGTATTGGTTGAAGTGGTCTTTTTTAATCCTTTCAAGACCGATTATTTGAATTTGTTGTTGGAACCATAAGTTGTCAATAATGGAAGGCAGTGTGCACTAAAAATGGGATAAGCAACTTCCTACTAGACCCCAGAGGTAGAAAATATAGGTGGGAATTATTTGTACCATGGCTCATAGGCTGATTGTAATTTCATTTGTTAAATGCCTAATTCACTCGTATTTGCTTACATGATCTCAGATAATCCTCTCAAGAACCTTGGAAGTATTGGAATCTTCATCTAACAGGTGATGTGAAAGAAATTGCCCAAATGAATGGCAGGGTTGAAATGTTAACACAAAGAAAGAGGGAGGGCCTTTTAAGTCTCCTCCCATTTGCCTCCTCTAAGTCTCTGTAGTCAAGGAAGAGGTTGCTACTGGATTACTCTGACAGGGTTACCTTCCAGGTCAAACCTATGTGGTCTCCAGGGACCCTGAGTGTGTGAGAATGGATTCGCCTCAGACCTGCCTGACTAATTGCCCTGTGATGTTCATTTGGTTTGTTCATGAACAATTACACACGGCCCAGAAGTGAGCTAAATCCAGCAATTCAGCAGGGGAAGTGGGCCTTACACACACGTTACAGACCCAGTCCAGTCGTACACTGACAAATCCAGAGCCCTGCACACTCACCATCCGGACCAGGTATCCATCAGTGTCGTGTAGTCTGGCCAGAGAGAGACACAGATGCCTTTTCTCTCTTTTCTTCCTCTTCTTTCCCCCTCCTCTC
>NW_006408623.1:5087271-5090657 GCF_000296735.1 Chrysochloris asiatica | reverse complement strand
CTTCTTCCATCCCTCCTCTCTCCCTCCCTCCCTCCTTCTCTAGTCAGTTTGTTGTTTTTGTTGTTTATCAAGCATGTACATGCAAATAAGTTCCAGAGCTAACCGACCTTACCCATCCTTCTTTATGGACAGTGAACCCCACTTCAGCCTCCCAAATCCCTGTCCTCAGAGACAATTGTTTCCGCCTTCAACTGATCATCTCTATCTCTCCCGAAGTCTCCTTGTATTCTTTCTTGACGTTTTTGCTTTAAGCGTTGTATAGTGAGATATATGCATTGTGTTGCTGAGACCAATATTTGCTGTTTACGTCTTGTGACGAGGTAACACCATCACAGCTAAGCCACACAGCAAGTTTGCATCTGTAAGGGCCATGTAGGTCCCTCTAGTTGTAGACTTACCCAGGGATTTCCTAATCCTCTGGGGAAGGGCTAGCCCTGCCCAATGTGCCTGTGTTGTGCATGGTCTGGGGTCTGGGTAAAATCACATTCTCAGAAGCAAACTACCCCAGTGCTTCCTCTTCTGCATAAAAACAACCCCTTCCCAATGGAGAAGAGAGTGTCTGTGTCCAAGGAAGGAACATGCTGTGAAAGGAATCTGCCTCAGGGGTGACAGAGGTGACCCTGCCAGTCCTGGTCACTTGGGTCACCTGTGCTATTTCAAAAGGCTGAGGGAAGGTGGCAAGGCATCACGACTCATCAGTCCTGATGACCAATTCCGGAATGAAACTGACTGACTTTATGCTTTCTCCTGCTGACTGGTCCTGATGTTTGGTAGCCTCCCTGGAAGATGCTGAATGAAAGGTCAAAGGGCAGTCCACCCTGGGATGGTCTGCCTTGAGTTGCTCTCTTGTAAGAATGACCCTCTATATTGTGGATCCATGGAGTCATGGAATGAAACTGCAAGGTGTGTCGGAAACTGTCTGACAAGGTGAGAAAAGAATAGGGTCAACACAGGGTAAGAATGGAAGAGAGCTACCCAGCCAGAGGCAGCCTGGCTGGCACTGAGGCCTGGGGCCCAGCCACGTCCCTCCACCCAGATTCTTAAAGCACATATGCTTTTATTCCTGGATTTCCATTGCGTCAGCTTTGTGTTACCTGCCCCCAGAGGCATCTTAATCAATATTCCCACCCCACCCCACCCAACCGATGCCATTAGACTCTTCTTGGAAGCAGGTGTAGCGGTTTTCCTGAACAGCTTTCTGCTCCAAGCGCATGAATCTAAAAACATCCAGAGAGGGCACTTGCTGCTTCTGTTAGTACTGCTCTGTCCAACTTACAGGGAATGAAAAAGGGAGGGAGAGAGTGTGTTGGGATCAAAGTTGCTTTGAAACACACAGGAAATATCCCTCTGAGTAAGTAATGACAAAGTAGTCCAACTGCTGAGAAGGGTCACTGTGTTCAGAGGGGAGCTTCTACCTCTGTTAGCAAGACTGTTCACTTTGTGGACCACGGAGCCCACCTTCCATCACCTGCTCACTCGCTTGTCTACTAATGCAGTATGCCAATAAGCTTCCTCCTCCAGTTGGGCATGGAGCTATGTCTCCTTTTCCTCTTCTTCCTCCTCTTACCTCTCCTTTTCCTCTTCTTCCTCCTCTTACCTCTCCTTTTCCTTCTACTTCTCATTCCCCATCTTCTTCTTCTCTCTTCCTCCATCTACTCTTCTTCCTCTTCTTTCTCCTTCTTTTCTTCTCTCTCTCTCTTTCTTCAACTCCTCCTTTTTCCTCCTCCCCCTTTTCCTTCACTCCTGCTGTTTTTCTGTCTTCTTTTAACTTCTGTGATTACCCTGCAGAAGAGACATGCAGCAGAGACTGGTAAACTCATAGACTGTCAATTGCCCTCTGCCAAAGATTTGAATGCCCTGGTGCCAAGCCTAGTGCATATTGTACCATTCCTCAAATTGTGAACAATGTGTTGTTATATGATTATGCCAATATCCCAAGAAACCAGAAATATTATGTCTTGATTTTTTTTCTGTTAATGGCTTCCCCTCACTCAAATCCCCAAGCCAATTATATTGCAAGCAAATAAAATCAACACAGAGTTTCAAACGGCTATGTCTGCATTCCATGAGCATTTGAATGTTCGATTGTGTGCTCACAACCAGGATATGCTGTAAGTGTAAACAGGACTTGGGGTTAATAACAGTGTGATGTATATATAGTTTTCTATGTGAAAATCCTTTCTGCAAACTTGAGTACCATACTAAAATTAAATGTGGAAAAAGAAACTTGCACACCAAACTTTAGCAAAGAGAATTTAGGTGAAAGTAAATATAGATCCCACGCAACCAGTTTTCTATAAGACTTTTAGACCCCTTATGATTTAAAAAAATATATGTGGTCTAAATCTTAGCATTGCATTTCTTCTTTCTAGCAACTGACTGTCTTACTACAGAGGAGGGCAGGGACAGGGGACTAAAATAAAACCATAGCCATTCTTACTTATAGCGACCCTATAGGGCAGAACAGAACTTCCCCATAGGATCCTGGTGCAGTGCTGTAGCAGAAGCACTGGATTGCTAACCAAAACCCACCAGTTGCTCCTTGGAGACCCTATAAAGGCTTGCTATGAGTTGGAACCAACTCAACGGTACTTAACAACAACAACAATGTAGGGTTTCCAAGGCTGTTGTCTTCAGAGACACAGAGCGCCGCATCTTTCTCTCATGGAACAGCTAGAGTGCTGAACCACGAAGTCATCAAGGCTCCAGGAATGGAATCGATTCTTTTTCCTGATTTTTAGCATATTTTGTTTCAACTTCTATCTAAGATCATTTCACCAGGTAAGGAGACTTTCTTTTCTTTCATTAAATCAATTTATATGTTGGAAATTCAAAAGCTTTTAACAGCACTTCTCAGCAGTCTTTTCTTAATGAAAATACCCAGATGGCAGGGCCTCATCTCAGCAAGTGATTTTACAAGCCATATCTCTGTTTTTAAAAATGTTTAATCACTACAAGGAGACATTCATCAGCAAGACCACAGCAAACAAAGTCACCACATGTAGATATGGAAATAGCTTCAAAAGCAGGGTACCCCTCGTGCCCAGGCCCTAATGAGTTCTGGAATATTCCTCTTGAGTTCTGAAGTATAAGAGTCCTGGTAGGAGCTGAATGAAGGGGGAAAAAAAAAAAAAAGTAAGTAAGTAAGGCCTATTTTAAGGGACTTAGAATGATTGCTCTAATACAGACACAAAACCAAGCAAAACTCCAGATGATGAGCACTGGATTGCAAACTGCAAGGTCAGTGGTTAGGCCAAAGCTTGTTGTTGTTGTTGTTGTTGTTAAGTGCCGTCAAGTCCATTCCAACTCATAGTGACCCTGCTGTAAAGGGTTTCCGCGGAGTGTCTGGTGAGTTTTAACCGCCGACCTTGCTGTCCAGTGCATTA
>NW_006408623.1:5084205-5086840 GCF_000296735.1 Chrysochloris asiatica | reverse complement strand
ACCATCACCACCACCATCACCACCACCACCATCATCATGAAAGACACGTTAGGTCTCTCTTTGGGGAATTTGCTGTCTTGATTGGCCACAGTTTAGAGTCTTGGCTCCAACAGCCATGAGCTTGCTTGTCTGCTCATGATGCAGAGATTGTGCTTTACATTTTAGTCCTCAAGAATTACACACTTGGAGTCAGATAACAATGGCAAAAGGCATAATTTGTTATGTTAACTTATCTTATGCAATTTGGCCTCATTACTCACTAGCCTTACAATCACTCTCTACTCACCAATTCGGGGGTCATGTAGAGCTTGAAGAAACCCTGTCCATGCAATGGGGTAAGCACTGGGTTGCTAACATAAATAGGTGCAGTTTGAATCTACCAGAAGTTCTGTGGAAGAAAGATGAGGTGGTCTGTTTCATAAAAATGGACAGTCAGGAAACCCTATTCAGGGTGGCTATGGGTCAGAATTGACTTAAGGTTTGTTGTGGTTGCTAAGGGTCATCAAGCCGGGTTCGACTTATCATGACCCTATATGGATTTTCCAAGGCTGTATGTAAATCTTTGCAGGAGCAGAAAGCCTCATCTTTCACCTGAGGAGTGGCTGGTGGGCTTGAACTGCTGACCTTGTGGTTTGCAGTCCAGTGCTTAACCCACTACATTACGAGGGTTTCTTCAAGCCCCACATGACCCCCTAATTTGTGAGCATAGAGTGTTTGTAAAGCTAACGAGTAATTTGGCCAAATTGCCTAAGACATACCATTAGCGAAACAATTATGCCTCTTGCCATTTTATCCTGACTCCTGTGTGTGCTTCTGAGGAATAAAATGTCAGGCATTGGAGCCCTGGTGTGGTGCTGTAGGATAAGCAATCGACCACAAGCAAGGTCCATTTGAACCGCAAGATAAGTAGTTCAAGCTCACCAGCTGCTCCTTGGAAACCCTATACATGGTCTCTCTGGGTTGGAACCAACTCGATGGCACTTAATACCAACAATAACAATTTCTACATCATGATCATGTAACACTAGAGCCAAGACTCCAAACTGTGGGATAGTGCAGCAAGACAGCAAATTCCCCAGAGAGAGACCTGCCTTGTTGTTGATAAAGATGGTGGTGATGAGGGCGGTGGTAAAGGTACTGGTGATGACGGTAACTGTAGTACGCTAAGAATGATGGGAAAACTCAAAACTAGTTTGGGTTGGATACTTGTCCTTGGGTGGTACAAACAAATGACCTGTCCAGTTGCTAAGTTCCCCCAAAGGTGGCTCAGAGGAAACACCCAGATGTCTACTTTCAAAACACCAATATTGACAACCCTACAGAGACGTATGTGGGTTACCATGAGTTAGAGTTGGCCCAGATGAAAACTGGAACTGGTTTTATTGTGTAGTTACTGTGTTTGAGACCCTCTGCTGAGTATTTTGTTTGTCTGACCTCGTCTACTCTTTATAGAGTCCAGTAAGAAAGGGACATTTTCTGAATTACAGAATCAAGTGCAAGAGACGGAAGTCATTTTCCCTAAGCTGTCATCTAGTAACTGGGGTGCCAGGGTTGGCCCTGGGTCCACCAGAACCCAGAGCCCATGGTTTTAGTAGGGAGCACATTGTTGTTGTTAAGTGCCGTGGAGTCGGTTCCGACTCATAGCGAACTTGTACAGGGTTTCCAAGGCTGTAAATCTTTATGGGAGCAGAAAGCCTCATCTTTCTCCTGCGGAACAGCTGGTAGTTTCGAACTGCTGACCTTGAGGTTCACAGCAGGATTCATAACCACTATGCTACCAGAGCACATAGAAGCTCATTAATTCTGCTCCCAAATGATTTTCTTCCTTCTTCTGAGGCCAGGAGCCCAGGGAGCTCACCTGCCACACCACACTCACAACAACATAGCTGTATCTGTTCCATAATTACAGCACAGCTGGATTTTGTGATCCCTAAAATACCTATACTTTCCACCTGGTACAACTTGCTGCTTCTGAAGTGGCAACTTTAAAAAGGGATTAAAATTTGGGTAATGATTTAAAATTTCCACAATTTCTTCTGAAAAATTGAAGGCAGCCTTTAAAATAATTTCGTTTTAAGAGTTACTAATGCAAGTACACCATCAACTGTAATATTGAGTGTTTGTAAAGTCTCTATATCATTAGAAACTTCTGGGATCTTGGACAAGAGGTTTTAAGTAGCTGTGTAAACCTCTTGACATGAAGCTCATCTAGTCCGTGAAACAGAGACAGGGTTTGTCATGCTAACCCGGAGTCAGCTTGCTCAAAAGTGGCATTAGTTGCTTGTGTGTTCTTGGCCTATGTCTATAGATTTCAACTTCACCAACTGTAAAATGGACATTACGGTGTATTTATTTTTACTTATTTCACAACACGTTAACAATAAACTCAGATATGGACGTGAAAACTCTGAGAAATACATTAATTACAATTTTTAAGTGTTATCCAAATGCTGCTGCTTTTGTTGTTAGATGCTGTCAAGTCGATCCCAACTCGTAGCAACCCTAAACACAGCAGAACAAAATACTGATCTGTCCTGCGCCAACCCTCGGATTGTTGAGCCCATCGCTGCTGCCACTGTGTCAGTCCATCTGCTTGGGAACCATCCACTTTTTCACCGACCCTCCACTTTACCAA
>NW_006408623.1:5081844-5084105 GCF_000296735.1 Chrysochloris asiatica | reverse complement strand
TAACACAGATTTATTTGTTCTTCTGGCAGTCCATGGGACTTTTAATATTCTCCTCCAGCACCATAACTCTAATGCAACAATTCTTCTACAGTCTTCCTTATTTGATGTCTAACTTTTGGATGCATATGAGGCTACTGAAAATACCATGGCTTGGGTCAGAGGCATCTTAGTCCTCAAACTGATATCTTTGCTCCTGAACACTTCACAGAGGTCTTTTGCAGCAGATTTGTGCAATGTAATACGTCATTTGATTTCCTGACTGCTGCTTCCAGGAGTGTTGATTGTGGATCCGAGCAAAATGAAGTCTTTGCCAGCTTCAGTCTGCCGTACGGTTGTGATAGTTAATGGTATATGCCAACTTGATTAGACTGTTGATTCTCAGTGCTTTGGCAGACATTGGGCAAATACACTTCCATAATATAATGTAATGTGGTAATCTCCATGATATGCTCTGTTATCATCAGGATAGAGGAGTTTTCTCAGTGCTATGACCTGCATCCAACATATAAGAATGTCCTGGCAAAGCTAATTACTTGCTCTAGACCCTGCCTCCAACTGACCTCCGATTCTTGGGACGTGAGCATGCAACTGCCACCTGACTTGCCAGTTTTGGGTTCATCAGCCTCGGCCACCATGTGAATCAGGAGAGGTCCCAGACTGATGCCTGACCCATGGACCTAGGACTTGCCAGCCTCCACAACTGAGGAAGCCAGTTCCTTGAGATAAATGTGTGCGTGTATGTGTGTGTGTGTGTGTGTGTGTGTGTGGTCTGGGTGTGGCACTGTGGGTTCATGCACTGGACCATAAGGTTGGCAGCTAACTCACCACCTGCTCCTCACAAACCCTATACAGGGTTGATATGAGTCAGAACTGACTAAATGGCACTTAACAAGAACAACAAATATATGTATATATATATATATATGAGTTGTTGTTAAATGCTGTCAAGTCAATTCTAACCCATAGCAACCCTGTATAAAGTTTCCAAGGAGCAGCGGATGAAATGAGCTTGAACCACTAACTTTACAGTTCAAATGGCTTTGCAGTCTGGCGCATTAAGCCACAGTGCCACACCAGAACTCCATATATATGAGAGGGACTTCAAAAAGTTTGAGAGAAAATACCATTATCTTTCCTTTCTTTTTTCCACAAACTTTAAAAAAATTTTTGATAATTTCCATTTGATTTTCTCGTAGGTTAGTTTTTCTCCAGCCTTTAAGGGCTCGGATCTTTACATGGGCTTTGGTGGAGGTCATGGGGCAGCACCTGCAGGTCTTAGTGGAGTTGGGGCTATTCGGTCCTTCCTTCCTGACCACCTTGCTGTGAATGACACAGTCACACAATGGGGTTGTTTCACGTGCAGCTTGGGAAGCACGCATGCGTCGAAGACACTCGCTTCGAAAACATTCCTGACGCTGCGGCCCCTCCTGTGTTGAATGACCAGTTTCGCCATGGCCTCGTCTGTGCGAGCAGTGGGCGCACTTTGTGCAGAGAAGAGGCACCTGTGGCTGCGACCTTTTGGGGCATGACCATGGTTTCTCCTTTTCTTTGTCATCTTGGAAGCGAGGACCCTAGAGAGCTTCCACAACTTTTGAAGCCTTTGTAGTTGGTCGTGGTGAGTGCCATCGAGTCTGTTCTGACTCATAATGACCCTGCGTAGAGTTCCCAAGGAGCGGCTGGTGAGCTTGAACCGCTGACCTTGAAGTTCAAATCGACCTTGTAGTCCAGTGCTTGTATATGGAGTCTTGGTGTGGTGCTGTGGTATAATGCACTGGACCACAAGTTTGGCAGTTCAAACTCATCAGCCACTCCTTTGGAACCCTATACAGGGTCGCTAAGTCAGAACTGACTCTTAGCAACAACAATATATATATGTGTGTGTGTGTATATGTATGTATATACACACACATGCACACGTGTGTGGTGCTATGGGATAAAGCACTGGACCGTAAGGTCTCTTTGAACGACAACTCACCAGCAGCTCTTTGAAAACCCTATACAGGGTCGCTTACATATATATATATATGGAGCTCTACTAGCATAATGTTTATGACTCGGGCTGCTAACCTCAATGTTGCGGATCGTGTAAGACTGGTCAGAGGTTCGAGGCCCTATAGGCCCGAGTGTAACAAATGAGGCCACTGGCAGTTAATGGCAAATTGCTTTCATCTTAATATTATTACATGTATTAATTTAATACACGGAGCTCTTGGTAATCCACAGATAAATGTGATATTTTCCTAAAGCTAAGACTAAAGGTT
>NW_006408623.1:5079418-5080244 GCF_000296735.1 Chrysochloris asiatica | reverse complement strand
CTTTCTACTCCCGTAAGGATTTACACCCTCGGAAACCCTGTACAGGGTCGCTATGGGTCGGAACCGACTCAACGGCACTTAACAACAACAACAAGGTTCAAGTACAGCCATCCAAGCAGCCAAGGCCCACAGTGTGGAAGTGCTTGTTTAAAACCTATCTGAATAGAAAGGGGTTTACTGGTTCTCACCAAGCGAAGGTCTGAAGTAGCTATAGCTTAAGGCATGACAGACTCCAGGGCCCCGTCCTTGACTCACAATCTGGTGTCTGCTCATATGACAGCAGCATCAGCACCCTGTGAAATATCCCTTCCTCATGGAACTATGGCAGCCACTAGTTCTGGTCTTCATAGCTCCAAGACAATGAAGAAGAATTTTCCTTCTAAGCTGCAAACGCTCATTCCCACACCCATTCCTGTGGAGGGAGAGTTAAGGTGCCAGTGGGTTAAGTTTCAGTCACTTGTTGACCACTGCATGGGAACTGAGCTCCACCAGAACCAGTGCCCAGAGCAGAGAGAATAGTGCCAAAGTCTAGTCATCTGTGCCTCTCCCAGAGGAAAGAGTGGTGGCAAACAGCCAGTATCCACTAGACAAACATCAAGAAAGCATAAAGACATCATGACCCCTCCAGACAGAGTCTCAATTTCTAGAAATGAAGTCCCAATACTGGATTTAGCAATTAGAAGTCTGGTGGCATCTCTTGTCCTTAATGCAGAATCCAGGTCATCTGTTCCATCCCCACCACCACCATGTCCTTAGCACCCCCAAATGTCACCTCCAGAAAACCAGAAGAAATGGTCTATCAAGTGATTTTATTCAACATCTGTAA
>NW_006408623.1:5045070-5079318 GCF_000296735.1 Chrysochloris asiatica | reverse complement strand
GACAACATTTTATGCTATTTAAAAGCATTTATTATCCTGGTCTCCAATGTGTGCATTTGGAGGAGCATCTGATCACAGTCTAGAGCTATCCCGAGGGTGTGGACTAAGTTCTTGACCTACATCTGGGTGACAAAGATGGCTTCCTAAAATGACCCTCCAAAACAAAGAGTCTACACAAAGAGTTTACGTCCTTTGACCTCTGAGACACAACAATTCTCATGATACCCACAACTTCTAGTCATCAGAAGCTCTACCATCCAACCAGCAAAGCATTGAGGGAGAAGAACATTAGCATTGCAATCTACATTGAAAAATTTCACTTTATAGACAAAGAGCTAAAATGGCAGCCTAGCTGCCTTCAACATGCTGTTGTTGTTGTGAAGTGCCATCGAGTCAGTTCTGACTTATCATGACCCTGTATTGGGTTTCCATGGAGAAGCTAGTGGGTTGAGCCACACATCTTGGGGTTAGCAGTCAAGTGCAGAGCCTACAGCGCTACACCAGGACTCCAACATAGTCAAAACTATGCAAACTAAAACTAGACGTTAGGCTTCCAAAGCCAAAATAACGATTGTTGTTGTTGTTAGGTGCCATCGAGTCGGTACTGACTCATAGTGACCCTATGCACAACAGAACAAAACACTGCCCAGTCCTGGACCAACCTCACTATTGTTGCCACGCTTGAGGCCATTGATGCTGCCACTTTGTCAATCCATCTCGCTGGGGGTCTTCTTTTTCTCTGACCCACCACTTTACCAAACATGGTATACTTCTCCAGTGACTGGTCCCTCCTGACAATATGTCCATGTATGAAAGACGAAGTTTGGCCATCCTGGCCTCCAGGGAGCACTCTGACTGCACTTCAATTTTCTTCCATCAATTCCTGGTGCCTTGTTCTTTGCCAATTCCTTTAATGCACTTTGGACTTCCTTCTTCAGTATCATTGGCTCTTGACCATGTGCTACCTCTTGAAATGGTTGAACATCAACCATCTATTTTTGATACAGTGACTCTGTGTATTTCTTCCATCTTCTTTTGATGCTTTCTGCATCATTCAATAATTTTCCCAGAGAATCCGTCAATAATGAAAGTCGAGGCTTGAATTTTATCCCCCCAGCTTGAGAAATGCTGAGTGTGTTCTTCCTTTTTGGTTTTCTGACTCCAGATCTTTGCACATTTTGTTGTAATATTTGACTTTGTATTCTCGAGCTGACCTTTGAAATTTTCTGTTGAGCTTTTGTACCACAGTAACGATACTATGGAGGAATTACAGTCATTGGAGTTCAGATTCAGGGTTCAGCGGAACGTAGTTTAAATTCTCTGTCTCCCAGATGAGGAACTGAAGATCTGAAGCACAATGACTCGGTCAAGTTCTGTAGCTAATTAGGGGCTGTGCCAGGTGTGGATCCTGCTCCCCTTTCATGATTGACCCTTGACCTACACGCAAAAGTACATACAGATCATCAAAATAACTTCAAGCAAAAATGTGTTTCCAAGTATTCCAGATTCGCTTGGAGGTATGAATGAATGACTCTTCTGAGTAATTATATAATGTGAGTTTCTGATAATTGCCGAAATAGCTCGATTTTGGTTAATGGTGAAGGAACAAATGTTGGTTGTCAGAAATTCACAACTCAGAAGATGAGTTGATGAAACCAAAATAGCAAAGACAGTTTCATAAATACTGAAACTGGGCAAAGGCGCCAGTAGACTGGGATACACTTGGAGAGGTATATACAGCAGTTTGGACTGAGCTGAGGAAAATGCTGAATGAAAGTGCATATTCTTCTGGAAAAGATCATGTGGTCTGATGGGTGTGGCTATCGCTTGTACTAGGACTGCAGCAGGAATGAAAACAGCACCATGTGACCAGTCGAAAACCCCACACATGCAAATATCTTGTGGCAAAGTAGCTGACTCATCTCAAATGACAGGAGAGGCTGGGAGCTAACAGCCACCTCCCTACCTTTCCGGGTAGCATATGCTTTTGTCCTGAGGGTGTCTCCTGATGTTGGAGAAAATGAAGAACATCTCTGATACCAGATCTGCTCTCCCAGCGTCTTTTCAAGGAGCAGAGTGAACAGACTTGTCAGGCCCTGCCTCATCTGGATCTGACCCTCCAGGGGAGGTTCCAAGAGAAAAGACCACACTGAACAGGACAGAGGCTCAAAGAAGACCCAGCCGTATTATTTAAAGTTTAGCACTGGATTGCTCACCACAAAGTCAGCGGTTCAAACCCACCAGTGACTCCTCAGAAATCCAATACAGGGTTGTTCTGAGTCAGAACTGGCACTTAACAACAACAAGGTGTAAGGAACTCAGTTTGACTGCTTAAAGGGCTCAGCTGCTAAACAAAAGTCAGCAGCTGAAATGCATTTCCTGCTCTGCATGAGCAAGATGAGGTAATCTGCTTTCATCGAGATTTACAGTCTTGGAAACAGCTCTGCTCAGACCTCCAGGGTTGCTGGGGGTCAAAATCGATTCAACAATGGGTTTGGTTTGTTTTGTTTTTAGAGGCAAATGTCTTCACATTATTCTGGGGGCAAATGGCAGATATAGAATCAGAACTATCATAAAGAACAACTAGGAGCTCTGGTAGCGTAGTGGTTACGAATCGGGCTGCGAACCTAAAGATCAGCGGTTCGAAACTACCAGCCACTCCGTGGGAGAAAGATGAGGCTTTCTACTCCCATAAAGATTTACACCCTCGGAAACCCTGTACAGGGTCGCTATGGGTCGGAACCGACTCGACGGCACTTAACAACAACAACAATGTAGTGGTTACAAGTTGGATTGCTAATCTGAAGGTCAGTAGTTCAAAACCACCAGCCATTCCTCAGGAGAAAGATAAGGTTTTCTGCTCCCTTAAATATTTACAGCCTCAGAAACCCTCTACAGGGTGGCTATGAGTCAGAACTGACTCCACGGCCCATAACCAACCATGCAAAGATTAGTAGACATGTCCTGTCCTGGAAGGGCTAGTAAGCACTTGCATGTGGCACAGGAAACACTCATTAAAAAAAACAAAAACAAAAAACAAAAAACCAGATTTGGAGTCAAACACAGTTGATGGCTTAAGTCTTCGTTCTCAACTTTGTGGTTGTGTGAACTTGGACAATGTAATGAATCTCTTTATGCTGTGCTGAGATAATACTACCTAGGTCATACTTGGGAGTCCAGTGGTTATGTAGGATAATCACTGGGCGGTAAACCACAAGACTGGCAGTTCGAGCCCACCAGATGCTCCCTGGGTGAAAGATGAAGCTTTCTGCTCCCACAAAGATTTACAGCCTCCAAAAACTTATACAGGGTCAGTATGAGTTGAAACGGACTTCACAGCAGCTGTAACATGTCATCCTTTTATTATACAGATTAAAAGAGATCATTGCTGTTGTTAGTAGGTGTCATTGAGTTGGTTCCAACTCATAGAGACCCTATGTACAACACAATGAAACGCTACCTGGTCCTGCATCATCCACACAAGTTTTGTTACACTTGAGCCCATCGCTGCTGCCAACGTGTCAGTCCATCTCATTGGGAGTCTTCCTTTTTTTCACTGACCCTCCACTTTATCAAGCATAATGTCCTTCTCCAGGGATTGGTCCTTCCTGATAATCTGTCTGAAGTAGGAGAGACTTCTAGGAGTGTTCTGGCTGCACTTCTTCCAACACATATTTCTTTGTTCTTTTGGAACTCCAAGGTATTTTCAATATTTTCCTCCACCACCATAACTCAAGTGCATCTTTCTTCCACAGTCTTCCCTTTGCATTGTCAAGCTTTCTCATGTTTATGAGACTATTGAAAATATTATGGCTTGGGTCAAGCTCATCTTAGTCCTCAAACAGGTATCTTTGCTCTTGAATACTTAACAGAGGTCTTCTGCAGCAGATATGCGCAAAGCAACACGTCATTTGATCTCTTAACTGCTGCTTCCACGACTATTGATCATAGATCCAAGCAAAACAAAATCTTTGACAACTTCAATCTTTTCTGTATAATCATCATGTTATTTGGTGGCCCAGTGGTGAGGATTTTTGTTTTCTTTACATTGAAGTGCAAACCGTACTGAAGGCTGTACTCTTTGGTCTTCATCAGTAAGTATTTTAAGTCCTTTTCACTTTCAGCAAGCAGGTTGTATCTCCTGCATATCGCAGGTTGTTCATGAATCTTCCTCCAATGCTGACGCTGTGCTCTTCTTCATATAATGAAACTTCTCGGATTATTTGCTCAACACAGAGATAGAATAAGCATGGTGAAAGGATACAACCCTGGCGCACACCGTTCCTGCTTTTAAACCATTCAGTGTCTCCTTGTTCTGATCAATCCACTGCCTGTTGGTCTATGTACAGGTTCCTCATGAGAACAATCAAGTGTTCTGGAATACCCATTCTTCACAATGTTATCCACAGGTTATCACGATTCACACAGCCAAAAGCCTTTGCATAGTCAATAAAGCACAAATAAACAACTTTCTGCTTTCAACCAAGATCCATGTGATGTCAGCAATGGTATTTTTAGTTCCATGTTGTCTTCTGAATCCAGCTTGAGTTTCTGACAGTTGCCTGTCGATATACTGCTGCAGCTGTTTTGGGTTAACATCAACAATATTTTCCTTGAATGTAATGTTAATGATAGTGCTCAATGATTATCACATTCCATTGAGTCACCTCTCTTTGGAATGGGCACAAATATGGATGCCTTCCAGATAGCTGTTTTCCAAATTTCTTAGCATAAATGAGTGAGCACCTCCAGTGTTGTGCCAATTTGTTGGAAGATTTTCATTTGTATTCTGTCAATTTCTGAAGCCCTTTTTTTGCCAATGACTTCAGTGAAGTTTGGACTCCTTCCATTAGCACTATAAGTTCTTGATCATATGCTAAATCTTGAAAGGTACAGTGACTCTGGGTATTATTTCCACCTTCTTTTGTTGCTTTCTTCATCGTTCTATATTTGGTCCATATACCTCTTCAATAGTTCAAGTACAGGTTCGGATTTTTTCTTCAGTTCTTTCAACTTGAGAAACACTGAGTGTGTTCTTCCCTTTTGGTTTTCTAACTAACTCCAGATCTTTGCACATTTCATAATGATACGTGACTTTGTTTTCTTGAACTGCCCTCTGAAATGTTCTGTTCAGCTCTTTGACTTCCTCATTTCTTCCATTTATTTTAGCATCTCTGTGTTGTAGAGCAGGTTTCAGAATCTCTTCTGACATCCATTATGATCTTTTCTTTCTCTCCTTTTTTTTAGTGCCTTTTGCTTTCTTCCTGTATGATATTCTTGATGCCATCACACAGCTCCTTTCGGCTTCAGTCATTAGTGTCTAATGCATCAAATCTGCTCTTGAGATGGTCTCTCAATTCAAGTGTAATGTGCCCAAGGTCATATCGTGTGGACTTGTTTTCATTTTCTTCAGTTACAACCTGAACCTGCATATGAGCAATTGCTGGTCTGTTCCACAGTGGACTCCTGGCCTTGTTTTGGTTGATGATATTGAGCCTTTCCACTGTTTCTTCCTACAGATGTAGCCAAATTGATTTCTGTGTATTCCATCTGTCAGGTCCATGTGTATTATCATTTTTTATTTATGTTCAAAAAGGTATTTTCAATGTAGAAATTACTCGTCTTGCAAAATCCTATCATGCCATCTCCAGCCTCCTTTCTATAACCAAGGCAGTATCTGCCAACTACTGATCCTTCCTCTTTGTCTCCAACCTTTGCATTCCATTCACCAGTAATTATCAATACATCTTGGCTAAAAGAAATAATTTGTGTAAAAGATGAAGCAATCTATTTGCCATAGTAAGTACTCAAAAATTCATGATTATTCTTATATTTTATTTTTAGAAAGGGAAGGAAGGAAGGAAAAAGAAAAGAAAAGAAAAAAAAAAAAACCCAGACTGATCATTCCCAAAAATCAAATCAAGCAACTTCTTCACATACTCAGTAAGAAAAACAAGAGACAAAAATAAAATAAATCAAACTAAAGAAGGTAACAGAATGAGATTAAAATAGACCTGGCATACCTAACGGTTGATGATGAAGAACTTGGAAATGTTTTAGAAGCTGCCAGGATCCAAACAGATGCTGCAGAGACCCACCTGAAAACACTGAGAACAGAACTGAAGTCACAGGGAGCACAGAAGTGAGGACCAACAAACAAGGGGATGGCAGAGAAGATGATGTACCAGCTGGTAGCCAGTGCTACGGAGTCCGTCCGGACTCATGGCAACCCCTTGTGTGTCTGAGTAGAACTGGGCTCTGTAGAGTTTCCAAATGGCTCATTTTTTGAAAGTAGATTGATAGACCTTCTTCCAAGACACCTCTGGATGGACTTGAACCTCCAACTTTTTGGTTGTCAGCAGAGTGCATTCATAGTTTGCACCAAATTCCAGATTCTATGAGCTACACACATCTGGGTCCACTGTGGAGCCTCCTTGGGGACAGCTTGGATTAGGAGCAGCAGCCACACTGCCTGCTAGGGTTCTGACCAGTACAGCCTGCATATGTGGCTGATTCTGGTCCATGCCCTCAGTGCTTCTCCTACCACCACCAGCTGTCTGCGTCTGCATCCAATCTAACACCCCAGAGCCTTCCACTGGTCCAGGCTCAGATGGCATCACACTGCAGGGCAGGGATTTGGTTTCCCAAACAGCTGCCTGGCCATGGAGAAAGCATGGATGGAAAGAAGCAAGCAGAAAAAAAATTGACCAAAGATTTGCTAGATAAATGATTTCTAACACCAACCTGTCTCCAATGAAATGTGACCCATGCAGCTGTAGCCCCCAGCAGTCCTTGCTAATGACCATGGGATTCATCCAGCCATGCACAACCTTGAATTTGTTGTCCTGAGATCACAGTTCAAATAAAGGGCTGTCCACGTTCTGCTTTTAGGGAACTAAGACTGATAGTGATGGAGATGTGATATCGACAATGGCGACACCATGGGTACTGGATCCAGGAATTAGAGAATCGACAATGGAATTGAAGAATAATAGAAATGTAAGCAAAGAAGACTGTCAAGAAAAGCCCAGTGACCTGGGAAATGAATAGACCATGGTCAATAATGAGATTCATCCTGAAGAGAAGTGAAAAAAATCTTACAAATATTCAGCCAGAAGAAACAGAGAACTTATTTTAAAAATGGAGTGATAGATAAGTAGAGTGATAAGTAGGAGACAAAATGGGAGAAAGATTAAAGTGTGGCTCACACGTATCCATAACATAGGATTTCAGGAGGAAATGGAGTAGTCAAATGTGTGCGTAGTTCTTATATTAAAAAACAAATCCAGTAACCCCCAAATGGCAATCTCAGCAAGCTGTTATGGCCTTAAGAAGTCAGCCAATGGATAACCAGAGCCCAGGGGCAATTTCTAAGTTGTGCCACCCTGCCCACCCCCCTGCAAATTTCAAAATGAATACTCCTTGAGAGCAACATGTCTGCGTAAATGCCTTCTCCCCTCTCATCAGGCTAGCTTAGTCAAGCGCCTTTCATATTTGTGAATGTCATTCCTTCCTTGTCTAACACTCCCTTGGACTTAAGCCTGGGGCAGGTGCCCCTCTGTCCCCCTTGCTATGCCTCTGAAGTCAGTAGAAATACACTCTAAATATGCAAAGAGGATTAATGTACCTTTATGAGAATACGCTTCAGGATACAACCTAACCCAGCAAGAGATGTTGTACTGGATCCTAGATTTAAATAAAACCTTAAAACCTTTTATTATCTTGGACTGGGAATATCTTTGCTTCCCCATTGCCCCATAGCCAGAACTTTAAATGAGAAAAATGAAAGCTTTTTTGCAAAACAAAAACAAATAACCCAAAATATAGTTACAAAGTCTGACCAAAAAAAACAAAACAAGGGCTTAGTATACTAATACATTAGGAAGTTCTAAAGTCGATAACGAAAGATAGGCAATTGGAAAAAAAAAAATGAGCTAAGTACAAGAAAAGACAATTCATAGAGAATTCCAAATGGAGAGTCTTCAATGAAAAAATACTCCTCCCGTGATTCTCTGTAGAATCCAAATGCAAGTCCATCACCTCCAGCAAGTGAGCTGGATGCCCTTGATTCCTGGACATGGAAATGGCAGTAATATTCTAGAAGGTTCTTGGGTAACTAAAGAGATGGACCCTAATGTGTGAAGGAATAAATGGATAGAGACTGTTTCCCTGTATTTCCACTATCGCTCTAGAGCTGGTTGTCTTGTTTACTCCCTCTGGAAGTAAGAACACGGCAGATCAAAGAATCGCTCCTTGACTTTTGAGAGTTGACACCTTAGGCTGCAAATGTAGGTGATGTCAGCGAAGCTTTCTAAGGTCAAGACTGGCTCCGCAGGCTTAGAGGTGAGGGAGAAGAGCTGGCGGCCAGCGAAGACTAGGAGGAGAGGTTGAGCAGCCGTGGACATCACAGATGAGGTGGGGTTAGAATAGGAACCTGTGCTTTGGAGAAAATCCAAGCACGAGGTGAACTTCTCACCTTTATTAGAAGTCCTGGATGGAGATGACTGGGTGATGGACCTGATGGGGCATTGCAGGCCTCCCTGCTCCCCCAGACGCCAGGAGTAATAGCAAGACCCTTGTGCTCCTACAAGTGGTAAAGGTCCCAGGAAATCCCACCAGGTCCCTGTATCTGTCCAAGTTATATGAGTTGTAGAATGACCTAGGTCCCTGAGAGGGGCACAAGGGGTCTGAGGGATAGGACTGCAAGAGCCTGGGTGGCCGAAACGATGACTGACTGACAGTGGTCTGCACACCTCATGTGCATGATGTGGGCACATTGGGATGATACGTGTAAAAGCAAAAGTTTAGAAATGACCCAGAACACCCTTGAAGGGGAGTCTGCCTGCCTGGTGAAATCTGGGGATGAGACAAGGCCAGCGTTCCTCTCGAGACAGGACTGTTCTGGGCGATTGTGTGGTGAGCAGTCGAGGATTTTCACAATTGAGTTAGCAGCGCTCCTGCACATGAGAGACGTTTTGCTCAGAGCTAGAATTAACAAGGGAGGCAGCCATCATCACGTCTTGTCAGAGACTCACAGCACGTGGGCGAGCAGGTCAGCGTTGTTGCTGTCATTACTATTGCTATGTGCCTTGGAGTGGGTTCCAACTCCCAGTGATCCTGTATAGGGTTTCCAAGGAGTGGCTGGTGGTTTTGAACTGTCGACCTTGTGGTTAGCAGTCCAGTGCTTATCCTACAGTGCCACATCATTTTCTAAGGCTGTAAGTCTTTGCGGGAGCAGCAAGTTTCATCTTTCTCCTGCAGATAGGCACGAGGGCTCGAACTGCTGATCTTGTGAATCGCAATCCAGTGCTTGTCCTGCTGAGCCACTGTACCCCTGCTTTCACAGTTTGGGAGGCTAGAAGTGAAATTCCGAGCTCTGAAGAAAGGCTTTCCTGTCCTTTCAGCATCTGTAGGACCAGCACTCATTGAGAGCTATGTGTCTTGGCATCAACCTTTCCTTGGTTCTAGAAGCTTTGCAGTACAGGGACTCAAGCCCAAAGGACACACTTCACTCCTGGCTCCTCTGTCTTGGTGGGAATAGGAAAAATATTATATTTCACATAATATAGTGAAATTGTCCTGATCTGAGCCCAGTGCTGCAGAGCCTGTGGTTTGGCCCTCTGGGCTGGCTGATGCGAGACATCTGTCAGGCTTTTATCCATCTGCAGACTCAGATTATTTGTGTATTTCAATGAATCCCCATTATCAGCCACGCCACCTCTAAAGATCATAACAATTCTCCTTCAAGACACAGCACACCAGTATCTATATTAGCTTAACAACATACTTGGACCAATCTCTAGTCCCATCAATAGTATCTGCTGATAGTTGTTCACCAATCTAATTTGCAAGTGTCAGTTACAGACCCAGACCTCTAAGCAGCGTTAAACTGGAATGATGGTGATGTTGATGAAGCTGGCCACCATTTATGGGACACACATGAAATCGAGCACACGTGAAGTGCCTAGCACACATCATCTGACTCACTTCTCACTATACATGTATCGTGAGGTTCTATTTTACAGATAAGGAAACTGACTCTAGTCCAAGTCCAAGTCTCAATGTGTGCGACATGGAATGGCCCTGAATCAGACGTGCTTATACATCCTAAGGAATATATCTAGTCTCAGCCACACACACACGGCCAAGGTGACCAGAGCTCAGAGATGCTGCAGAGAGAACAGCATGCACTAAGTCAGAGCTGCAGCTCTTGTTTTGTAAAGGCTATAAAAGAACCTTATCCCATAATTCTTTTCTGTTTCTGGAGGGTTTCCATCTTGGTGGCAGGAGGCAGGATTCTAGCTAATACCATCCTTTGGCAGTGGCCATAATTCTCTTTGATAATTACTAACCTGCTTGTCCAAGGATGCAGGAGCTCCTATCATGAACCAGGGAGCAAGAGTCATAAACTCCTGCAGGCTGTCTTCTCCAGTACACCTTTCAGCACTTGCACTGTTATAGATGGAACCCTCCTATCTCTGCATTGTTTACAGCATGGCAGCCACAATGCCATGTCAGTATTTTACAAGTACATTTATACTTTGGGGATTTTCTATTTGGACCCAGTCATGTTCCAATTGCTTAGTCGTCCTCTTCCATGGGAAACATCTCAGCCCACCTCTTGGTGGTCACACCTGTGCCAGCCCCTCTCCTTGAGTGGAGGAGAAACTTGTGACCTTCTTTTAATGGGAAGAATACGGCAAAGCTGATGAGACGTCACTTGCTTGATTATGTTACGTAAGTCGTAACTCCCATCTTGCTGGCTTTGATGAAGCAGTCAGCCTTGGTGAGGGGACCACATGGCCAAGAACTGTGGGAAACCTGCAGTCAGCAGGATAGTGGGACCCTTGCTCCTCCATGAACAAAGAACTGCTTTTCACCAACAATCACGCGAGTTTGTGGGTGGGCCCTTCCCCAGTTGAACTTATGATGAGACTGCAGACCAGGTTGTGAGATGCTGAATTAGACAGCCCACTTAACTGTGCCTGGATTCCTGACCCTCAGCAGATAATCAAAGTGGGTTGTTCTAAGTTCCTAGTTTTTTGTTGGGCAGCAGTTAGAAATGAATCCCCTTTGTCTAATATATTGTTTCCCTTACTTTCATTTGGAACAGCCATGGTGCCAGGTATGTGACCTTGATGAAGGTCTGCCTAAGCTTCAGGTTCTTCATCTATAAATGGGGGTGACAACAGTACCCCCAAAGCATAGTGGAGGAAGTCAGTAAGAAAAATAGCAAAGCACTCTTTATTCCATTTCAGTCCAGTTTTCTCCATAATGCAGCAATTAACAGGACAAAGAGCAGCGTAAGTCTCAGGAATACTCTTTTTTTTTTTTTTTACTTTTTAGAGTGATTTGGCTGAAAGTTTATAAAGCACATTCATTTTTCATTCAGCAACTGATACCCATTTGTTTCGAGACATTGATTGTAATCCACAACAATGTAACAGCACGCGTCCCTCTCCTTCCTGTTTCCCATTTCCATTCACCTTTCTGTCCTCTTTTCCTGCCCTCTGAGCATGGTGCAGGGCAGGGCTGCTCTTTGAGCCCACAGAGAAGGGCGTGCACCTATTAAGCCAAAGGAACCATAGTTTATGCACCAAGGGTGGGAGCCTGTCGCCATGTTTCTTTCTGTGGAACAAGTTGGGGCAGAGAGTCACCAGGGCCCTTGACTCTCTCTAGATCCCATTTCATTCAAGAGCCCACGGGAAACAACGCCAGTGACACCCGGTCATTACACTGCTTTAGTCCTTTCATGTCCACATGGCCATCTTTGAGCATCTTTCTAATGACTGTACAAATCTGATTTGGAAGCATGTTTCTCATCTCAGATACTTTCTTCTTTAAAATCTCAGCAAGAGATAAGATTCTCCAGAAAAATTGAATTTCCCTGGCTGCCAGCTTGTCCTCTGTCACAATTTTAAGCATGCAAATACTTATTCCGCTGCCTTTTCATCCTCTAAGGATGAAATGATATTTTAGATCTAAAAATGAGAAGAGCATTTTTTCCAACTGTGTTTTTTTGGGGGTGGAGGAGTGTTTGCTTATTCCAATCAACCCATATAAATGCAAATAATAGAAAGTTAGAAAGATTCTCCTGAAATAAGAGCCCTGTTCTCTCTTCTTCATGAGATGTTCTGTCAAGAACGCCAGCTTATTAATGTTATTTACTCTGGTTTTCAACTTACCTGGAGGCAGTCACAGTTATCAAGCTATCTAATTAACTTCCCATCAGTGATGCCACATGAAACAGACCGATTTCCTTGGCAATCTTGGCTCAGATTCTCCACATCTTATGGAAGTACTGGAAAGTTCACCCATGAAGCCGTGGACCCTTCGCGCAGGCAAACTGGTAGCTGAGAGGTGACACCGTCACCATCGCCCCACCCTCCCAGAGTGGTCCAGTCTAAGCTAGAGGCCAGGTGAGTGGCGCTTCCACAACAGCTAGGCTTGGTCTTGAAAGCTGACCCATGAGAACAAGACAGGGGCCTCAGCAAAGAAACCAAAATTCTATGTGGGCCATTGGTCCCTCACTTTGTCTGTATCCTGGTGAGAACGTGAGGTGGCAAAGAGGACATCTTTCTTGGTAATTAATAACAGAAGCCAGAGAATGGATGGACGTGTACTTTCAATATTGTTGTTTATTTCAGATTTGTTGTTGTTAAGTGTCGTAGAGTCAGTTCCAACTCAGAGCGACCTATGAACAACAGAACGAAACACTGTGCAGTCCTGTGCCATCCGCACAAATGTTGCCATGTTCGAGCCTATTTTGGTAGCCACTGTGTCAGTCTTCCTCTTTTTTTGCTGACCATGTATTGTCCTAAGCACGATGTCCTGCTCCAGGAACAGGCCTCCCGATAACATGTCCAAAGTAACATGAGATGAAGTCTCGCCGTCCTCATTCCTAAGGAGTGTTCAGGTTGTACTTCACATACGATATATCTATATATATAGACATGTGTATATTACTCATACACACACACACACACACACACACACGTTGTTTGGAGTCCTTTGTTCTCTTTACCATCATTGGTATGTTCAAGTTCATTGCTGTGGTCACTGCGTATTCTGAGGGCCTTCCAGTCCAGGGGCTCATCTTCTAGCAGTAAGTATTCTATAGTGACCCACAGGGTTTTCACTAGCTTGAAATAGGTCTCCAGGACTTTCTTCCTAGTCTATCTTAGTCTGGAAGCTCCTCTGCAACCTGTTCATCCTGGGCGACACTGCTGGTATTTGAAATACCAGCAGCATCATAGCAACATGCAGGACACAGCAGTAGAACCAACTGAGAGACGAGTAATGAAGACACACACTGTTTTCATTTCAATGGCTTCCACCAACTCTGGAGCCTGAATGAGACCCAGTGAAATACTGTGACCCCAAGCAGGAAGGCTTGTCATTGCTGTTGCTAGGTACCATCGAGTCAATTGTGACACATAGCAACCTTATGCACAATAGAATGAAACACCATCCTCCTGATCCTTGGTAAGCTTGAGCCTGTTGCTACTGCCACTGTGCCAATCCATCTCATTGAGTGTCTTCCTCTTCTTCGCCGACTCTCCCGTTTATCAAGCATGAACTCCATCTCTAGGGAGTAGTCCCTCCTGATAATATTTATATCTGAAGTATGAGAGACAAAGTCTTCCCATCCTGGCTCTGAAGAGCATTCTGGTTGTACTTCTTCCAACACAGATGTGTTTGTTCTTCTAGCAGTTCATGATACTTTTAATATTCTTCTCCAACACTGTAACTCAAATGCATCAATTCTTCAGAGATCTTCCTTATTCACTGTCCGGCTTTCACATGTATATAAGCCTATTGAAAACACCATGACTTGAGTCAGGCCCACTTTGGTCCTCAGATTGATATCTTTGCTCTTGAATGCTTTAAAGAGGTCTTGTGCCACAGATGTGCCCAATGCAATATGTTGTTTGATTCTTTAACTGCTACTTCCATGACTGTTAATGGCTGATTTGAGCAAAATTAAGTTTGTTTGTTTTTTTTAAAAGTTTTTACTGTGAATTGAGTGAAAGTTTACAGGGCAGATCATCAGTTTTACATTCAACAAATCATACACCTTGATTCGTTACAATGTTATAATCCCCTCCATGTACCATCAGTTAACAGTATTTTTTTAAAAAACACTCAGGCATATATAATAATTTATACCACCAAAGGGCACATTCTGTAAGCCTGCTTTCCAGCAGCTAGCTCTTAGTCCCTCTCTTCCCATGAATCTAGAGTCCTCAGCTGCTCCTTCTCTCCATGTGCCCATCTCGGCCTCCATCTCTGATGTTGCTGCTTCTCTAGATAAAGTCCCTCATTCCACTTGTGTTCTTCTCCCTTGACGGTCCTAAGGTCCTCTGTTTCTGGACTGTAAGATTAACTACTCCTTCATTTTTGTTACAAAACTGCTGCCTTTATGACTGTGACAGTCACAATTACTCAGTATTGAATCATAAGAATCTCATCCCCATTTCTTTTAACCAGATCCATCTAGACAAGATGAAAACTATTTAGTGGTGACTCTTTCTTCCCCCACACACTTTAAACTAAACTCCCTCTTGAAACCTTGTAAGACAGTCACTTCGTGCCTTTATTGCCCCCTCATATTAGGTAGCCAATGTCTAAGTTGCCAGTCCCTATCTACCCTGTGTACAGAGTGGATAGCATTGATACCTGATGTGAAGATTCCTTCCCTCTCTGTTGGTATTTAGAGTTACTATCTGCATGAGTATAGGCCAAAAATTAAGTTTTTGACAAGTTTAGTCTTTTCTCCATTTATCATGATGCTATTTATTGGTCCAGTGGTGAGGATTTTTGTTTTGTTTACATTGAGATGCAGTCCATAATGAAAGCTGTGGTCTTTGATCTTCATCAATAAGTATTTTAAGTTCTCTTCATTTTTAGCAAGAAAGGTTGTATCTTCTGCATATCACACGTTGTTAATGAGTTTTCCTCCAATCCTGATGCCACATTTTTTTTCATATATCCCAGCTTCTCAGATTATTTGCTCAGCATACAGGTTGAATAAGTATGGTGAAAAAAACTGACAGAGAAGTGATGTCACTCAGAAAGGCAACCTGACACAATTTCTAGAAAAGTCCCGTTGGCTCCTAAGCCACATGCACACTCGTATAACCCTTAAAGACACATAGACTCGCAGATCACCTCTGTGACTGATGTCTCCTTTCTGCAGCACCTGGGGACTGGGGAGCAGGTGCCAGGCTGGCGTGATGCTCACTCACATAGCTACAGTGGAAGGACATGCTGGGGGACACGTGGGCACCATTCCCATGGACCGAGCAAGATCTGCTGGAAGGCGGTCTTACCTAGTGCCAGCTCCATCTGCCCCCAACACTGCTCACAGCCTGCACCCCACTCCCACCCGTGGAGGATGACCAGAAGCCATTGTTTGTGTCTAGACCTAAGGCTTTGGATCTAGAATACCAACTCTCACTGTCCTCTCTCATGTTTGAATCAAGAAAGGAAAGATGTGTCCTTGGAAGAAAAGTGAGGATACATTTGAGAAGAATCCTTAAAGTTATTAGAAGTTCCAGCAGACAATCTTCTGAGTAGATTGTCTGATGGGGAGAAAGGGTAGTCAGTCCACAGATGATCAGGTGTCTCTCTGGGCATCTCTCTGGACTGTGGGTGAGGGGTAGCACAGTGTTATTGGGGATCCACTTCCCTGCCTTACTCATGCCTCTTCTTGGGGATCTCCTGCCACCACCCAGGGAAGCATTCTCAGACACAAGGCCCCCAGGCACTGGCTGGCTCCTGCGATGCGGCCCCTGATGCCCTTCAGGTTGCTATTGGCTCAGGATGTGGGGTTAGATGCCGGGGTTGAGGGTCCTGTAGAACACAGTGATGAGGACGGGAGTCAGAGCAGAGCAGAGGGGCTTGGTTTACAGGATTTAACACAGTTGAGGAAAATGAAGGTGGAGGTAGAGGAGAGGGGGCCAGAGCCTTGAGGGGGCAGGAACATGGCCCAAGCATGACCATGTGTTTGGCTCCCAAAAATGTGCTCTCTGTGGGGTCCCCTGAGCCTTGAAATCAATGTTCTGTTCCTGACTAGTGTTGACATCATCTAGGTTGCTTTAAAGGAGCCCTGGTGGTACAGAGGGTTAATCATTGGACTGCTAACTGAAAGGCTGATGGTTTGAACCCACCAGCCACTCCATGTGAGAAAGATGAAGTTGTTTACTTCTGTAGGATCATTCTAAATCAGAACCGACTCTACGACAGGCTGTTTTGTGTCACTTTAATTCCAAAAATGTCGTGTAACCTAGGTAGCTAGAATAAAATAAACACACATTGAAACCACAGACCACCTGTTTTCATTCAAATCGAGGGAAACTCATGGCAAAGCATCACACACCTTTCCTTCATCCAGTGGATCCTTGACTCCCACCACCAGGATGTGTTTGAAGATAGCTTTTGGTGGGTCGGGATGACCATCAACACTCATGGAAGCAGCAGTCAAGAAATCAGGCAACACATTGCACTGGGCAAACCTGCTGCACAAGACCTCTTTAAAGTGCTCAAGAGGAAAAATGTCAGCTTGAGGACTAAGGTGCGCCTGGTACAAGCCATGGTATTTTCAATAACCTCGTATTCGTGTGAAAGTTGGACAGTGAATAAGGTAGATCATAGAAGAATTGATGCCCTTGAGTTATGGTGTTGGAGGAGAATACTAAAAATGCCATGGGCTGCCCATAGAACCAACAGATCTGTGTTGGAAGAAGTGCAGTCAGAGTGTTTCTTGGAGTCCAGGATAGCCAGATTTTGTCTCTCCTGCTTTGGATATATTGTCAGGAGAGACGAGTCCCTGGAGAAGGGTATCATGTTTGGTAAGGTGGAGGGTCAGAGAAAAAGAGGAAGACCCCTAACGAGATGGATTGGCCAAGTGGCAGCATCAATGGGCAACCATAGCAACGATTGTGAGGTTGGCCCAGGATGAGCAGTGCTTCGATCTGTTGTGTGTAAGGTCGTTATGAGTCAGTACTGACTCAGTGGCACCTAACAATAATAACGAGGGTTGGCTGAGCCGTCCTCACCAGAACGGACTTTGAGACCTGCTCACAGTGTTTTTCTGAAGACACACCCTCCCACATGGATCCTGTGAGAAGAAGGAGATGGAGGCCAAGTCCCCCTGATGCCTCCACGGCTCCGGGTTGGACTTAGGGGGCAGGGGAGTGGGGGGCGAGTTCAGTGACGCTCTCAACATGTCACAGAGTCAAACACACATTGATGCATTTATTAACATCATGCTTTAAAATACAATGTGTGATCCAGTGTTCCATGATCCTTTTTCAGAAGCGATGTCAGGAGTTGGGATGAAAGGTCTTTTCTGGGAGGGGGCAACAGTGGGCATTAATCAACACAGTCTGGGGGCTCCACTCACACTGCTCCTCCCACATCACAGGGTAAACCAGCAAATGTTCCATTGTCCTTGGAGTAACTGGCAGCATTTTCATGTGTTAAGTTTAAGGACTAAAAAGAGAGACAACACACTCTCGCAACAGAACAGCCACCCATCTAGAAGTATATGAGCATTTGGAATTGGAAAGGGCGGTAAAGATGACATCTGGGGGCTTCTGCTGATATTCGCTCCTGGTGCCAGTTTCCTGGGGGAAAATACAGTGGCACTACTAAGTTTAACTCTGCTGACTTTCATAAGATTCTCTAAAACGGAAATGACACCTCCAAACAGAACGATCATGAAGAACGGCATGGAACTGGCCACTGTTTTGTTCCTTTAGACATAAGGTCACTAAAAGTCGGGGCCAACTCAACAGTAACAATAAGACGTTTGAGAAAATGAAACTAAAAGCTACATACATGGTTTGAAGTGTTCAGTGTTCTGAAATTATGAACAGAGAAAAATACTATTACCATTACATGAAAATGCTCATAACTGAAGGCAAGTTCAAGATCAAAGTAAGTGTATCCATCTTCTCAGAGAACTAACTGATCTCACAGAGAGACTTTGATTTTCTAAGTCAAAGTTTGAAACAGGCTTAGGTAGGTATTTACTCTACACCAGGTAGGAGAGGAAAGATGTTTACGAATCGAGAACATACCATTACTTAATAATAAGGGTCTGACTGACTTTGAGCACATCAGTCCACACTCGATAAAGGCAGGGATTAATTTCCAGAGTCCTTCGCACACTTATTCAGGATTTTGCTCTTCGAAAGGAAGTTTTTTTCGCCCCTGTGCCAACGCCGTTTCGAAAAGACCTTTTCATAAACATCTTCTCCAAAATTGGTTTTAGGAAAGCCAGCTCCACATTCTTATATATCCTGGATGGCCAGCTGTTCGGCGGCATGAGGAAGCAATCCGATTTTCCAGACACCTGGCAGTTTGGATGGGGAGGAGGGAGAGGAGACAGCTCTTAGGTTTAAAAGTTTATTTCCATAGTAACAATTTTCACAATCATATGGCAATACAGCCAATGTTTTTAAGATGGAAAATTTGCTCAAATACTATATGTGTGTGTGTGTGTGTGTGTGTAAAATCTAGATACAAAATATTATTTGGGAGTTTCCATTCTCTTTTCAGAAGTCCTGGTATGGCACTGTAAGATAAGCACTGGATTGCTAACCATATGGTTGGTGGTTCAAACTCACCAGCTACTCTTTGAAATCCCTATACAGGGTCCCTATGAGATGGAACCAACTCAACAAACAGCACCTAACAATAATAATCCTCTTGTCTAAATTTTATACGAGTTATATCATATGCCATGCATAGTTAGCCTCTTGGTATTACTTCATAAAGAATATGTCATGTGGCACCAAGCAAACCCAGGAAGAGCTTTCTAAAATTCACTTAGAGAAACAAATACAACAACCAAACTCCAGGTTTGAATCTCAACCACTTTTTCTTGTGGGCACATCTTGCACCATTTGCCAAGATTCTTCTTAATATGATGTGTTTCTATGGTGTGGCGCTGTAGGTTAATGTACTGGACTGTAAAGTCGCTTTGCACTGCAAGGTCAGTGGTCCAAGCTCACCAGCTGCATCTCGAAAACCCTATACAGGGTCACTGTGGGTCAGAACCAACTCAACAACACTTAACAACAACAGCAACAACTTAAACACCGGAGTCTTGGTGTGATACTGTGGGTAAAGCATTGGACTGAAATGTGGGTTTGAACCACAAAGTCAGCAGTTCAAGCTCACCAGCTGCTCCTCGAAAACCCTATACAGGGTTGCTATGGGTCAGCACCGACTCGACAGCACTGACCAACAACTTAAACACTGGCATCTTTGTCTTTGAATATAGTTCTGTTCCTAACCAGTGACTTCAAGGCCTTGATAGTATAGAAACTTGTGGGCGATGCCTAGTGTTGAAGGATATCAACCAAAAGTTACAATCAATGACTTCATTCCAACTCATGCAACCTCATGCACTACAGAGTTGAACTACTCTGTAATATGGTATTGATTGTAGTCTTTGTGAAAGTCATCTACCAGGTCGTTCGTAAACAACATCACTGGGTTGGTCAAACTTTAAGCTAGTTGTTAAGTGTCTTTGAGTTGGTTCTGACTAATAATGGCCCTGTATAGAGTTTCCAAGGAGCAGCAGATGAATTTGAACCATCGACCTTGAGGTTCAAACTGACCTTGCAGTCCAGTGCATTGTCCCTCAGTGCCAGACCATTTGTGCTACCCACAGACCTTTGTTAAAAACATTGATTCTGGATCCAAGACCTCAGATTGGCCTTTGAGAACCTGTTGTTCAACTCTAGGATCTTAGAATTCAAGTTGGCCTTTGAGAATCTGATGTTTAACCCTAGAGTCCTAGAGCTCAAATGGGCCTTTGAGAATTGGTTGTTCAACCCTGTCATTTGCAGGTGATGAGCCAAGTAAGAGAGAAAAAGGGTCCCAAGCCATGGAGGGATCTGGCAAGTCCATAAGGTGGTCCTGAGCCCAAGATTTTAGTAACTTTTCGACATTTGCCAAGTTATCTCTTCTGTGTGGTATCAGAAGCATTATTATGCACTGAGAGGTCCTGAAGGCAAGTCCTGAAGAAAGGTAACAGCAGATGTCTGTGCTACAAGCTTTATGTGCATCATGTGATCATAAACCCCTAGAAAATCTACAAACTGGGTACCATTGTTTCTTACCTTTTAAACAAGGACATTAAATGGCCTACAGGTGAGGCAGAGAATCAAGCACAGGCATCTGACACTCAGACCTTGTTTATAACAATGATACCAGAGCTCCAAGAGGAAAACACACTACACATAAAAACTGCACATTTTCCCCATCTTGATTCAGGAAAACAAGTCTGCTGTCTGGTTAGTGTAGTTGGAGTTTGAAACAGGCACTAAGGATGCATAAAACACCCCCTGAAAGTCGTCATTCACTCTTGGGTGGTTTACTGAAGGTTCAAGCAGTCAGGGTTCCTCAGGAAAATCATTCTCACAGGCTTCTGGGTAGGTAGAAGGGAGGTTTATAGAAAAGATACGTCCATTTTCTTTATTTTCTTCTTTAGATGGAGAAATAGTCAAAGAGAGTTCCAGAAGTATTGATCATGAGAAAAAACAATCCAAAACTCTTATTTGAGCACCTATGATAGGTTTCCCTTGTATTAACAATTATAAATATGATATAATGGGATCCAATTTTAATGCCTACCAAGGAGGGCCTCTGAGTAATTTTTATAAAAGAAGTAATGAAGTATTTCTAGAAATATTCATGATGCCACCTTTATACTGCAAAAGAAACATTTTAGCTCTAGCTATAAGCTTAAAAACACCTTCCTAAACGGACACTTTTTTTCTGATCACTTGAAGAAATTCCTGAAGTTCACAACAAATATTATAAAAACCCAGAGATCATCTGTCCACACACTCCTTGTCATGAACTGTGTCCGTCAACAAATATGTGCTGTCAACCCTAATCTCTATGCCTGTGGGTGCACCTATTTGGGCCTAGTTGTCTTTGCTGTGCTCATGAGAGGATAGGATAGGTGCACCAGGAGCCTGTCTCTTTTGAACCATCAAACAAGCAAGAAAGGAAGCAGAGATGAGGGAAGAGAGATGTCAAGTCACAGGAAGGCCACCACGGACCAGTAACTCCAAGAGACAAGGACTTTCTTCCAGAGCCTTCCCTTAGACCCAGTGGTCTGAATTTGGTCATCTAGCCTCCTAAACTGCAAGAAAATAAATTGCTGTTGTTAAAATCATCCACTTTGGTATTTTTGTTATATTAGCACTTATTGTTGGTAAATGCCTTTGAGTTGGTTCTGACTCATAGCAACCCCGCTGGTGGATTTGAACCATCAACCTTGTGGTTAGCAGTCTAGAGCTTATCCCCCAGCAACACACCAGGACTCCATAACTAAAACAATTATTTATCCTAAACAGTCACGCTGACATGAAAATGATCCACACCATTACTATGTGAAAAAATAGAAATATGTAAAATACATTAAAAAGAAGAATATTTTATTTGTAGACAAGGAGATTTCTTAAGTTGATTAGAAAAAAAAGCATATTCTTAATTTTAAAAAATGTCTCTGCACATGAGTTCCTCTTGTTCAACAGAAATGACATGAACAAACCTTTGGGGAAAGAATAGAATGTAATTAGGAAGACACTTGAGAAAACAGACCAATTTATGGATTGTGACTCATCAGCTTGATCAATGGTGTGTCCAATAGAATCAATGAGTAAATTAGTGTGAAATGCTCATAGAAGAAAAACAGGGAGGGAAAGTCATAAGTAAACAAGAAATAGAAAAATGACAAAGATTCATGAGAAGACCAACAGATAGATCACGATGTTTGGGCCTCTATGAATTACTCAGGATTTATGCGATATCTCATCACTCTAAAACAAGTTTCATAAATTACACTGATTTCAGTAATTATAGTGTGCCAAGGAAAGTTTTAATGAAGGAAAGCTAGAGCTCAAAATGCCATCAGAGATAAAAGAGGCTTAAAATTTTTGAACAAAAGTATTGATGTGAAAACAACTGAAATACCATAGAGAAGTAGTATTAAACATTCCAGAGAAAGACATTTCTTTTCTGAATATCACATACAGCTAGCGGCTAATCAATATTGTTGACTAAATATATGAATTCATATCTATGCAAATGTTTCATTGAATGTTCTGAAAAAAAAGTGACCATTTTTGTAAGTTAGAAAATTCACTGTTTGATCCATTGCATTTTTAAAATATGGTTTCACTGGTTAAATGTTGTTTTTGATTATGAATGGAGATGTGTAATAGATTATCAAGGGTAAAAATTAACATTTTGCATTGAAGTGACTATTTCCCTTGGTAATGACCATTGTTAAGTGCTGTGAAGTCGGTTCTGACTTATAACTACTTGGGGTTTCTGAGGAGTGGCTGATGGATTTGAGACTTGTGGTTAGAAGTCCTAAAAAATCCAAAACATTTTCATGCAATCTAGTATTCTCTGTTGGCACACAAATATGCTTATTTTTAATAATTTCATGACTCTGCTTATATATATATTTTTAGTTTATGTGGCACTGTAGAATAAAAACTGGACTGTTAACCACAAAGTTGGTGATTCAAACCCACCAGTCACTCCTCAGAAACCCTATACAGGGCTGCTACGAATCGGAAACAGTTCCATGACACTTAATACCAACAAAAAAAAGGAAATTCATTCTCTGCCACATATTTATTGAGATTATTTTTAATTTATTCCTTGTACAGTTCTAGGCATCTACTCAAACATCAAACATAGAGTCCAAAGCTTACCCTAGAAGATGTAGCTGGGTAACACCAGAACACATGCATTGTAGAAATTGACAGGGCTAGAAGAAGACCGAATCTTAATGAACTGCAGGAGAGAAGAAAGAGAAAAAAAAATCAAATTAGTCTCATTTAGACAAGCTAAGCAAAAACGCACATCAAAATTCAACATGTTTTTCTTTGTGGGGGGTAAAAATGTGGTCTCTTACCTCATCATTTTGGGCTTTTCCGAGATCTGTGCAGATCGGTGGTTTTATTGTCAAATTCCTCACACTTACTGTCAGCTCCTCCTTGGAAGACCCTTTTATACCACAGAAGTTCCAGAGTAGAAATGTTATCACATCCCATCATATATGACTAATGGGTCTAGCCGTGGCCTTTTGTTCTTGTTAAGTAGGAAAAGGACAATAACAGATAGGCAATGTCATTGCGCTCTCAAACGATTGACATCATTTAAAGTTTGCCATTTGAAAAAGTCCTTCAAAGGCATTGTTTCCTAGGCTGTATAACTGTGACACAGATGGGCAGAGGTCTCAAAAGGAACCCAAAGTTGGCTTAGCTTAGAGATGAGACTTCCTTGAGTGTCTTCCAGATATCTTGCTACAGACACTAGCAGAAAAGAAATCTAAAGAAGATGAAAGAGCGTTTGTCAGAGAGATACATGCTCCTTATTTCAATGTCCTTCCTTAAGGATGTCAGCCACTAAAGCAGGAAGCAAGCATCAGACTCTTTGCCACCAGTCTTCCAAATTAAAGCAAGGCACCGTCTCACCCTTTGTCCAAAGCCGAGACCCTGGGAAAGTCCACCTCTGTGGCTTCCTTGTCCTTTCCAGAGTATGGAAATTCTCCAGGGCTCCTTTGCTGCCCTTGCACTTCACTGGGCATCATATTAATACATGAATTCAGGAGCATTAAGTGTGAAAAGATGTTGCTGAAACTTACAATGGAGAAAACACCAAGGGAGGTGGTTTCCACCAGATAACTGGTGTGGCAGAAATGGAGCCAACACTTTTTTAATACAAAGCAACCAAGGAAAATCCTTGCCTTGTCAAGATCGGTACCTTTTGGATGACAAAGCTGTCTGGTGTCTGGGACATTGGCTACCTATGAGTCCATGCTCACACCTTTCTTTTGGGACCTGCCATGTCAAATGTTTCTCATGTCAGTCACACGGTCACACGTTGCTCAACCCAAGAGATAGCATGTGACCAGATTCTCAGGAAAACCCAGTTCACATGGATTGGTCCTAAGTTGGGGGCTGGGGCAAGTGATCCAATCACCTTTGGTCAGAACCCTTTTAGGGACATCCTATGGACACTGGGAGGTAAATAACCTTAAGAGGATCAAGGCAACATATACATTTATTTGTTTGACTCTGGCTAAGTCCAATTAAAATGCAACCACAAGGGCAAAGAGCACGAGGAGAAGCCCACAGAAATGAGATTTTGTTCAATTGACTAAACAGATTTGAGAACGATGCTTAGTAAAACCAGAGTTTAGTAACAGACCCTCAACAAACTCAACCATTCACGGAGCCAGATGATTCAGGGAACCCGAGGTCAACCTGCTCTCAGAGGTCCTTTTGACAACCCAGGTCTACTACAACTTCTCTGGGCCTTCCAGGTAGAAGTGTCTAGACCAGGTGTACTCTTAGCTAGAGAGCTATGAAGTCCCCAGAACATCCTTGGAGCCCCCGACATCCTGTTTTTGATTATTGTGTTCCTGTGTACATGGGCCTCTGTCTGAGGAAAAGTAGCAAAGCTTTCATCAGATGCTCAAAGATTTCATAATTCCCATGGTTTATGTCTAAGTCTATAACCAGTCCCAATGATCTCAGCCACTGACAGGAAATTAAACAGATGGTTTCTCTTCCTTCTCCTGTCTTCTGCCTTCCTACCACAACCATTTCTGTCAAGTTAACTCTGACTCCCAACGACCCCATGTGTTAGAGTGAAATTGCTCTATAGAGTCTCCTTGGTTGTAATTTTTATGGAAATCTATTTTCATGTCTTTCTTCCCCAGCTAGGTGGTTTTGAACTGTCGGTCTTTAGGTTAGTAGCCCAGAGTAAACTGCTTGCCACACTCAGGGATCTATCTGTCCCCATTTGATATTGTGTGCCATCAAGTCGATTCAAATTCATAGCAGACGTTAGGACAGAGGAAGTTATCCTAGGCTGTAATCTTTACAAAAGCAAATTGTCAGTAGTAAGTAATTGTTACCATGACCTAATTGTGGCTGTCACACTGTTTAAAGGTAGAAGTTTTGCAGCAAATACAGGGGAATAGTTAATCTTACAATCCAGAAACAGAGGGCCTTGGGACCGTCAAGGGAGAAGAGCACAAGCAGAATGTGGGACCTTATCCAGAGAAGCAGAGACACCAGAGATAGAGGCAGAGATGGGGACATGGAGAGAGGGAGCAGGTGAGGACTCTAGATTCATGGGAAGAGAGGGACTGAGAGCTGGCAGCCAGGAGGGAGACTTGCAGAATGTGCCCTCCAGTGGTGTAAATTATTATATATGCCTGAGTGCTTAAAAATTTAAATTAAAAAAGAGTTAAAATGAATAAAGAGAAATACTGTTAACTGATGGTACATGGAAGGAATTATAATCTACTAATGAAGCAAAGTATTTGATTTTTTTAATGTAAAACTGATGATCTGCCCTGTAAACTTTCACTCAATTCACAATAAAAAATTTTAAAAACTAAAGCAAAATGCCAGCTTATGCTGGTGGATGCAGTATGGCAAAGGAGTGAACAAATCTTTACAGTGAAGATCATTTCCACTCCCTTGGTACACAGGGTTGACAAGGATGGGGAAATGAGACATTGGCTACCCAAAATGGGGGGCTACAAAGGCAAGAAGTGACTGGCTTACAAGCTTTCAACAGGAAACCTAGTTCCAGAGGGTACGGGAAAAGGTAGAATCTCCACTGAATTGTTTCCAACCTGTCTGGATGGGGCTGATAAAAGGTGATGGGGATAAGACTCCTGTGGTTCGATAAGGAATGATTGCTATCAGGTCTGGCAGTGAATGTTGGAAAGGTAAAGGTAGATGTTTTGTAACAAAAGGCAGGGAGTGGTTGATCTTGCAGTCCAGGAGCAGAGGTCCCTGGATGGAGGCAGAGGTGATGATATGAAGAGAAGGAGCTGTTGGAGACTCTAGACTAAGGGAGGGAGAGGGGCTGTGTGCTGGCAGCCCGGGGGGCAGGCGTGTGGGATGTATCCTTTGTTTGTCTGATGATGCATGCAGGATATTGTAATCATTGCAATGAAACAAAATACAATAGGATGAATGTAAAGATAATGTACTCCCATGTAAACTAATACATAATTCACAATAAAAACTTAAAAAAACAAAACAATAGCAAATTGCCAGGTTTCTTCTCCGGCGAAGCTGCTGGGTGAGTTTGAAGGGCTCACCCTTTGGTTAGCCACCTAGAGCTGAACTACCTCTTGGAGTCCATTCTGACTCATAATGACTCTTTAAGACAGAGCAGATCTGCCCACATAGGGTTTCCAAGGCTGTTGTCTTTAGGGAAGCAGACTGACTCAGCTTTCTCCATCGGACAGCTAGTAGGTTCAAACTGCTGACCTTTCTAGCTCACCGCTTGATCCAGTGTGCCATCAGGGCTCCTCTATGTCTTCCTTGTTGTTGTTGTTGAGTGCTGTCTTGTCAGTTCCAACTCATAGCAGTTGGTGAGGTTGAACCGCTGACCTTTCAGTTCAAACTGACCTTACAGGTCAGCATATTAACCCCCAGCACCACCCAGGACTCCATAATGCTACTTGCTGTTGTTAGGTGCCATCGAGTTGGTACCAACCCATAGTGACCTGATGCACAGCAGAATGAAACACTGCCCGATCCTGGGCCAACCTCACTACTGTTGTCACACTTGAGTCCATCCATGCTGCCACTTGGCCAATTCATCTCATTGGGGGTCTTCCTCTTCTTTTCTGACCCTCCACCTTACCAAACATGATATCCTTCTCCAGCGACTGGTCCATCCTGACAATATGTCCAAAGACAAACTTTGGCCATCCTGGCCTCCAAGGAGCACTCTGGCTGCACTTCTTCCAAAATGGATCTATTGGTTCTTTCGGCAGTCCGTGGCACTTTCAATATAATGTTACTAGAAGCATGGAAAAACATGTGCCCAGCTGTGTTCTTGCCACTGATGTGATGGAACAGACACGTGCCAGCCTGCTGCTCCCAGGTCCTCATGGAACTGAGCTGCCCACACAAGCCCAACCTAGATTGCCCCACCTGAAACGAAACTACACAGGTGTCAATTGAGGTCAGCCGGAGCTCCCAGCCCAGCCAATGTAGATCCCCCCAGCCTGCAGACCCAGGAACAAAACTGCAATTACTGCCTGAAGATGCTGAGTTGTGTTGTACAGCACACTGGTAGAGTTGATGTTCAGTAAATGTTTATTGTGTGGTGCAATAGGATAAGCACTGGAGTGCTAACTGCTAGGTTGGCGGTTCAAATCCACCAGCTACTCCTCAGAAACCCTCTACAGGGTAGCTGTGAGTCATATGCATGTGAAAGTTGAACAGTGAATAAGGAATACTGAAGACCGTAAAAGAATTGATGCATTTAAGTTATAGTGTTGGCGAAGAATATTAAAAGTACCATGAACAGCCAGAAGAACAAAGCAATCTATGTTGGAAGAAGTACAGCCAGAGTGCTCCTTGGAAGCCAAGATGGTCAGACGTCATCTCTCATACTTCTGACATATTATAGGAGGGACCAGTGGCTGGAGAAGGATAGCATGTTTGGTAAAGTGGAGGGTTGGCAAAAAAGAGGGAGACCCCCAGCGAGGTGGATTGGCCAAGTGACAGCAACAATGAGTTTAAATGCAGTAACAACAGTGAGGTGCAGGACGTGGTAGCATTTCATTCCATTGTGCATTGGGCTATTATGAGTCGGTACTGACTCAATGGCACCGAATAACAACCACATGAGTCAGAACCGACTTGATGGCACTTAACAAATATGACGGAGTCCTGGTGTGGTGCCATAGGATAAGCACTCGATCACAAAGTTGGTTTGAACTGAAAGGTCGGTGGTTCAAATCTATGAGCAGCCTCTCAGAAACCCTATACAGGGTCACTATGCATCAGAACCAACTCAATGCACTTAACTACAACAACAGATGTTTACTGAAGGAAAGGCATCATGACGAGCTTTAAATGCTGTGTTTAGGACTTGGGATATCTTCCCAAATTTAGTGCAGCATTTGCTCAGTGGGTTCATATTTGGGGCATATGATGATAGTAAGTTTGTTACGCATTTTTTAAAAAAGGATCCCTGGTGGTACAGTGGTTAAAGCACTCTACTATTAACCACAAGGTTGGAGATTCAAACCCATCAGCCACTGCAAAGGAGACAGACTTGTCAGTACTACTCAGTCCTGGAGAGACGCTGTGAGTTGGAATCAAGTCTGCAGCAATCTGCTTGGATTTGGGTTTCTAGAACTCAGAGCCTGAGAACAGAAGGTTTTGAGGCACAGCATGAAGAAGAGACTTCTCTGAAGAATTCATCCCATGCTGGTTGGCAAAACCTCCGCCTGGGACAGGCCTAGCTCTCGCTAGGCACTGGACTGAAGTGTAATGTGTGTCGGCGAATATATTTACAGAGCAATTAGACCCTGCAGGTACCCTTTGCCAACACCTAAAGGGCAGGTTAGCACCTATCTCAGACTTGGAATTTAATGGACTTCTCATCTAAAGATTGCTCTCTTGTTTGTCATAATCCATCTGTCTCAGAGTCACCCAAGCCCTTTTCACATATCTCCACACAACATCAGCACTGAAAGCGAGAGCAAGAGGGTGCAAATTCTCTTTGCCTTTTACTTCTTGTTGGTCAGCCCAAAAGTTCTGAATCATCCCTCAGAAGTTCAAGTATGCCAAGTCAGACATCTTTTGGATTGAAAAGATCAAAGACAATCTTTCCTTTTTTAAGTTCTGGGAAACTCTACCTCTCCCCCCACCCCCCAAAAAAATAGCATTATTGCTACTAGCTTCAGTTTCTCAGACTTAGCAATGTGTTAAAGGGATTTTAAGGGAACAGTGATGTGTCCAAAGAGTTTAGCAGTCCTGTGCAATTTAAGATTTGGGTGTTAAAAGCAAAATTCTACAATTGATTCCAATGTCCCTAATTATCATAACCATTAAACCCTGCGTCTTTCATCATATATGGAGAAATCGATTTCATTTTACTGCTGCTTAACTCATACCACTGCTGTGTCCTCTGAAAGCATGATGAAAATGCAGAATGTGGTGAAGTACATTTCCTAGGTCAGCACCAAAAAAGGAGAAATAAAAGCCTGGCAGAGCTGAGGTGAATTCACTGAAATAAGTCATGGCCCCAATCCATGGTTCTTCTGGAAGGCCTTGTTAACATCTTTATATGCATTGTGAGTGGGTTTAGTGCTGAACATCAGTGTTCTACAGCAATAAAGGGCAAAGAAAATCCACAAAGATGCTGGCTCTTTCATGGAAGAAGGTAAGAACTACCAGCAGTTCCTGTTTGTTCTGCTGCGGAGAGAGCGTCTCGATCTCGAGACAAACCTCATTTTGGGATGTTGGGAGCCACTCTTGCAGTGTTTGCTTACCAGCATTGCTGGGCTTTGCCCTCGAGATACTGATAGGTAGTACACCCTCAGCCCGCATTGTAACAGACATGGCTCTGGACAGTGTCAGTTTCCCTGGGGTTAGAGAGGCACAAAGTCATCTCCAGTTGGGAACTGTTGTAAAAATAAACAAACTCATGCTTTATGTCTCTCCTCGGGAAGGCAGAAGGTTGGGGGCGGGAGTGTGTGTTAACAGACTTCTCTTGAGTGAATGTGTAAAACCAAAACCCAACCCAACCCACTGTTACTGAGTAGGCCCTGACCCATAAATCCCTGTGGAGCAGAACTGCCCTATAGTTTCAAGGCTGTATGTTTTTATGGGAGCAGACTGCCTGATTTTTCGCCCATGGATCAGCTGATGGGTTTGAAGCACTAACCTTTCAGTTATCAGCCCAATACTTAACCACTGAGCCAGCAGGGATCCTCAAGACATATACTTAAAGACCTTTTTGAGAAATTGGCTCACACAATTATACGGGTGGTGTTGTGGTTGCTAAGTGCCATTGAGTCACTTGTGACCCATAGCAATCCTGTATAGGATTTCTGAGGAGTGGCTGGTGAGTTTGAACCACAGATCTTATGGTTCAGACCAACCCTGTGGTCCAGTGCTTATCCTACGACGCCACACCAGGAGTCCAATTGTGTGGGTAGGTAAGTTCAAAATCCTAGGTCAGGTGATAGGGTAGAGCTTTCAGCAGGCTTTTGGCCCATACCTGTATAGGTCAGGTGGGGACAGAGGAGTGAGGCAAAATGCTTTCTCAGGAAACCGCCAGTTTTGCTATGAAGGCTTTTAACTCATTGGAAGGAGCCCACCTACTTTATGGAGGGCCACCTGCTTTCCATGTGACAACTGATTTAAATGCTAATCACATATGAATATTCACAACTGCATCGAGACTAGTGTCTGGGCCAATAATGAGATACCACAGCCCAGCCACATACGTGTACAATGATCCCTCAGTCGCTTGGCAGTATATATTTATTTCTTAGAGTCCTGGTGTGGCGCTGTGGGTTACTGCATTGGACAGCTAAGTCGGTTTGATCCTCAAAGTTGGCAGTTCAAGCTCACCAGCCACTCCTTGGAAACCCAATACAGGGTCGCTATGAGTCGGAACTGACTCAGCGGCACTTAACAACCACAAATTTATTTCTTGGGGGGCAGTGCATACAATAATGATGTATCTTACAACCTACAGACTCTTAGATTCAATGAAACATGGTGTTTCCTAGTTTTGATGCCATGAAAGGCAGTAGTATTAGGTTTGTTTGTTACATGTTGATTTCAATAATCAGGAATAAATTAAGATACAGGATGCCTTTTTCACAGGCATATGCTCTTGGTTGCAAACTTCTGCATTTGGTACTATTTTTCTTAAACTTTGGTTAGTCTTCAGTGACACTTTGAATTTTATTTTATTTTTTTAAGAAGGCAGATGGGAAATGAAACACAGTTTCATCATAACATGGATGGAATTTTGTTTTGTTAATTCTGTGAACCCTTGATGTGATCTCTATAGTTAACACTCTAGGCACCTGCTGAGGCTGGGTACCTGGGTATCTGCCGGTGGCTCCAACTGTCCCAGTAGGACATGCAGACCCTATCCACCAGGCCAGGTATCTGGACTTTATCCTAAGGCCCCCAGTGGTCTCTCAGCGGGGCTGAGAGCTGAATCAGACCTGTGGATTGGAAGCAGGAGCTGGCTGTGGGCAGCAGGAATCCAGGTGAGAAGATGAGTTTTGAGAGAGACAGGGAATGGAGAGAGACAGAAGTGAGAGGCTTTGGAGACGAGGAACTGACTCAATGGCACTTTACAACGCCACATCAGACTAGTTGGGTGTGGGGGGTTGATGAGACAATGGGGTGATCATTTTCGCCAGCTCTTCACAGCCGTCCAAAAATGGGCCACCCAAATGTCAACTTGAATTGTCACAATGTGCCCACTACTCCCTCTCAAGAGAGTTTTCAACCACACAGCCTTCCAGTCTCATGTCCTGCCCACCATCCATCACCTGCCCAGCTCAGAGCCCAGTCAGCTCCATAATCTGACTCTGAAAACACTCACAAATCCCTTACTTCTCTCCCTCCAACCATGAACACAACTGTTAACACTCCAACCACGGGTAAGCCCAAGGGACATGCAATTTCCTAGAGGAAGCCCACAACAATGTGTCCTGGTTTCTCTTTACCGTTCACTACCGCCTGGCTCCAGTGAGCAAGCCCCAGGCTTGCTCTACAACCATGACGTGTCTGGTAAGCAGGACATAACATCTTCTCTTCTCAAACCTCCTATGGCCCTGTTATGCCCCTCAACACACCCCCACAGCTGAATGACGACATCGCCTCCTACTTTGTTGAGAAAACGGAAGCCAGTTAGTCAGAATCTCTCTCACCTTCGTAACATGAGAACCCTTCAGCCCACTCCCTTCTTAACTGATGTTCTACTTCCTGCCTTGTTGCTATGCATTAAGGTCCATGTTTCTATCAAGGCCAAGCCAAACCAATTAAAACAAATAGTTGTGATAAAATACATAAAACAAAAAATGGCCGTTTTAGCCACTGGTTGTCAAAGACCATCCACAACACATTAGTTGTTGAAAAGTAGTAGTTGTCAGAGGCAGAGGAGGAGACTGGAGGCCCCTGGTGGATGCACTCAGTCCCTGTTGTTGTTGTTGTTAAGTGCCATCGAGTTGGTTCTGACAAATATCGACCCTGTTTAGGGTTTCCAAGGAGTGGCTAGTGAGTTTAAACTGCCAACCTTGTGTTTCAAACTGACCTTGCGGTCCCGTGCTTTATTCCATAGCGCCACACTCCAGTGGGTCCCTAGGTAACACAAACTTGACTACTGATGGAAAAGTTGTGAGTTCAAACCCACCCAGCAAGGCTGATTATCTGCTTCTGTAAACGTTATTATCCAGAAGACCCCATGGACCTCAGTCCTGTTCTGTAACATAAGGTCCCCCTGGTCAGAAGAGACTGGACAGATGTGGGTTTGGTTTTGATTTGGGGTGAATATGAAACACCCTGGTGGCACAATGGTTTAAGCACTTAGCTGCTAAGGGGAAGGTTGGTGGTTTGAACCCACCAGCTGCTCTGTGGAGAGAGATGTGACCATCTGCTTCCATAAAAATGTCAGCCTTGGAAACCCAATGGGGCAGTTCTACTCCGTCTTATAAAACAGATATGAGTTGGACTCAACTCAGTGGCATTGGGTTTGGCTACGGTGACACTGGAGAAGCCAAGTGGAAATATAGGACTCGAATTGGAGAAGAGAAGGTGAAAATAACAGATGGCCACCCCCAGATGTCCTCCAGGAAGGTACAGCATGTTCCTCTTCTCTCGGTCCTCCCTGCCCACAGGACAGCAGGCTCAATGGGCTGAAAAGAAGGGAACAGAATGTACCAGGCACTACTTTTGAAAGCCAGCCAAGGAAAACCCCATGGAGTACAACGCAACACTGTCCAATCCATCCCTGACCGTGGCTGTGACAACAGGACCAGGCAATGTTTCCTTCCCTGATACATGGGGTTGTCATGAGTTGGTTGGGTGGACTCAGCTGCCACTAACCACTACAGCAATGTCGTCTCATCCTTTCCATAACCTTCGGGATTGTCCTAATGCTCCTTAACAGATGTGGGGACTGAGGCACCAATGAGAAGTTAAGAATGAGCTCTAACTTACACCGAGATTGCTTCCTGATGTCCAGCCAGGGCATGACCCCACACAGCTGTGTCCAAGGATGGCCTCTAGACTGTGAGGAGATGGTCCTCCAGTCCCCAGGAGATCCTCCTTGCCTCGCCTTCCTGTCTCGGGGATGCGCCCCTGAGTTCTGTAATGAGGACAGCAGGGGAGAAAAGAAGAGGGCCCCTGTCTGGGGACAGGCACTTCCCATACAATTTTGGCCTCAAACAGATGAAATGGGAACTGCCACATCTTCCTGTGAAGACTCTTCCGGAAGGCAGTCTCCAGGCCTCAGTGATACCCACAAACCCCCTCTCTCAGGACAAGCCTGCCGGGTAGCTTCTCACTTTCTCACTCACAGCCTCCTCGTCATCTGCAGACTCCAGGGTGTTAGACATCTCATCTGTAGACCCAGCTCTCCTGGTCTTATGGGCGCAATAATTATTTCCCAACTATGTATCCATTTAACTTTACAGTCCTTTATTAGGGTTGTGTTCACGGACAAATAAATACTAGGCACTTGCAACTTTATCGACTGGAAGCTTCTGCTGTGGCCTGGTCTTCTTGTGATCGTAATCTCTCAGATAAAATAATTTCACGTTATTATCTCTGAAAGATAGAGCGCACCCAACTCTGAGTCCTAAACAGGGTGAAGGTAAATTCCTATCTAACTTGAACCTTGTGGCCATTTTTACCACTTTGAGCTTCTTTTATTTAGATTCTGAAGCTATCAGTGAATATTAAGTCTATTTAATTTTCTTGTAAAAAGGAAACTGAAAACTTAATTATAAATATGAAATCTATAGCATGTGGTTTGGGATGGACGGTTTATGAGGTCCCTGAGTGGCACAGATGGTTTGCATTTGGTTGTTCACTGAAAGGTTGGTGGTTCAAATCTACCCAGTAATGTCGCTAATGAAATCTATATCGCTAACATCACAAACATGGTAATTTCAATAACCTCATATGCATACGAAAGCTGGACAGTGAATAAAGAAGACTGTAGAAGAATTGATGCATTTGAGTTATGGTGTTGGAGGAGAATATTGAAAGTGCCACGGACTGCCAAAAGAACCAACAGATCTGAGTCAGAAGAAGTGCAGCCAGAGTGCTCCTTGGAGGCCAAGATGACCAAACTTCCTCTCTCATACTTCGGACATATTGTCAGGAGGGACCAGTCACT
>NW_006408623.1:4944820-5030015 GCF_000296735.1 Chrysochloris asiatica | reverse complement strand
AGGTACAGATTTCTTAGAAGTACAATTACAGACACATAAACTTAGCTGTAGATAATTCAGAAATGGCTACAACAGTACATCTATAAAGAACTGCTAGAAACTCAAGTTAGATTCAGAAGAGGACTTGGAACTAGATATATCATTGCTGATGTCAGATGGATCTTGGCTGAAAGCAGAGAATACCAGAAAGATGTTTACTTATGCTTTATTGACTATGTAAAGCCTTTAGACTGTGTGGATCATAATAAACTATGGATAACATAATGAAGAATGGGCATTCCAGAATACCTAATGGTGCTGACAAGGACCCTGTGCTTAGACCAAGAGGCAGTCATTCAAACAGAACAAAGGGATTTATACTAGCTTTAAATCAGGAAAAGTGTGCACTAGAGTTATATCCTTTCATCATTCTTATTCAATCTGTATGGTGAGCAAAAATCCGAGAAGCTAGATTATATGAAGAAGAACATGGCATCAGGATTAGAGGAAAACTCACTACAACCTGCAATATGCAGATGATACAACCTTGCTTGCTGAAAATGAGGAGAACTTAAAATAATTACTGATGAAGATCAAAGAGCACAGTTTTCAGTATGGATTGCACCTCAATGTAAAGAAAAAAAAAATACTCACAGCTGAACGAATAAATAGCATCACGATAAATGAAGAAAAGATTGACGTCGTCAAAGACTTCACTTTGCTTCAACCCACCATCAACACTCATGGAAGCAGCAGTCAAGAAATCAAACAATGTATTGCATTAAGCAAATCTCCTGCACAAGACCTTTTTAAAGAGCAAAGACTTTATTGTGAGGACTAAGGTGTGCCTTACCCAAGCCATGGTATTTTCAATAGCCTCATAGGCATGCAAAAGTTGGACAATTAATAAGGAAGACTGTAGGGAATCCAATGCATTTGAATTGTGGTGTTTGAGAAGAATATGAAAAGTACCACAGACTTCCAGAAGAACTAACCATTCTATCATGGAAGAAGTGCAACCAGAATGAGGTCTCTTATAACTCAGACACAATATCAGAAGAGACCAGTTCCTGGAGAAGAACGTCATGCTAGGTAAAGTGGAGGGTCAGTGAAAAAGAGGAAAACTCCCAACGAGAGGGACTGACAGAGTGACAGTAGCAATGAGTTCAAACATAACAATTGTGAGGCTGGCACAGGACGGAGCAGTGTCTGCTTCTGTTGTGCATAGGGTGGCTGTGATTTGGAACTGACTTGATGGCTCCTAACAACAACAACGCATCTCTTTAATGATACTGACCTTTGAAACGGCAAGTTCTGTTGTCTTGAAGAATGTTACTGGCTTTCGGTATGTCTGCTTGTTTCTTTGTTGTGTTGCTTAGCTGTGGGCTCACAAGCATGTCTAGTTGATGTTTATACACTGTACATATTCCTATAGTCCTTACAATTTGTATATAGTTATAAACAGAATAAGAAATTTCCTGAGTTATGGGAAAAAAAACTGTGAGCTGGCTAATTGTGCTAAGTATGCTAATGGATTATCTTGTGGAATCCTCACTGCAGCTGATGAGGAAGACATCTGACAGTTCCGTTACATCCACTTTGCAAATGAGGATACGGTATTCTTTAAAGTGTTTAGTCAGTGATTGGACCAGGATTGTAACCCTTGAATGTCTTCCTCACACCTCTTTCTCCACCAGGTTTTTGAGGATGAGGTTGGGTCTCAACCTCTCTAGACACTCAACACATGACACGATGCCTGTACCTCTTTTTAAGGACTCAGAACATGAATCCCAAGTGGAGATGACCTCTGCCACAGTCTAAAGCCATGGCCATTCCACAGGGGACATGTCTGAATGAATGGATGGGTCACCTTTAGGGATGAATCATTGAAAAACATTTAGGGACCACCGTCATTAAAGGTCATGTGTGGGTGTCCTTCAAGTGTCTTGTGAGTCTCACTAATGACAGCACTGACCTCTTGCTGTTGTCCTCTCACACATTTGCAAATATCACAAGATTTTCATTCACATATCACCACGAAAGACCAGCTCTGATGTTTAAAACCTTGGCACAGACCCCCATTTATAAAATCTTCCTCCCACTAACCCTTGCCACCTTGACTCCTTCCTTACAAGAGGGTTGGGCAGCCCCAACACAGGTTAGCCCTGTGAACAGCTGGAGGTGAAAACAACGAGGAAAATGTTTTCCATGATTCTCAGGAGGCCAGAGGTGGAGAGTCCCCACAGGGCGCTCATGACAAGAAGTGAGTTGCTGTTGTGGTCTGATGTGTTCCCCAAAATCTGGATTGAGATCCTAACCCCAGTCTCTGTAATTAAGGAGCACTGGTGGTGCTGCGGGGTAAGAATTCAACTGCTAACCAAAAGGTTGGCTGTTCAAACCCACCAGCCACTCTATGGAAGAAAGATGAGGCTGTCTGCTATTGTAAAGATTTATAGTCTTAGAAGGCCTACTCTGCCGTATAGGGTTGAGATGAGTCCAAATTGACTTGATGGCATTGAGTTTCATCTTGGATTTGGTCTCTGTAAAGATGTCCCTGATTGGAAATCGTGGTTTTCTTTTTTTGTGTTAATGAGGTCATATCAATTTCAACACGAATCCTAAACCTAATCACTTCTGAGTTGTAAGAAGATCATAAACACAGAGACACTCTCTAGAAGAAGAGGAAGAAGATGATGGAGACAGCTGCATCAGTGTAGAAGCCCAGGAATAACAAGGATTGCTGCAGTTACTAGAAGATAAAACAGACAGGGAAGGACTGCCCCCTACAGCCATGCCTCGAGTCTGGACTTCTAACACCCTGAACTGTGAGAAAACCCATCTATGTTCTTTAAAGCCATCCCCTGTTGGTATTTCTGTCTATAGCATCACAAAGACACAAGGACATGTGCTGTGGGATCAGCAAGGCAGATGCTCTACGTGCCCCGTGATTTAGATCTTCTTTGTTGCTCAGAATGAGAGATGGCCAAACCATCAAACAGCATTCACCTCCAGGACAATTTTATGCATCCCTTTTCTTCTAAGAATACCAAAAAGGAGGAAAATGCAAGACTACGCCCAATGTTCTCTGATCACTTTTTCTTCAGCAGACCCCCTGCAGGAACAGGGTCATGTTTAATTTAATGTAAGGACCTGCAAGGTGTCTACATGACTCCTCACATGCTCAATAAAGCATTGTTGAGTAAAGGAATGTTCTCAGCAGAAACTGAGACATAAAATAATGATTGAACATGGTATTAAACAGGCCGCTTAATTTCACCTTGCAAAGGAGAAATCTAGACTCATGTTTGTGTTGTTGTTGTTGGTGTTTGTTTGTTTTCTGGTTGATGCTACTCCAGGAGTTGCTAAGAATGCCCTATTGGGGTCCCCATAACCACTCAGAACTGTGAAGCTTACTCAGGGGAGCTCACGAAAATGATGCTCTTTCTGGTCTTCATCCCTAGAGATCCTGATTCCACAGACCTGGGATTTTGCTCAGAAATCTCCACTTGTAAATGCCTTTCTGGATGATTCTGCAGCAGAGTCAGATTTGGAGACCACAGGGGTATAATCATTCCAAACCAGTAGCAGGGTCAGCATCCTTGGACAAAGGATGAATTCACTGTTGGGTGAATCCCAAATGTTGCTTTCCATCTGAGCCCAGCATCAGAACTTCTCAGTCCTGGATGCAACTCAGAATCCTCTGGGGTGGGGGCGGGGGTATAATCACACAGTGTTTTGCTCCAGATCAAGTAAATCCCAATCTCAGAAGGTTCTAGAGCTAGAGTTGAGAACACCCTTGTTTAAATGCACGCTAACATGTTGGCTTTTGCTGACTCTTGAAGTCACCCCAGAAAACAAGCAACAAAACACCCCAAGTGAGTCTGACTTGCTTGTCAAGGACCCTAACAATACTATCTATAAACCATGCAAATTACAAAGTGCGCGACACTCCGAATTAAGCAGGGCTGATCTATGACTCCATTATACAGATGAAGAACTGAGGATCCAGAGGCGAGGTATGAGATAACACACTTACAGCAGACTTAGCTAGCCTGCAGCTTCATACGTCATCACAAACTCAGGGTTCTTGATATCTGTACCACACTGCTGGAGAACGCTTAAAAAGTTGGCTGTTGAGTTTAGTCTCACTCAAGTTAAAGATGATTGGATAACTGGTTTCATAACACCCCATATGAGCCTCTGAGCTTGGCCTTGAGTTGGGGTACATACCCAAGGTAGGAGTGTTGAGTACGTACATCAAAAGGTTTTGTTGTTGTTAAGTGCCATTGAGTCAGTTCTGACTCATAGTGATCCTATACAGGCTTTCTGAGGAGTAGCTGGTGGGTTGGAACTGCTGGTCTTGTGGTTCACAGTCCAGTGCTGATCCTACAGTACCACACCAGGAATCCATGTTATTGTTGTTGTTAAGTGCCGTTCAGTCAATTCCAACTCACAGCGATCTTGTGCAGGGTTTCAGAGGAGCAGCAGCTGGCGGATTTGAACTGCTGACCCTGTGGCTTGCAAGGTCACACCAGGAGTGCGTAACAGACAGAAAACAAGGACGACTGACGCTCTAAAACATGCACAGTTTACATCTTATTAAAGTCTGATATGAAAAGGAAACAAACAAACAGAAGTCTTTCAAAGACACGCAGTTCAGCAAATCAAAAGCTCGCAAGGAAAGGGATAAGTGTTTCCAGGACAGACACAGTGCAAACAAGATAACGTAATATATAGATTTAGGATCAGGCTTTCTAATTCACTGCAATGTGTGGTATTCTGAAGCCGATGGCATCGGGTATAATTATTTCTGTCTAAATAATGTGGCAGACACGCAGTATAATAACTCAGGATCACAAATAAGAATCAACTTGCTGTGCTCACAACACAGCAATAATTATGCTCTTGAGTTGGTGCTGCTCCTTAGAGCTTCGTACAAAGTAATTATGGTTTTTTTCCCCCCTTGGTGCAAAGTATATTAACCTGTGGAAATTACAAACCATGAAGTGTAAGAAAATTCTGTGTTTCTAATGGGAAAATACCACATTTGGCCTACTGAAAACTCTAATCTAACTGAATTAGCTGACACCGTGAGATCCCCCCAATGAAAGCTGCTGGTCACCGATAAGGTCATCGGTTTCCCACATGGGCAAGGGGTACTTCCAGTGGGTGTGAAATGTACGTGGCTACCTCTGGCCAAATGAAATGGAATGTGTACTTTATTATGGCATGCTTGACACTGTCTGGACCGCTACCTGTGGTTTCAGTGACTCATTTTCATGACTACAGGTTCCATTTTATGTCAGTTATTTATCAATTGGTGGTTGCTTCTGAGGAGTGCTGAGGATTGGCGTGGCGTGGCGTGCAGTGGAACACAATGGAAGAGAACCCAGTGGGTTGTGATGCTGTTTTTCTTAAGCTGGATGTCATTCTTGTTTGGTGTCATCAAGTCAGTACCGATCAAAGCGACCCTCTGCCCAACAGAACGAAACACTGCCCTGTCCTGTGCCAACCTCACATTTGTTACACTTGAGCCCATTGCTGCTGCCACACTGTCAATCTATCTGGTTGAGGGTCTTCCTGTGTTTGACTGGCCCTCCACTTTACTAAGCACGACGTCCTCCAGGGACTGGTCCCTCCTGAAAGCATGTCTGAACTATAAGAGACCAAGTCTCGCCATCCTGTCTTCTAAGGAGCCCTCTGGCTGTACTTCTGCAAAGAGATTTCTTTGTTCTTCTGGCAGTCCATGGTACTTCTAATATTCTTATCCGATACCATGATTCAAATGAAACATTTTGTCTACGGTCTTCCTTGTTCATTCTCCAACTTTCACATGGATATAAGGTTATTGAAAATACCATGGCTTGAGTAAGTGCACCTTAGCTCTCCAAGTGACATCTTTGCTTTTGAACACGTTAAAGAGGTCTTGTGCAGCAGATTTTGCTAATGCAATATGTCATTTGATTTCTTGACTGCTGCTTTCATGAGTGCTGATAACTGGCCCAAGCAAAATGAAGTCTTTGACAACTTCAATCTTTTCTCCATTTATTCCATTTATATGGATGTTGTTTATTGGATCAGTGGTGAGGATTTTTGTTTTCTTTACATTGACATGCAACCCATCCCAAAGGTCATGGTCTTTGATCTTTATCAGTAAGTATTTTAAGTCCTTTTCACTTTCAACAAGCAAGGTTGTATCATTAACATATCGCAGGTTGTTAATGAATATCCCTCCAATCCTGACACCATGTTTTTCTTCGTATAATCCAGTTTCTCATATTATTTTCTCAGCATACAGACTGAATGAGTATGCTGAATGAATACAACCCTTGGTAAGAAGCTGTTAGAAATGCAATCAGACTTGAGCAGCACAGGGGCCCCAGGGATGAAGAAAAGAGTTGTTGTTATTAAGTGCCGTCCTGTTGGTTTTGATTCATAGGGTTTCTAAACAGGAGCAGATGGTGGACTTGAACCACTGATCTTCTGTTTGCAGTCAAATGCTTATCATATGGAGCCACTGTGCACCCCAAAGGAAAGAGAGAGTGAGATTAAAAAGTGTAGGTGTAGAAGAAACAGAGGGAGAATGGTGACTCTCTGAGGTAAACACTGGACTACGAACCACATGGTCAGCAATTTGAGCCCACTAGTCACTTCATGGAAGAAGGATGAGGCTTTCTGCTCCAACAAAGATGTACAGCCTAGGAAACCCTATATAAGTCACTATGAGTTGGAACCAACTTCATGTCACTTAACAATAACAATGGCTAACAGCGACCAGGGTCTCTGAGAAAACATGCTGTGACATCATTACCAACGTAATAACAGAAAACCATCTAGATCAAATCCCATACAAAGGTAAAATAACAAAAAACAGAGCAGAATCATGGCCCTACAACAAAAACACTCCAAAATACCATACCCAAAACAAGCAATACACATGCAAAAAAACCTGTTCAAAATGAGCTAAAATACATTAATCTCAGAGTCTACAAGAGAGTTTCAAAAAGTTCCTGGAAAATGAAATTAAAAGACATTTTTCCACAAACTTTGAAACCTGCTCGTATCTCTCAAGTTTCATTCTGGATCAGTTTTTCTGGTTGCTCTTTTCAACCAGAATTCCTTCAGCACTGAACAGTTTTCTTCTATTGTATCTTTTACTATGTGTTCAGTTCCGTTTGCTCTTTCGTCTTCAAGAGCACCAGTTTTGTACAGCTTTCTTTTGACCATCTTCCATATATAACATTGTCTCTATAATCCTTTCAACTTTGTTCTTTTCACTTTATTTCTTAAGTTTCTTCCTGACTCCAATTTTAGCAGCATCAATCTCCTTTTGGTTGAGTCTAATAAAATTATTTCTATGTAGACGTGGTTTTTCTCTTTCTTAAAATCTTTCAGTTCACTTGTCCCAATTTCCTGTTGTCAGATCACTTGCTTCCAAGTTTTGATAGTTTATTTACAAATAGTTATATCTCTGAATAACCATACTCCGTTTTATTTATTTGATATTGTAGAGAAATGACCTTACAAACATCTCCTGTTTTCTTTTCACTCTCTTCTCTATTTTGTACTTATTTTTGGTTTTAATATATTCTTTTTGTTTTGTTTAATAATTCTAATAAATAACTTGTACTTATTTTGGGGTTTAAAATATTCTTTTTGTTTTGTTTCATAAATCTGTTATTTTGCTATTTTGCTTTGAGACCCACACAGATTCCCCTTCATTTGTTTCTCTTTTTTGAACAACCACTCCCGAGGCCTGTCAGTTACTCAAGGGCAGCATGGACGGTGGGCTCGAAAAAGGTGTTGGGACAGGTACTGAAAAATACTGCCCTATCTGTGAGGTTCTTTGGAAAGAGTTTGCAAGACTCTCAGGAAAGTGCTTGTGTAATTGTTTTTTCTGGTGTTAATTTTACATCTTTCATGCTGCAGAACTGACCACCAACTGCCATTCTTCCACCCTGACACGCAGACAACCAGCTTCTTCCAAAGACGCTGTGTTTACAAAGGTCTTCATTCAGCCTTGCTTCAACTGAGTGCTACAATGACAAGATGGCGGTGCTCCACCACAGTGGTTCCAAGAGCAGTATTTCTGGTTTGGCCACTTGGTACTGGAGAGTTCAATTTATTAAATGGTATCTGTGGAGGCCAAGTTCTGTCTTGGCACCCACACCACACTGTCCTACTGCTAACCAGTAAGGACTGAGGTGAGCAGCATCCCCAAGCAGCATTGACATTCTGACAGATGGAACACTCCCCCCCCTGGAAATCCACTCAGTTTGCAATAAAGCAAGACAACATACCCCAAAGGTTTCTGTGAAGCTCAGCCTTAGCTGAGACCACTGTTAACACAGACATGCAAAATAGCAGGCGCATGGATGTTTGGCAATTGAGCAGAAGTATATTAGCGTTTTATGTTCTTCCTGAGAGCCTCCACTCCTTTTAGTTTTTGCTAACCAGGGAAATTGGTCCATACTGTCTGAAAACAAAACAAAAGAAAAAACTCCCCGCTGTCTGCCTGTCTTCCCAGGCAGCTACATTGAAGCATGCGAGCGCGGATAGGGCAACCCAGCTGTGCTAGCAGCATGTCTGATTCCAACCTTTGCGGTGTTAATTGGGGAACTTTCCTGACACGCAGCATAATGAAGGTGGAAGTGATGGATGCAGTAAATGATTACATGTCAGAGGCATTATCAGGAATGCTTAATGTCTAGCTCAGTTTCCAACTAATGACCAAGATGGTATTAGGAAATTAGAGAGAGCTAGACATTGGGGTCAGGCTACTGCACTGCGATGGAACTGATGTGGTGTGAAATCAAAACACAGCTATTGGTAAAAATTTAAAAGTATGACTCCAGCCGCCAGAAAGGATGCTAGTGGACCCGAACAAGTCACAGATGCTCTGATGCCGCGAGCCAGATTCATAGACAAGAGATAGAATCCACAGAATCGGTAGCTCCTCCGTGAGGCCGCGGGTTTGTTTATCCAAGTAGCAATACAAACATAATCATAGGAAAATGACGGGCTGATTATAGAGAAAGCCTTGTAAGAAACCTAGTAAATATGGAGCAATGCTAAGAAATGGACGTATGCAATAAGACATTTTTGGAGTAGAAGGAAAAACCACTTCAGTTTTAGACTTCGATTGAAGTGGATTGGTTACTGATTCTACCCCTTCGCCCTCCATTATGGGAGTCTAGGCAGGAGTCCTGGTGGCGCAATGGTTTAAACGCTCCACAGTGATCTTACTTATTGCCTCCGATGGAGAAAGACTTAGCCAATCTGCTCCTGTAGATGTCACAGCGGATTATTGCCCTACCAGGTGGCTCTACATTGTCGCATGAGGTTGTTCTACATTGTCACATGAGGTGTGGCATAGATCCACTCTCTCTTACAGGCTTCTATGGAGGCTCCCTGGTGGAGCCATGGTTGAACACTCTACTGCCAACCAAAAGGCTGGCTGTTAGAACTTACTCAGTGATTCCAGGGGAGACAGACTTGGCAAATTTCTTCCAAGCCTAGCTAGCCCTACGAGGGTTTCAAACCCAGCCAACGTTATGGGGTAGCTCTACTCTGTCCCCATGAAGCTACAATAAGTTGAAATAGAGTCAACAGCACACTACCACAGCCACAACATTGTCAGTGCTGTGTTACTTTGCAGCTCCTTGCACACTGACAGAACATTCTTCCCTTCCCTATTACCTGGGTCGTGACCATGGACTGGCTTTGCTCAGTGGGATGTGAGTGGACATGGCTTGAGTCGCTGTTGATGTTGGGTGCCGTTGAGTCGGTTCCAACTCATAGGAACTGTGTTCATGGCTTCCAAGGAGCAGCTCGTGGATTTGCATTGCTGACGTTTGGTTAGCAGCCCAATGCACAACCCACTACACCATCAGCCTCCTCATGGCTTGAACGGAGGCCTTAAAACTACTATTGAGTTGATGTTGGTCCTTTCTGTTCCTATCATTCTTTTTGGGAAAGATATTACCCAGGGAGCTACTGATCCGTGAAGCCAATGTGAAAAGACCTAACTTGCAACCTGGAGCCAAGTCCAGTGGACCCACTGCCTGGAGCAAGGTTGCCCTTTCAAGCCCCATCTAAATCCATCCCACTGTTTGTTTAGAAGTTTGGAAGACAGAAACAATCGTAAAGATTACAAATGGCTTGAAGTCTGAATTCAAGGCACCAAGTCCAGGGCAAGACTTTCTCTCCATTGACACTGATGAAGTGTCCTATTCCCTGTAGCCTTGGTGAACTTCATGTGGCAGGGCATGTATCCTTCCTCATCTCTGCTTGCTTAATATCTTTTATGTCTCAAAAACACATTGACTTATGAACACCCTGAAATGATTCTGTCTTATTAATATAAAAAAGACAACATATTCCCACCTGGGATTATGACCACAAGTAATGTTGTTGTTGTTAGGTGCCTTCAAGTCGATTCCAGCTCATATCGACCCTGTGGGTAACGGAAGGAAGCACTGCCCGGTCCCGTTCCATCCTCAGTTGTTGTGATGTTTGAGCTCATTGTTAAGGTCACTGTGTCAGTCCATCTCATTGGGGGTCTTCCTCTTTTTCACTGATCCTCTACTTTTCCAAGCATAATGTCCCTTTCCAGGGATTGGCCCATTCTGGCTGCATGTCCAAAGTATGTGAGATGAAAAAAATCTCACCATCCTCGTTTCCAAGGAGCTTTCTGGATGCACTTCTTCCAAGACAAATTTCTTTGCTCTTCTAGAAGTCTTTGGTACTTTCAGTATTCTTCACCAACACCACAACTCAAATGCATCGATTTATCTATGGTCTTCTTTAGTCATTGTCCAACACGCATGTGAAGTCATTGAAAGTCCTCAAAGTGACATGTTTGCTTTCCTGACTGCTCCTACCATGAGCACTGATTATGGATACAATTAAAATGAAATATTTGACAATTTCAATGTTTTATCCATTTGTCATGATGTTATTTATTGGTCCAGTTGTGAGGATTTGTGTTTCTTTCTATTGAGGTTCAATCCATACTGAAGTTGTACTCTTTCATCTTCATCAGAATTTCAAGTCCTCTTCACTTCCAACAAGCAAGATTGTATTATCTGCATCTGACAGGATGGTCCTGAGTCTTCCTCCAATCTTGATGCCATATTCTTCTTCATATAATCCAGCTTCTTGGATTAGTTGCTCAGCATACAGATTGAATAAGTGTGGTGAACACATAACACCCCTGGCATATACTTTTCTTTATTTTAGAACATTCAGTGTTCCCTTGATCTGTTCTACAACTGCCACTTGGTTTATGTACAGGTTCCTCATGAGCACAATCAATGTTCTGGAATTTCCATTCTTCTCAGTGTTATCCATAGTTTGCCTTGATCCTCAAAGATGAATACCTTTGAATAGTTGTAAAGCACAAGTAAACATCTTTCTGATATTCTTTGTTGTCAGCAAGGATCCTTCATATTACATCCTCGTCTGAATCTGCTTGAATTTCTGACAGTTCTCCAGGGATGCACTGCTGTAACTGTTTTTTAATTATCTTCACCAAAATTTTACTTACATATGATATTAATTATATTGTTCAATGATGTCTACATACCATCAGGTCACCTTTCTTTGGAGTGGGCACACATATAGATCTCTTCGACTCAGTTGGCCAGGTAGCTGTCTTCCAAATTTCTTGGCACAGACCAGTGCTGTATCAGTTTGTTGAGATATTTCTATTTATATTTCATCAACTCCTCCAGCCTTGTTTTTAGCAAATGCCTTCCATCCAGCTTGGACTTCTTCCTTTAATATCATCAGTCTCTTGCAATCGTTGAACATTAACCAATTCTTTTTGGTATCATGACTCTATATATTCTTTGCAGCTTCTTTTGATGCTCCCTGCATCATTCTGCATGCCTATAGAATCCATCAGTATAGCAAGTTGAGACTTGAGTTTTTTCTTCAGGCAACAATGGTTACCGTTTGCAACATATATTTTGGGGGACACACATTGAATCCATAGCATTCACCTTTTTTGTTGTTGTGAAGTACCATCAAGTCTGTTTCAACACATAGAAACTCTGTCTAGGGTTTCTGAGGAGCAGCTAGTGGATTTGAACAGCTGACCTTGTGGTTCGCAGTCCAGTGCTGATTCTACAGTGCCACCCAGGAGTCCACTCCCCCTTCAGCCCCACAAAGTCCATGTCCTTGCCCCAAAAGTTTTCAATCAACTCCAAGCTCAGAATCTCATCTTTGTAATTATCTCAATCAAGTATGATGAGACTTTAGGCATCTCCCATCCTGGGGCAAATTTCTTCTTCATCTTAGAACCTATCAACTAAACCTAGACTCCAAGTTATATGTTTTCAAGGGACAATGGTGGAACAGACACAAGTTAGACATTTCCATCACAGATGGCAAAAATTGGAATGAAAGAAAGGATGATGAATGGATGTTAAGCAAGTTCAAAACCCAGCAGAACAGACTACATTAGACCTCAGGGTTTGAAAGTGATCTCCTGTTCTTTGGAACCATCTGGGTAATGAATGGCCTTGCCCTTAGACCCGGGGTGTTGACCACACCCTCCATATTCTAGAGGAAGGCACAGGGCTTCATCTCTGCCTCCCAGGTGGCAATTCTGCTGTCACAGAGACTATGAGGTGAGGAACAGGTATTGATGATTTCTGTGTTTGAGGTCCAGGTAACTGGGAAGATGGTGTAGGTCATTACCAAGGACAAGTGGCTCAGGATGAGGGGAAGGGGTGAAAATATAAACAATGTTTTCTAAGACTCCTCAGCTTTCCCACCAATGCTTTCTAGTGAAACTGCCACTGCTTTCATTTAGCATTTGTTGTCTGCCTTGCTTGTCTCCAATTTACTCTTCACACTGCTGCCAGGGCAAAAATTCTAAGACACAGTGCAGATGATGGCAAGACTGTGCTCAGAAGCCCCCGATGGCACTCTGCTCACATGTCACCAGGGCTGGCTCCATTGCTCTCGTCTCTGTGCTGCCAGCTCTCAGTGAGACCCATGAGGGAGGGTGACACATATAAGTCCTCAGCTTAAAATGTTACTGGGTGCTACTCAAAATGAGGTGGTGATAAAGGCACGAAGTGACTGGCTTACAAGGTTTCAAGAGGGAGTTTAAGAGTGTGTGGGGGAAGTAAGAGTCCCCACTGAATAGATTTCATTTTGTTTAAATGGGTCTGGTTAAAAGAGATGGGGATAAGATTCTTATGATTCAATACTGAGTAATAGTTATCATGACTAATTGTGACTGTCACAATTGTAAAGGTAGAAGTTTTGTAAAAAACATGGGGGAGCAGTTAATCTGACAGTCCAGAAACAGAGGACCCTAGGACCATCAAGGGAGAAGAACACAAGTGGAATGCGGGACCCTATCCAGATAAGCAGCAACACTAGAGATGGAGGCTGAGATGGGGACATGGAGAAGAGGGAGCAGCTGAGGACTCTAGATTCATGGGACGAGAGGGACTGACAGCTGGCGGCCAGGAGGCAGACTTGCAGAATGTGCCCTTTTGGTGGTGTAAATGATTGTATATACCTGAGTGTTTAAAAAAAAAAAAAAAAAGACCTAAAATGAATAAAGAGAAACACCGTTAACTGATGGTACATGGAAGGGATTATAATAATTGTAATGAAACAAGGTAACAAGGTGTATGATTTATTAAATGTAAAACTGACGATCTGCCCTGTAAACTTTCACTCAATTCATAATGAAAACATTAAAAAAGAGAAAAAAGTCACTGGGAAGATGGTGTGCATGTATACAGCCCATTTTTTTCCCATCTTAAAAATGTGTTGGCATTTCCTGGTTTAAAAAGTGGCAGAGATCTCAGACTCTATTCTCCGTCTGCCTACACCTCTTTATCCCCATGTCTCATCTGCCCGGTTCTCTGACGAACACCCTCTTGCCTCCCAAACCTCCCCAACTAGCTCCTTGTATCCTCTTTTGGTGCATTTCATCCTGGGAGATGATGAGACAGCAAATCTCTTTCCATGGATGCAGACATCAGCAGGCCAGGGGTCCTCATCTTGGGTGTCCATCCCCTTGACTGACCAGCTGCTGCCCAACATCATTCGCTGTTCCTTCCTCATGAGGGATTATAGCAAGATCACAGGGAGCAGCTGCTGCCTGGGCACAAGCAGGTTAGCGAGCAAACAGATGGTCTGCTATGTGGCAACCTCCACACTGTGTTCAGGCTCAGCCAGCCTGGAAACTAAGCCTGTCCAGCGTCCGTTCTCTGCCCCTGACCCAGATGCATGGAGTGTGACTCACCACGACCCATGATAGATGCAAGAGCATTTGTTACACAATTGTGATGCCTGCAGACTGCATGGGGAACAGCAATCCATGGACCCCGTGGGGTCAGTGAGGCTACACAAGCCTCTTCAATCAGAGAAGATTAATTTTTGAGAAAAAAGACCACAAGAGAAAAGAGAAGGACTGAGTCCAGGGACTATGAATCTCCACAAATCTGTTTAATTACAGAGCACACATCTTGACAAGTGCTGGGACCACTTGTAGGGTCTCCAATCTGTCTTCTGGACCCTCAGACACAGAGCAGAAGTCAGATGGTTTTAAACTTTCACGGTTGGAAATTAGCCGGCTTAGAAGGAGTCATGTCCCAGACATAGTTCAAACATGAGCTTCAGGGACACATTCTGGTCCAGGCACTTATTGCTTAGCATCATGAAAAACCATTAAGCCCACTCCAATGAAAGAAGCAGGAGAGGTTGCATGTCTTTCAAGCACCCTCGGCGTGGGGAGCTGAGCTCATGTACTTGAATCTCTTAAGTGGGTTTAAAGCATCCAGTGATGATGCGTACAAAATCAGCTCTCTTGATTCTTCAGAAGAGACATTGATAGACTGTTCATCCTGGCAGGTCCTTGCATAGGGAATGAGCACTGGGGATGCAACCAGAAACATGAGACTCAAGAAAGCACTGGTTCACTACATGAAACAGATGTGGCTTATCTGTGGAGGAGGCTAGCTGAAATTCAGCCATGGCTGCTAACTGAAGGACTGGCAAGGCACACCAGGTGATGCAATGAAATCCAACGAGCTGTCATGCAAGCCATCAACTGTGAGCAACGCAGACAAGAGTGATGGGGACTGGGAAGGTACAGGCAGAGGGCAAAAGCAGGCCAGGCAAGTGCCATGGAGGGAAATTAAGAATTGGATGGAATCTCTAATTCCCAGTGATGTTCCATATAATATGCAAGATCCAAAATGAGGGCCAGGGGATACAGTAGAGATATTAGGATTTCGTGAGAAGAAGGAAGATGTTGAGATGGACACTGATAAAAGACCAACGTGAATGCTTGCCACACGAGTCCTAACAGGTAGCTCTCCAGGGTTTAGTATAACTGAATTGTGTCCCCTTAAAATGTTGTAGAAGTGAATCCTGCACCCTGGCACCTGTGAACAAGACTTTGCTTGAAAACAGGGTCTTTGAAGAAGCACTCAGGTCAACATGAAGTCCTACAGAGAAGAGTGGGTCCTGCTCCCACACACCAGCCTCCTTATAAAAGAGGAGAAACACAGAGAAAGAGGAGGCGCACACACAATGTTGCAGCTACAAGTCAAGAACATCTGGAGTGCTCAGAAGCCAGCAGGGAGAGGAACAGAATTCTCAGAAGGGATCCACACAGAACATCTGGAGCCCTCAGAAGTCAGCAGGGATAGGAACAGAAGTCTCAGAAGGGATCCACACAGAACATCTGGACTCAGAAGTTAGCAGGGAGAGGAACAGAAATCTCAGAAGGGATCCACATGTAACATCTGGAGTGCTCAGAAGTCAGCAGGGAGAGGAACAGAAGTCTCTGAAGGGATCCACATGACTGATTCCGTAATCGTGGACACAGCTCTTGTGCCCCTGTGAGCTGAGATGCCTAGTCCCTGCATTTTGTTACTTCAGGCCTAGCAAACTAAGACAGGAATTCAGAGGATCCAGCTGATCCTCTTAAAGTGAACAAAACTGTGGAACAAAAGCATCTCCTCTTAAAGTGAACAAAACTGTGGAAATTTGAAAATCTCCTCCTTACTCAGTATCCCTGGGTCACCTCACAAAAAAGCCAACCAGTTACCATCAAGATGACTGAACTTGTAGGTGGTTATCTATGCTTCGGAACAGAGCTGCACGCTAGAGGGGTTTCACAACTACAAGATCATCCCGTTTCATCTCAATGTTTTCAGACAAATGGGCCCACATTTGGATACTAGTACTTACTCTGGCTTTCTCTTCTCCAGATTCTGGAAGACTTAGATCAAGATGGAACCTCTGTATCTCCCGGCGTGATGGAGGGCTTCATCCCCTGCTGAGTAGACAACACCATAGAAACAAGAGTGAGGGTTCACAAAAGAGCTGCTTCCCTTTTCCATCTGCTAGATGGTTACAGAGGATCCCTGCTGGCACAGTGGTTAGATTACGTGGCTGCAAACTGAAAGTTTGGCAATTCAAACCATCAGTTACTCAAGGGGAGAAGGATGTATTGTCAAACATAGTGGTGTCGGTTTTGGCTCATAGCCACCCAGTATAGGGTTGCCGAGGTTTAAAATCTTTTGTGGGAGCAGAAAGCCTTGTCTTTCTCCCTCAGAGCATCTGGCAGGCTCGAAGTGCCAACTTTGTGGCTCACAGTCCAGTGTGTGTCCTATGGAGTCACTGTGTGTTCCCTTCCATAAAGATAGCAGTTTTGAAAACTCTGTGGGGCAGTTCTACTCTGTGCAACTGGGTTGTCGTGAGTTGGAATGAACTCGAAGGCAGTGAACGGGAATGGGAGATGGTGACAGAACTCTTCTCCAGTTTCGGCTGAACTATCTCCCACCAGGCATCCTGCTAAAACTATGCCTGCCACTGGCCATTCCCTGGGGAATCAGAAACGAGACCAAGCAGCAATTTTGCAAAATCCCTAAAACCTTCACAACATCAACTCTCAAATGTACACAAAAGAGACCTAGTGTGACCCTCAGTTGCTGAAAATAATTACAGATAAACAACAACAAAAAACCTTATCCATGTCACTGACAATTTTCTTTCAGCAGACACTTCAAAATGATTTTATTTTGTGGTCTTGGTTTTGCTTATATTCCTGGGTTTATTTTTCTGCTTCTGGACTTTGATTACACCAAGCAGTTTGCCTGTCTCTTTGACTCCTGACCTGCCAGGGGTTTTATTGTCTGCAAAGTAATGCTATGGCAGCAGGAGATGTGGACTATAAGATCCCCCTCCTTCTTCAAAGTCCTGGTGAGAGATAAAATAACTCAATGATGTGCTGAGCTGCCTGCGATTCTTTGAGAATCGATTGCAGCAATTTCACCCAATGGTGAGAGCTGAGCAGTGAAGCTCCTTTGCTGGGATTTTTCATCAAATTCTGTTTACTGGACATGAACAAAAGCCCACCTGCACCTACGCAGTCACCACCAGCAGGTGGCGACAGTGTGCACACCAGCTTCAGACATGTCCCTTGGCTTGGGCCAGTTGCTGGGCTGGACGAGTCTGTGCTCAAATGTGAGAGGTTTTACGACAGTTTTAACTTCATCCTCACCGGCCCGTATCAATTTCAACTCTCAGTGGACTGATAGGATGGAGCAGAACTGCTCCACAGGGTTTCCACAGATGTAAATCTTCACAGAATCGCACAGCCATGTCTTTCTTCCATGGGGCAGCTGGTGGATTCAACAACATTCCAGCTAGCAGCTGAGCTCTGAACACATCATGTACCTGAAATGCACACTACTGCTGAAAAGGGGAGTATGATCATCATGGAAATAGAGTAAGCATGTACTTGCCTGTGTTCACATACACATGTGTACACCGGGTGTGCAGCGTATGAACAGGTATGTGAGTATGAGTATATGCAAGTTGTTGTTAAGTGTCATCAAATTGGTTCTGACTCATAGCGACCTGTATAGAGTTTCCAAAGAATGGCTGGTGAGTTTGAACCACTGATTCAGCAGTTAGCAGTTCAGTGCTTTTCCTACAGCGCCATACCAGGACTCCTGTATATGCAAACGTATTTTGTTGTTGTTGTTGTTAAGTTCTATAGAAGGGGTTCCAACTCTGTATTGGGTTTCCAAGGAGCGGCTGGTGGGTTTGAACAGTCAACCTTACGGTTAGCAGTCCAGTGATTGTCCAACACCAAGACTCATGTAAATGTATGCACATAAGCATATGTGTATTCATATGTAACACATTATACGTACACATGGCCCTGGGAACAGTCTCTGGAACCCAACCGTTGTTATGAGAATGAGGGTCTGCATATAAGAAGTTACTTCTGCTTACTTTGGGGAACTGCAAGATTTTCCTTCAAATCTGTGAGAACTAGGAGACCCTCCAGAAAGGATCAGAAGGAAGAGAAGACTCTGGAATTAGAGTCATGGAAGTAAAGCAAAGAGGGAGACTGTGCGTGGTGCAATCTTGGTAAGCAATCAGGAGAAACCTGCTGCTCTGATTGGCCTTTGGGGCACCGGGTAGAGTGGACATCAAGCCCCAGGTACTTAGCTGGAGGACTTAGCTGGAGGCCAACCCAAGCTCGCCAAGTAAGAGCATCAGAAAGATGGCAGGTAAGCAACAGGAAAAAATGTCTCCACAAGAAAGTGCAAGTGTGCATTAAAAATGTAGAAAAGAAAGACCTTAAACATTTCTGCCAAAAGAGCAAACTAGTCTGTCCTGGAGGAAGTACAGCCAGAATGCTCCTTAGAAGCAGGGACGACAAGACTTGGTCTCAAGTACTGTGGACATGTTAGCAGGATATGATGTCTCTGGAGAAGGACATCACACTAGCAAAGTGGAGGGTCAGCCAATAAGAGGACGATCCCCAACAAGATGGATCGGCACAGTGGCAGCAGCGATGGGTTCAAGCATAGCCACAAATGTGAGAATGTATTTGCTGTGCAAAGGGTCACTGTGGGGTGGAACCGGCTCGATGACACCTAACAACAACAGTAAACATTTCAGGGCGACCAACCTCCCCCCACCCAATACACCAAACCTGTTCCCATGCAGTCCATTCTGACTCATAGCGACCCTGGAAGGCAAAGAACTTCTCTTTAGGGTTTTGAAGACTATAAACCTTTATGGAAGCAGACTGCTTCATCTTTCTCCTTCGGAGCAGCTAGTGGGTTTAAACCCACAGCTCTGTGGTTAGCAGCCCAATGCTTAACCCAGTGTGCCTCCAGGACTCCTTTCTAGTGGACAAAGGATGGTAAATCCATCAACTCCACTTCACTCATTAGGCAAATAATTAGTCTTTAAAGACTGCTTGGGGAGTGTGGTGGCTCCATACAATAAGCACTGGGCTTCAAGTTTGGCAGTTCGAAGCCACCAGTCGCTCTGTGGGAGAAAGATGAGGCTTCCTGCTTCCTCAAAGATTTTTAAAGCCTTGGAAAGTCTATACAGGGTTGCTGTGAATCAGAACCAGTTCAACAGCACAGCACTTAACAACAACAAGGAGTGCTTAGCAGCTGTCAGACCGTCCCAAGAGCTTCCTCCTAATCCTCAGAAGGTGGGACTGGTGTTATCATGCTCGCTTTACAAATTGGGAAACTGAGGCACATGGGGATTAAGTAACTTTCTGGTAGAAAATTGGATCTAGAACTGGATCCAAACCCAGGAGGGTTTGAACCGCCAACTTTGTGGCTCAAACTGAACAACAACAAAAAAAAATTGGTATGAGCCATAGAGCTTATTCTGACTCATAGCATCCCTGTAGGACAGAGTAGAGCTTCCTGGAAGTAGATTGCTTCATCGTTCTCCCACAGAGCAGCTGGTGGGTTTGAACTGCTGACCTTCCTGTTAGTAGACAAGTGCTTAACCACTACAACACTAGACATCTGTTGAGCCTTGCAGCATGCAATCATGGAGTCAGGAGACTGGGTGGCATCTAGTCCCTGCTCTGCCCATGTGGCCCTCATCAAGGTTCACCCCTCCCTGGACCAGCAGTTAACCTGGACCAGCTGAGCTCTGATGCCTCCCACATCCTTTCTGGAAGCTTTCAGTCCAGTTATCACAGTGACTTCTGGTGCTGGGGTCATCGAGATCTCGTTCTCCTAATGAAGTTACAAGAGCCCCAGGGAGGTGCAAGTGGTTAAAAAGCTGGGCTGCTAACTAAAAGGCTAGAGATTCAAGTTCATCAAGAAGGCTGAGAACACCATCAAGGCCAGATTACAAACTGAAATGAGAGCCCAAGAAAGATGAGGAGGAGAAGAAATGAGCCCATGGCAGAGCTAGCCAGCAGATCCCATCAGCTGCCCTACCACCCCAGTCACTGTACCACCACCTAGATGTTCAGAAGCCTCTTTCACTGTAATAAGAGCTATGAGATTCACTCACTCTCTGCCGTCACCTGAGGCTCTGAAGCAGGTGGAATACTCGCTTTAATGTTTCTGGATCCTATGTGTCTTCTTTCAGCACACTTCTACTGCCCAGCGTCAAACGTCTATTTTGAATTGTGTGTGTGGCAATCAATAATGACATCACACATGGTCGACTGTCTGTTGAGTGCATAAAAACATCCACTTTTACCTGAATCTCTTTTTGCAAGCTTACCAATAGAATGCTTTTGGTATGATGATTTGATAGAACCAATGATTGTACATAAGACAGATTTGCATCTATGTCTATAATATATAATAAATAAAAGCATGTAAGATAAAAACAAATACCTATATTGCCAACAGAATGAGAACGTCAGTGTACCTATGACTGAAATTTAATGTATGAAGAAGTTAATGAGAAAATCCTATGGTAATCTCTCCAGATACCATGAAGGCATTTACTAAAACTGCACTTCCACCTCTGAAAAAACATCTTGAGTAACCTGAAAGTAGACAAAAATCCTCAAAAATGAGGAGTATTTGTTGAAAATACTCAACAAACCTTGCATTTAATGACCACTAGCCAGAGCTCTGGTAGTGTAGTGGTTACGAATCGGGCTGCTAACCTCAAGGTCGGCAGTTCGAAACTACCAGCCGCTCCGTGGGAGAAAAATGAGGCGTTCTGCTCCCGTAAAGATTTACAGCCTCGGAAACCCTGTGCAGGGTCACTATGAGTCGGAACCGACTCCACGACACATAACAACAACAACAACAACAACAGCCAGTCCCATCAGAGTCGGGAAGGGAAATTGCCAAAAATGATGACAGACCTACCCCATGCCTGTGTGAACTCACCTTTGTGACATGAGGTTGCCCTTAAAGGGGCAAAGTCTTCTCCCACCTCTCCAGTGAGGGCTGGCCTGGGGACGTGTGCTGACCACTGGAAAGCAGAGGCATGTGACTTCCAAGCCTTACAGTTTCTGCTCTTGTCCCTGAAACACTGCCTTGAGAGAACCTTGGGAGGAAGCCCGTCCAGTCTACAAGAGGATGGGAGGCCACAGAGGAGCTTTCCCAGCTGATGGGGAGCACCATCGTTAGACTTCTGAGTGCAGTCATTTGGAGCCCTCTGCCAAGTCAAGCTGCAGTCACATGAGAAACAATGGGTAAGACCAGTAAGGAACAGCCCAGCCAGGTCCTGTCCAAACTGCTGACCTGCAGACGGAGAACAAATAAAATGATTGTTGTTTTCAGCCACTACATTGTAGGTCCCCTCATTATACATCAGTAGCTGACGAATGTAGTCAGGAAACAAGAATCGTGGCAATTCTTTAGCTAGACAATGAAGAGGGAAGACTGAAGATGAATTGATGCATTTGAATTGTGATGTTGGTGGAAAATATTGAATGTACCAGGGACCACCAGAAGAATGAACAAATCTGTCTTGGAAGAACTGCAGCTAGAATGCTTGGAAGAGAGGATGGGGAGACTGTCTTTCTTACTTTGGACATGTCACCAGAAGGAATCGATCTTTGGAGAGGGACATCATGTGACAAAGTAGAGCATCAACAGAAAAGAAGACAATCTTCAACAGGATGGAAGGATGCAGTGACTGCAACAGTGAGTTCAAACTTACCTACTAGTGTGAGGATGACATAGGGCCAGGAACCACTGCATTCGGTTATACATGGGGTCACTGTCAGTCAGAACCAACTGGATGGAACCTAACACCAATAATGGCTTTGTTCTGAAGGTTTTAATTAATGCAATAAGGCAAGAACACGAAGTAAAATGTTTAATTATTGGAAAGGAAAAGATAAGATTATCATTATTGGATGATTATCTTTGTCTACATGGAAAAACTAAGCACATTAGCCAGAAACCTATTAAAACTAAGAATTTCATTATTTTAGATCACTTCATACAAAATTAAAATAATTTTAAAGCTTTTCTTTATGCAATAATCAGCTTGAATGCGTAATTTAAAGACTATTCACAAAAAAGACATGTATCTGAGTGTTTATAACAGCTTCATTATTAATAGCCCTGTCTTAGGCTGGGTTCTCTAAAGAAGCAGAACCAGTGAAGCCCACACACACACACACACACACACACACACACACACAAGGTTTATATCAAGGAAAAGGTTCACATAGTTGTAGAGGCAGGCATGTTTCAAGTCCATGGGTCAGATGTCAGACTGGAGGCTTCTTCCGATGCGCAGCTGTAGGGGTGGACAAGCAGGTCAGATGGCAGGCATCTGGCTGCCGAGGCAGACGAATCCAAGGTGAGAAGGAAAAACGGCAGGCTGCTTAGGAGTCCCAGGATTGACAGACAATATGGCGGGCTCCTGGCTCAAGTCCAAAGAACCAGAGGTCCGATGAAGAGCCAGATGAAAGATCCTGATAAAAAAAGCCAGTGTGTTTGGCCAGAGCATCCAGGTATATTGGAGGAAGCCCACAGCCCTGGGAAACTCCCTTCTAATTGATGGACGGTCACAGTAGATCTAATCAAGAAGGAGATTACACTGTACCAGAGCTCACCATGGAGGATAAGAAATACCAAAAGGAGACTTAGGGGAATTTTTCCATGTAGTACAAAGTGATTTAATTAGCCAGATGACAAAACAAACAATGAAAAATTAAAAGACCAACAATTTAGGACTCTCTGAGACTACTGTACCCTCCTCAAAACGTTAGCCTTAATGAACCCCTGAGGTCACCGCATAGCTAAATAGCAAACTGGCTTAGAAAACAATGAATATCACCCATAAGTACTGTGCTCCTTTAAAATAAAAACAACATGTAAGAGGGCAGGGCAACTAGATAAATGGAAAAGGAACTACCAAAGCATAAATATTGAGAACGTTCCTACATAGTAAAGAATGTAACCAAACAACTTGTGTGGAAATTGTTGAATGGAAACCTAACTTGCTGTGTCAACCTTCAGCAAAAACACAATAAAATATTATTTCATTGAAGTTTAAAAGCAAGTAATACATTTAGAAAAATCACAGCATACTCAGCCAGCTGGTCTAAGATGTGAAGTGAGAAGGGAACAAAGTATTTGAATTTGGGAGATGGTAGGACTGGTAAGAATGTCAACTTCAAGCTCTTGTCAAAGTTTCTAGGAGTGAAGACAGGAAGTGGCTGACCAGAGCTCATGTTCAGGGTCCCATCTTAAGGGGGGAGGGGTGCGGGGGGGGGGGGGGCGGTAGGAAACACACCATTTTTGTGCTTTGAGCTGAACCCTGCCTCGCCCAGCAGTAAACACAATGCAGCCATTGGTCTATCGGATCCCATCTCCTCTTTGCAAAAGAATGAGACATAGAGAGAAAGATACAGAATACCATCAGTTCCCAAACCTGTTGATCTCAGAACCCCCTTTCTCTTCCAGTAAAATAGAACAAAACAAAACTATTGCAGATGTTCAAGAGCTTTTGTGTCATGGGTTAGATCTATCAATTCTTATATCAGAAATGAAAACGGAGTCTAAGTCTATGTTTGCAATACATTTGAAAATAACAAGAAGAAACTCGTGTACAAACATGAACGACTTTGAATAAAAGGATGCTGTATTGTCCCAAATGAAAAAGTCCTGAGCAGAGTCATTGGTAGACACGTCTGCAGAGGCCTTTAGTGACTTCCTTCCTAGAACACAGCTAGATTTATGTTGTCTTGGTTGAAGCACATGAAGAAAATCGGGTCTCACACCAACAAGGAGGCTTCAAAAAGTTGGTGGGGAAATTCCATTATCTTTTCATGCCATTTTTTCCATAAACTTTTTGAAGCTCCCTCGCCTATGTCGTTGGAAACGTGGTGGTGGTAGTTGTGTGCTGTTAAGTCTGTTCTGACTCTTAGTGATCCTACATCATTATAGGAGCAGAAAGCCTCATCTTCTGTGGAGCAGCCCACACACAAGCCCTACACCACCAGAGCTCCTTAATGGGGAACGTGAGGAAGATTTAAAGCAGCCTGTTCCCTTCAGTTTGGCTATTCTTTTTGGATATCACACCCAAACTCAAGAAGTTATATTTTCTTTCAATTGAGTTGCAGTGTGGAATCAGAACCCACTTCGATGAACTTTTGGTGTTCTGCTACATTCAACGCCACTGGCCTACTTTGTACTTGGACGGGCTTTTATCCATGTGTGAATTTGTAAGATCAGGCATTGGTCATTTCAAAGTGTTGGATCCCTAAGTTATTCAGATCTTCCAAATGTTGGCATATTTCATTATATAGTATATATATTTTTAAACGCATGTCCCCATAGTCATTAAAATTGCCACCAACCTCTTCAGGAACGTCTTTGAAGACTGAGAAGCTGTCAGGTTCAGAGAGGCTGATACAAGTGCTCCAAGATTCCAATTTTCACTTGAAAGCTGGAATTTTATCGCTGGCAAACAAACAAAATAAAAAAACTTCCTTTCCTAGAAGTGACAGGCTCGCTTTTGAGAAAGTGTCTAGCAAATTTTAAAGTCTGAATAGCTTTGGCCAGTCTGTCAGTCACTGTTTGGAGTGAAAAGTTTGTTCTGAAGAAGAAGCAGTTAACTGGGCTAAAATGGGAAACTAAGGCACAAACGTTTTGCCTTAGAAATGTGACAATGGGGTCGCCTGAAAGGGCTCTGCCCACCTTCTCATTGCCTCACACTGAATATTAAGGCAACGTGGGCTTGAGGGACAGAATTTAATCAAATGAATGACTTTTACTGCTTCCTCAAGGGTATTCTTCTTTTTCTAAACTTTTTATTGTGAAGTAGTTAACTGAGGGTTTACAGAGCAGATGAGTTTTCTATTCAACACTACGGACACGTTTTGTTGCAGCTCATTGATTGCCATCTCCACACAGGAGCATCAGCTATCCTACCTCCTCCCTGTTTCCTGTTTCCATCCCTCCTGTTCCCTGACCCTTCTGATCTCAAATGGTTGATGATTCTAAGGTAAGTGTACCTCCCGAGTGTTACCTTTCCCTTAACAGACCTATTGTTTGTCTGGAAATTTCATTTCCAGACCTGCAGGGTGACTAAGGGGCATAATCTTGTGAGTTCTATCCCTCTCTATAGACCCAGTAAGCTTGGTCTTTTTTTCTGATTTTGAATTTGGGGCCATATTTTTCTACTACTTTATCCAGAACCTTCTAAGGGTCATCAGGGGTGGGAGGAGAGAGAGGGATAAATTGCATATAAACTTGGTGGTTGTTAACTGCTGTTAGAGCCGTGGAGTCGGTTCCAGCTCATAGTGACCCTGTAGAGGGTTTGAACTGCCAAGCTCTTAGTGCTTATGTTACAGTGTCACACCAGGACTCCAAATATGAGGGTGACACATGTGAACTTGGGGGAAAGGACACTTGTGAACTTGGGGGAAAGGACACCTGTGAACTTGGGGGAAAGGACACCTGTGAACTTGGGGGAAAGGACACATGTGAACTTGGGGGAAGGGAAGGTAATATATGATCAGAGGGAGGTCAGAGCTGTGCACTGTGAGCAGACAGTATTTCCACTGGTTGGGGGGATGAGTGTTTTGTTGCTGAAAGAGGTTGTGGACTGTGTGGACTGTGTACTATAGCAGCCACCACACACTACTGAAAGGGATACAGCGATTCTATAAGATCGCAGAATAAAAATACACTTTCCAGAGGAAATAAAATTTCTGGTCTAAATTCATTTCCTGTACCCAAAATTAAAATGTGGTTTTGCATAGGAAGGCCTTGGAAGATAAAAAACAATTAAACCATTTCTAGAAATGGCCTCTGGTGCCGGTATTTCAGGGGACTTTATATTTGAACAATTTCAGGACCCTTCTAAAAATTTTTAAACAATGAATAGATGTTATTTTTATAGTCATCAAAATATCCCTCGTTAAAGACTAAAAAGCATAATGAAAAAAAAATGCTGCTTCTACCACAGGGTACTGACTACGTTACTATGGGCTGCCCGAACCCGCCTCTTCATATGTGAGGAGACCTCAGCCATGGAGGCAAAGGCACTCATTGTGCAGAAAATACCTCTCACTGCATTACACACCTGCCCTTCAGAGTCCTGTCCAGTTCCCCCAAAGGGACTTGAACACAGAGCTGAGGAGATTCCACTGAAGGAGGCGAGGAAACAAATAAGACCAAGGTTAATGCACTGGGTTATAAAGTCGGTTTGAACCACAAGGTCGACAGTTCAAACTCACTAGCCATTCCTCAGAAACCCTATACAGGGTCGCTGTGAGTTGGAATGGACTTGACAGCACTTAACAACAACAATATAGGGTTTTCAGTGGTTGATATTTTAGCAGATTGCCAGGTGCTTCTTGTGAGGTACCTCTGGGTAAACTCCAACCTTTTGGTTAACCGCAGAACGTGTTGACTGTTTGAGACATCCAAGGTCTCCAAAGGGCATTCTAAGCAAAGGAACAAGTACAGGCAAAGAAGCAGAGACAACAAAGCAGGGAGAACGTTAAAAGGTCAGATGAGAGAAGAGTGGAAAAGAATCCAAGTCCAGGCTCCTCCAAGACCTGACCCAGGGGATTGGACAAACAGTTCCACAGTGACATCAGTGAAAGGTGTTGAGTGATTGATTCTGTCATTCTGAGTGGGAAGTTGCACTCTAGGAAAATTCATCTGACAGTTCAGTTGTCCAGAGAGACACAGAGAAGCAGAAATATCAGGACAGGAGACAAGTGGAAAATTAGTTAATGGATTTTGAGGACCAGAATAGAGTCCTTAGAAATGAAAGGTCTTGAGATGGTGTCGGTACTATCAGTAAGTCACCAGCCTGCTAGGGCTTGTCACTTCTGTGTCCAGCTGTGGCCATCGCATAAAGAGTCACCATCCAGATGTGCCTGTTTGAGCATTAACTTATGTATTCCCTCCATACTTATTTACTGAGTATCTCCAACGGGCCAGTCAGTGATTGGATTGCGTACAACGTTGGGTTGCGCTTCATGTTTCAGACATATCCAAACTGCCCATGAGACAGAGTAAGGACAATCAAGCACTTTACTAAGAAACTGAGAGTGCAGTAAGGAGCTTTGAGAAACTTCCGTAACAATACGATTTAATCCTGCCAGCGTAGAGAAGCCACCTTTGCCAGTGTGGTCTCACCTTGAGATTCATACCAGGAAGTTTACACCTAAGCATGATGACTCAGCCTGCATAAGAATGGTGGGGAAGATGGGCTGTGTGCTGGCCACCAGATATGGGCAACCGGCGCTACGCTGGCAACTGAGCCACACCAGGACCCCGGACCAAGAGGCTGAAGGTACCCACAGAGAAATAATGGTGAGTGAGCATCTCCAAGGAGCAGGAGAATCACAGAGAAAACTCTCCAGTAGGTGATGCCAACCATAGCATAGGCCTTCTTCCCACACTGAAGCTTCTTACTCCTGAGAAGTGGCCCAAATGGTGACAGACTCAGCTGAAAGGTTGGCAGTTTGAACCTACTCAGAGGCACCTGGGAAGACAGGCTTGGCCATCTGCTTCTGAAAGTCACAGCCTTGAGAAGGTTGGGACTCATCGAGTCAGTTCCAACTCATAGGGACTCTACACACAGCAGGACGAAGCACTGCCAGGTCCTGGGCCTTCCTCACAATTGTTTTACACTTGAGCCCAGAAACAACTGGTAATAACAAACCACGGGCTGGAGAACGCCAGCAAACTCGTGACCCTCGCCGAGCACCCACTGTGTGCCTGGCTAGACCAGGGACACCAAGTAAGAACACCGTCCATCCTTAAACTCATGCTGGTCGACATCGAAAGATCCCATCTCACTCACTGCCGCTGACGGGTGTGTGATGGAGAGCTAGCAAATCCAGCATTATGGGATAAAGAGGAGGAGGTGGGTGCTGATGGGCTGAGAGCCTGGTATTTCAGCTCTTGACAGACGAACATGATTGTTAACTGAAGAGGCATGCTGCAATGAGCCTTTCTGAAATATGAGATGATTTTCCCCTATTTTCGAGCATGAGATTGTTTTAACACCACTCCTTTAAGAAAGTGTGATACCGCATTTAGATAGCCCCTCTACTTCCCTCGCTCTGCCCCTAAACAATCCATCTGGAATCCCAGCGTTAAATTAATTTTCCTAAAACAGCATTTTCATCATGTTACTCCTGGATCAAAACCCTGCCATATCTCTGCATTCTGATTTTTTTTTTTTTTTTTACATCAATGGGACTGAGAAACCATCTAAGATGTCTGGGAGCCTCTCCTTAAAAGGCATTCTCCTATGAAAGGACTGGGCATGGCTGAGACACCGGTTCTGTGAGAACCAGGAAGTGAATTGTGGCTTGGGTGGTGTCCAGACTGCAGCATTTCATGAGTCTGGAGAGTAGTTAAGAGGGATGTTGTCAAACGTGTACCTGACCCAGCAGGACAGAGAGAATAGAGGGAGACCCTGGCCACCACGGGGATGAGGATTGTGGGAGAGAGTTAACCCAGAAAGGGGTGTCCCTTAGAAGGGGGTTAGCATACTCTGGTCAGTGGCTTTCTAGGGCAGAAGAAGGTAAAAGTCACTTGTGTCTGTGTTACGGGTAGAATTCTGTTGCCCCATGTTATGTGTCCTGGTGTAGTGTTGCAGGTTAAAGAGATGGACTGCAACGTCAATTTGAACAACAAGATAGTGGTTCAAGCCCACTAATTGCTCCTAGAAAACCCATTACATCAGTTCACAAAATGAAGGATGACTAAGGAATACTAAAAGCCATGACCCAGCCAAGTTGTCACACAGTATGTGACTGTTGTTGTTAAGTGCTGTTGAGTCAGTTACAGCTCAGAGCCACCTTAAAGTTCAAACCAACTTTGCAGTCCAGAGCTTACCCTACAGTGCCAAACCAGGACTCCGTAATTATCCTATGTGTTGTAAATTCTCATCCTATAAGGAGCTCTGGTAGCGTAGTGGTTACAAATCAGGCTGCTAACCTCAGGGTCAGCAGTTCAAAACTACCAGCTGTTCCGCAGGAAAAAGATGAGACTTTCTGCTCCTGTAAAGATTTATAGCCTCGGAAACCCTGTACAGGGTCACTATGAGTTGGAATCGACTCCACGGCACATAACAACAACAACAACAAAAACAAAGTCACAAAGTACCCCTGGGGTGACCCTGTAGGATCAGCACTGGACTGTGAACCACAAGGTCAGCAGTTCAAATTCACCAGCTGCTCCTGGGAAACCCTATACAGGATTGGTATGAGTTGGAACCGACTCGATGGCACTTAACAACAACAACAATGATGATACAGAGGAAGGATTATAGAAAGTTATGTTAGTGAGGTAGGGTGCAGTCTACACAGTTAGGTTCTATCTTTTGCAATTAAACAAATAAGCAGAGATCAGAGGGGCCCAGGACCACCAAGAAAGAAGAGTCGGGAGTGGATCATGTCCTTTGGACCCAGAGTCCCTGAACAAAGAATCTTCTAGACCCTTGGAGTGGTGTGTGTCCTTTAGATCTGGAGTCCCTGAACGGAGAATCCCCTAGATCCTGGGAGTTGAGCATGTCCTTGGACCCAGAATCCATGCAGTGAGAACCTCCTAGGCCCTGGGAATGGAACATGTGCTTTCAACTTAGAGTCCTTTTATTGAGAGCTTCTTAGACCCAGGGGAAAACTGAAACAAAGACACAGGGAATCTTCAAGGCCCAGCTAGCCCTTTGACATTGAAAGGTGATAAGGACTTTCCTCCAGAGCCCACACAGAGAAAGCCTTCTTCTATAGCCGGTGTCATAAATTTGGACTTTCAGCCCCTAAAGTGCAGGGAATCCATTTGTTTATTCATGCCACCCACTGTGGAATTCTTGCTCTTGCAGCACTTGAGAACTAAGGCTGTCAATCAAGGTTTACTCTCAGGTAGGTGATAGCACATGCATCAGGGACAATCTGTTTCCAGGACAAACGTCCTCATCTTTGTCCTTTAAGTCTCTTCTTGGAGGTAATGGAGGAAAATAAAAATTAAACAATGAAACACCCCTCATATGCAGCCCCTGTGCTGGGGGAAATGGGGGCTAGTACACACACAGCTCCTGTCCTCAGGAGTCTTACAGTCTAGTCTAGAGCAGGGTTCCAGGTACAGCCAACTACTGTCCTTGGGTGGAATTGAGCCTGCCACCTGACAATTGCAGGGGAACATAGGCATGCCCGTGTGTTTGCACAGTGCCTATGGTGGCCGCAGAGTCTCTGAGTGATGTAAAGCATTAAGGACCTGGCTGCTAATGGGATGTTTGGAAGTTTGAGTGCACCCCGAGGTACATCAGAAGGCGTGATGATCTACTTCTGAAAAGTCAGTCACTGAAAATTCTATGGAAGGTTTAGGGCCATGATTTCATGGGACATCCCAGTTAATGGGCCTACAGGTCTGTTTAGAGCTTCTGGTGTAGCTCCTTGTTTGATGTGGAGTGCTTGGAGCCTTAAAGGTTTGCAAGCAGACATCCAAGGCATGGCAGTTGGTCTCTAGTCACCTGCAACAACAGAGGAGGAAGAGGAGTCAGGAACAGGAAGAGGAGCGGGACAGTGTGGCTCATTGTCTCCATCAACATTTGTCTCCTTTGTCGTGAGACCATAAGAACTGGATGGATACTGCACATTGTGACCAAGTATCCCACAGAAGAATCCTGATCAGAGGAGGAAACTGCAGAACCAAATTTCAAATTCTCATGGACTCCAGATTTCCTGAAGCCATGGAAGTGAGATGAACCCCTGAAATGACTGCCCCGAGATCATCTTTAAACCTTAAACCAAAAATACCCCTGAAGTCTTCTTAAAACCAAACAACAATTTAATTTAACTAGGGAAAAACGTCTGCCTTGGGTACTATGCTCTTGTAAGAGCTATCTATATGGAGTCAAAGGGGCAACAGCAACTCAGAACATTAGATAGAAAACTTAGGGGGCAGAGAGTTAATGCTATCAGGGGGAGCAGCTCAGCAGAAGAGGATGAGGATGGTTGCACATCAGAGTCATTGAATTCTGCATGTAGGGATTATTGAACTGCTATCTGTTTTGCTATATATATTCTCTACAACAATCATATAGATACATGCATCTATATACTTAATTGTATACTTAATCAGTTATATATATATACATAGTGAGCTAGTGAGCTCTGGTAGCGTAGTGGTTACAAATCAGGTTGTGAACCTCAAGGTCAGCAGTTCAAAACTTCCAGCTGTTCCACAGGAGAAAAATGAGGCTTTCTGCTCCCATAAAGATTTACAGCCTCGGAAACCCTGTACAGGGTCGCTATGACTCCACAGCACATAACAACAACAACAACATATATATATATATATATAGAGAGAGAGAGAGAGAGAGAATTGATTAAGTGTATAAATACTTAAATTCCTATGGCTCACAGTTCCACCCTGACTCACATGGGTACCAGCAAAGTGGGAGGCGAATCCAGAGAGTGGGGTTTCCCAAAGCCCTGGGAAGAGGATGCCCCACAAGAGGAAGATCGCTTGTGCTGAATGCTGACAAGTGAGGCAGAGAAGGAATTAAAATGCCCGCAAATGAAGCAAAAGCAGCATTGTGTCTGACCACAGCGATAGGAAGTTTCCTGGATAAGAAACTCTGGCAATGAGAGGTAAGAAAGTATAGGCATCTGGTCCCAGTTGTCTGTACCCACTGCAGTGCAGTGTTTCCAATAGGGTAGAGTAGAACTTCTTTATGGGATTTCCAAGCCTGCAAATCTTTGCAGAAGCAGACTGTCTCGTCCTTCCTCCTGGAGTTGCTGGTGGTTTTGAACCACTGACCTTTCCATTAGCAGTCCAGCGTGGAGTTGATTGTGACTCAGAGCGACACTAGAGGATGGAGTAGAATGGCCCCAAAGGGATTCCAAGACTGCACAGGTAGATTCGAACCACCAACCTTTCAGTTTCCAGCCAAGTGTTTAAGCCCACTGCCCTACCAAGGGTCCTAGCTATGTAAATTATCAGAAGGAAAAATAATGTTTAGCTCAAAAAAATACGTCTGCTCAAAAAAATAAGTTTAGCTGCTAACAAACAGTTTCACAGGGCATGGTTGTTATTATGTGCCATGGAGTTGGTTCTGACCCATAGTGACTCTGTACAGAGTTTCTGAGGCTGTAAATCTTTACGGAAGCAGAAAGTCTCATCTTTCTCCCATGGAACAGCTGGTAGTTTCAAAATGCTGACCTTGAGGTTCGCAGCCCGATTCGTAACCACTATACTACCAGAGCTCCTACAGGGCATGGAGAGGGCATTTGTCTCTTAACTGTTTTTGTTTGACAGGAATTATTGTCAACAGATTTGTTACAAATTTATGACCCATTCTAACCTCTTTCTGTGGTGCTGAGAACATTTTCTGGTGAAAGAGTTGAAAGAAACTGCTCAATACAGACTCTCCCACAGCACGCCCCCCTGTCATCCCAAGAAAGTTACAAAGAGGACGCCACAGTCCACCCAACTTTGTGAGAACAATCACTTGTTTTGATGATAGTGCGATATTTAGAATTCATCGTCATAATACAGCATAATAAACCACCAGGAGTTTTTTCATGCCTATAGACCTGTGAAAGTGAAGGAAATTATGTCACCACATAAAATAATCTACGAGAGGAAGTAAAATTCCCTTTATGGAATCATTTTTAAAATACTTTGCATTCCAACGTTGGTCCAAAATTCCAAAAATTATAATTGGCTGATCTTCTTCTTGTAACCCAAATTCAGCTTTGACATTCAGTCAAGGGCATAGCTCCATCATTATCCACTGGTTGAAGAAAAATCACAAGCTGATTATATGATCATTAATTGTATCCAACAAGCTGACTACATGAGACTTGTTGGGTGGTAATGCCTGTCACATTTCAGAACAGAAAAAGACGACATAGTAGACCACCGCTGTTTTTAAGGATGAGGTCGATTGAGATACTTTCTTTTGTGTCTAAGTCTCATCATCTCACAGCTGAACCTCAGGAATGGAAATCAGAATGTAATCATTCGGCCAAAGATTTGGTGCTTTATCTCTGGGTCACATCACCTCTGATCACATTGTGGAAGATGATTACATCACCTAGAAGTGCAAAGGACTCAAATACTTACTGATGAAAATCAAAGACTACAGCCTTCTTTACTCAATGTAAAGAAAACAAAAATCCTCACCACTGGACCAATAAATAATATCATTAAAAATGGAGAAAAAATTGAAATGATCAAAGGCTTCATTTTGCTTGGATCCACCATCAACTCTCATGGAAGCGGCAGTCAAGAAATCAAACAATGTATTGCATTGGGCAAATCAGCTTCAAAAGCCCTCTTTCAAATGGTCAAGAGCAAAGGTCAGTTTGAGGACTAACGTGAGCCTGACCCAAGCCATGGTATTTTCAATCACCTCATATGTATGTGAAAGTTGGATAAAGAATAAGGAAAAAGAATTAATGCATTTGAGTTATGGATGTTTGAGGAAAATATTGAAAGGACCATGAACTGCCAGAGGAGCAAAGAAATCTGTTTTGCAAGAAATACGGCCAGAATACTCCTTAGAAGTTAGGGTGACGAGACGTCGTCTCTCCTACTTTGGACACGTTATTAGAAGGGACCAGTCCCTGGAGAAGGACATCATAGCTGGTAAAGTGGAGGACCGATGAAACAGAGGAAGACCTCCCCAAGGAGGTGGACTGGCCCAGTGGCGGCAGCAGCTTAACACCTATTGTGAAGCTGGCGCAGGACCGACCGGGCAATGTTTCCTTTTGTTGTGCATCCCGTTGCTATGAGTTAGAACCCACCTGAGAGCACCTAACAACAACAACCCCCAACCACAGTCAACCAGTCAATTCCACGTAGGACAGAGGAGACCTGCCCCTGGGTGGTACTGAGACTGTCAGTCTTTAAGGCGGCAGTCTCTCTTCTCGCCCACAGAGAAGCTGGTAGGTTTGAACTGCTCATCGTACACTTAGCAGCCCAATGCTTAACCCACTGCTCCAAGACGCCTCCTTCTTACTCTTGGTGTTTGTTGTATGCCGAGTGGTTCCAATTCACAGCAACCCTGTATAGCATTTCCGAGGCTATCCATTTTTATGAGAGCAGAAATCTCATCTTTCTTTTTCAGGGAAGCTGGTAGGTTTGAACTGCTGACTCTGAAGCTAGCAGCCCAGTGCTTATCCTATACGCCACATCAGAACTCCAGATACTCTTTCGGTAATATACATTATTTAAAATATCCGTGGGACATGTACATAATTTTTTAAATATTCTAAAAAGTAAAGAATGTTGAAGACCTTTTCAGTCCACAACGTAACAAAATTAGAAATGTGTAATAATAAAAATTCAAGCATTTAGAGCTTTAAAAATTCAGTCCTCCAGATAACTCCAGAGACAAGAGGAAATTAAAACAGCAAAAACAGAATGTTTATGTAGCAACAACAATGGGAACTCTAAATACCAGAAAAAAAAAATTTAATCAAGTCATATTGTCATATGGTTTTCATTATTAAATGTATTAAATAAAAGGTGTTAAAAATAGACTTACCATTCAGCTGAAGATGTGAGAAAGAGAAAAGGCTTAACAAACCATGATAAGAAATTAATTAAGATTAAAAGAGGATATAATGAAATTGGAATATATATTTTAAAAGCTCAAAATATTATTGGGTTCGCGTAAATGTTTCTATAACAAAACAATAACACAGATACCATCTGGGAACCTACTCAGGAAAACTGACGACCAACCAAAGTCCTGTATTAAGAAGGAGAAAGGGACAAAGCACAGATATCACCATTTTAGATGTATGGCATGCACGACACTGTGATGAAGACATTTTAAACTTTGAAGTGAACGACTTTCTAAAACATATGAACAACCCTAAACTGATTGAAAAAATAGTTGAAACTCAAAATCTATAGGCTATTCTATTTCAAAACTAAAAAGCAAACAATCAAAAAAATAGTGTTTCTGATGGATTTGTGAAGGAATTCTATCAAATTACCCCAAATAAATAATTTTATGTGATTTAAACCACACCGATCATAGGAAAATGTCCCAATGTATGTTTTTCTAATATAGCAGAGCTATATTCCTTATCTATTATTAAAAGTTACCCCTGAATTTAACAGCTTCATGCAAATTGATGATCTCATCATTTTGGGGGATCAGGTTTTCAGAAGTGGATTAGATTGGCGATCCTGCCCCAGAGTTTCCTAAATCCATCGTCAGGATGTTGGGTGGGACCATGACGTGACCGCTTCCATGACGGTCCACTCTCGTGGCTGTTGGCAATGGCTTGAATGCTCTGTGTCTTTTGGCAAGTACCCTCAGTACCTCATCATGGAAACCTCTCCATGGGGCTGTTTGACTGCCCTCATGACCTGGAAGCTGGCTTTCCCCAGACCTAATCATCTGAATAAGGAAGACTGTAGAAGAATTGATACTCTTGAGTTATGGTGTTGGAGGAGAATATTGAAAGTGCCATGGGCTGCCAAAAGAACCAACAGATGTGTTTTGGAAGCAGTGCAGCCAGAGTGCTCCTTGAAGGTCAGGATGGCCAAACTTCATCTCTCATACTTCAGACACAGTGTCAGGAGGGACCAGTTGCTGGAGAAGGATATCATGTTTGGTAAGGTGGAGGGTCAGAGAAAAAGAGGAAGGCCCCCAACGAACTGGATTGGCCAAGTGGCAGCATCGATGGACTCAAGCGTGGCAACAGTAGTGAGGTTGGCCCAGGACCAGGCAGTGTTTTGTTCTGCTGTGCATAAGGTCACTACGAGTCGGTACTCACTAGATGGCCCCTAACAACAACAACAACAACAAATCATCTCAGAGAGAAAGCAGAAGAGTTGCAGTTTTTTTGGTGTTTGTTTTTTTTTTTTTTCCAGCCACTAGTAGTGGTTACGAATCGGGCTGCGAACCTGAAAGTCAGCGGTTCGAAACTACCAGCCACTCCGCGGGAGAAAGATGAGGCTTTCTACTCCCGTAAGGATTTACACCCTCGGAAACCCTGTACAGGGTCGCTATGGGTCGGAACCTACTCGACGGCAGTAATAACTGTGCTCTGGTAGCGTAGTGGTCAGCAGTTTGAAACTACCAGGTGTTCCGTGGGAGAAAGATGAGGCTTTCAGCTCCCATAAAGATTTACAGCCTCAGAAACCCTGTACAGGGTCGCTATGAGTCAGAACCGACTCCACAGCACATAACCACCACCAGTAATAACTGTCACTTCTGCCTTAAGTCTATTCATTATTAGTGAATCCCCAAGTCCAGCCCACGTTCCAAGGGAGGAAAATTAAGGTTCACATCTTGAAGAAAAGCTGCATGTTTATCACATTGCCAGGAAACCTCCTTAACTAGATCTCCAAGTCCATAAGGCATGGTTTCCGTTTTCTTCATTGCCACAGATGAGTGTTGCTGGACTTTCTGAACTACCTAACAAGGATCATGTTTTGGCCACTTCCCAGTAAGATTTTTCTCTTTCCCTTAAGCACTCATCCTCATGAAGGACTTCATGCTTGTACAAACTGTATTTTTTTTTTTTTTATTCAAGACTGCTCAAGCTTTAAGTAACGCTTCTGAAAGTCCTCCAGCATCTGTTTACTGTCTGATTCCAAAAACACTCCCACATTATGTTTTCTCATGACAACACTCCCCTCTTGGTACCTGTTAGGTACCTTTGTATCTGATGCTGTTGCAGCATGCCTTGGAGTCCTTCTGACTTATAGCAACCTGTGTATGGTTTCCGAGGCTGTAAATCTTTACAGGAGCAGACGGGCTTCACACTGCTGGCCCTGCAGTTAGCAGCCCAACATGTAACCCACTATGTTACCAGAGCTCCTTATCAGACAGGGTTCAAGCAGAGAAATGAACCACTAGAACGTATATGAGTAAAAGGATTTGTGCTCCCACAAAGTGGGAACTGGCTCAACAATGTCTGTACAGTTACCTCACTGTCTTGGTGTCTAATACTGAAGCTCCAAGTCCATAGGGCAGGAAGTTGGGAAAGGGAATTGTATGTAAAATGGAGGAGAGCAAAGCCAAGCTTGAGCCCACAAGCAGACGCTAGCTTGATTCCCTGAGGACAATCTGGAACCCATATGACTTCTTACTGACTTGTATCTTGATGAAGTGGGTGCCCTGCTGGAGAAGCTGACACCCTTCGTCACAGAAGCTGAGCGAGGAGTGAGGAGAAGGTGGTTGTTACTGCTGCCACATGTTCATGAGCCAGCAGGCAAATGGCAAAGCGTGAACAATGGAAGCATCTGCTCTGACATTCTGAGGATAAAACTTAAAGTGGCGGCGCCACTGGTACAGCAATAACTTTTCGGCCGCTCTGGTAGCGTAGTGGTTACGAATCGGGCTGCTAACCTCAAGGTCAGCAGTTCAAAACTACCAGCTGTTCTGTGGGAGAACAATGAGGTTTTCTGCTCCCATAAAGATTTAAAGCCTCAGAAACCCTGTACAGGGTTGTTATGAGTTGGAACCAACTCCACAGCACATAACAACAACAACAACCTGAGAAACATACAAAGAAGGGAATTTGGGGAATTGATGGCACTTAAAAACAACAATCAAGTTGATGCGTTATAAATGCAGAAGTTCTAATATTGAAATGTGAACTAGACAACACACAGTTCACCCAAAATAAAAGTCTAAGTCAATCTCAACCGTACAGTTTTAAAATCAAAGTATAATAATATTAGCAAGTGGGACATGTGCATTTAGTAAACAAAGATGTGTTTCACTTTTCACCAGATAAGGTGTTTGCAGACGTGAAATTCAGTAAACAAAGATGTGTTTTACTTTTCACCAGATAAGGTGTTTGCAGACGTGAAATTCAGTATTAGAAAATTCATTAGTGCCTTTTCTTTGCTTAAGAAGCTGACCACAAATTATCCCACAATTGATTTGGAAAAACGAGTGAGTGAAAATGCATTTGAAAGACTCATTTATTAGTGGGATCCAAGAAAAGGGAGTAGTGTAAGCACTGGACTGCTAAGCTCAAGGTCACTGGTTCAAACCCACCAGCCGCTCTTTGGAAACCCTCTACGGGGTTGCTATGAGTCAGAACCGAGTACACAGCACTCAGTAACAACCACCCAGGAAATGTGTATGTGGAAAAGGCAAGGAGAGACATTTGCATGAAAAGATCTCTAAAAGGAAAAACTGGGAATGTTTAGCTTCAAACATTTTGCAGCCATCAGGCAGGCCTTGGGCAAGATGGAAACTGCTCCATGGGACAGAACTTTGAAATCAGCATGGAGAACACAGATGTTGGATGCTTTGTAGACTCTAAGGACGACTCTGAAGCCATCAAACTCTACTGCTACTATGCAAGACTATGCATCAGACTTGATCCCATCATTATGGTCCTTAAGTGGTGTCTCCTCCATTTCCACAGTTACTTCATGGCCTCTCTCTCCTTCGCTCCCTCTCCCTTCCCATCTCATCCATCTTCATCATCCAATACAATCACTCATCCTCTGCCATAGCCTCCTGCAGCCCCCTGCAAGACCCTACCGAGCCCGCTCCACATACGTGGACATAAGAGACATTGCATGAGTGCATCTTGAGTTTGTGTTTTATAGAAATGAAATTAGTATGCAGTCTTCTGTTTTAGATTTTAATTCTTAGTGTTGCTTTTCAGTGAAGAAGTCCTTATACTGAAATAAGCTGAGAAGTACAGGCATTCAAGTCTGTGAGTATGAGGGGGCCTGTCATTTACTGTTATGTCTTATGACAAAATGTGCTTTGATTTGCTCTGCAGACGATGTATTTCATTAGGCAAATCTGCTGTACAAGACCTCTTTAAAGTGTTCAAGAGCAAAGATGTCAGTTTGAGGACTAAAGTGCTTCGGATACAAGCTATGCATGGTATTTTCAATAACCTCATATGCATGCGAAAATCAGACAAGAATGAAGTAGACCATAGAAGAATTGATGCCTTTGAGCCATGGTGTTGGAGAAGAATATGAAAAGTACCATTAACCACCAAAAGAATAAACAAATCTGTGTTGGAAGGAGTATGGTCAGAAGGCTCCTTAGAAGTCAAGATGGTCATAGTTCATTTCTCATACTTCGGACATGTTATCAGCAGTGCCCAGTCCCCAGAGAAAGATATAATGCTTGGTAAAGTGGAGGGTCAGAGAAAAAGAGGAAGACCCCCAAAGAGATGGATTGGCACTGTGACAGCACCAAGACTAGCCTCACGCATAGCAATGATTGTAAGGTTGGCAACATTTCGTTCTGTTGTACATACGATTGCTAGGAGTCGGTACTGACTCGACGGCACCTAACAACAAGAAGCTCCGCATGCGGAGTTCTAGAAACACATTGGCAGCTGAAATTTGCTTTTACTAAAAGTCCGTGGTTCATAAAGGGCTCACTATGTCCAAATGAAGCGGCTGTACTTTGGTAATCTCTTCTGCTCAGGTTCATTATGGGCAGGGGAGACCTGGAAAAGAGCCCACCTGTGCCATGGATCCAGAGATGGAGTCCTTGGAGCTAGAAGTTTGCCGAGTCATTGCCCTGTGGACATGGAGGTGGGGTTGAAAGTGACCAAAGCAGCCTGCGGGTATGCTGAGTTCGACATTTCTGTATTTTAGCATTCGTTCTATTTCCCAGGAAACACACTTCTATTTCCTTTCATCATAGTCTACCATAGTTGCTGTTGAAAGCCACCCCACACTTTCCCTGTCTCTCCCTCACCCATAGACACATCCATCCATCTACACACCTGTCCATCCATTCAACCACTAAGCCATCCTCTTGACCAAGTACCCATTAGGGACAGAGATCTAGATGCTGGGGAACTACAAAGATAGACCAGATGGTGGCTTACCTGACTAAGCAGATCCTGCCCCAGGAGACTGAAATCTGCAACCACAGGTCCTCTCTCCTCCAACAAGTAGAGCTCCTATTTCATGCTGTCAGATGTTGTTCAGCCTAGTATCAGGCACAGCTTCCCTGGAGAGGCGATCTATTCTGACCATCTGAGGACACAGACCAGCATCCTGCTTTATGCTGGGGAAAGAGCTCTGCTTTATGCTGGGAAGAGAATGTGCCCAATGACCAGGCCAGTCTCAGGGGACCGTGAGGGGTGGAGCTGTGTTTGAGATCTGAGACAGGGAGACACCAGGGAAACTCCTATACTGACTCAGCTGGTGAATCCATGCAGGCACATCCTGGCCTGGAGTGAGTCCTTCCTTTGTGCTAGGTTTATGTACACGGGTGAGTCAAAAATTATCTGCACTCCAGCTGTAGAATTTATTTTAATCAACTTTTAGAAAAGACAAATACATCATTTCCCCACATAATCGCCTTGCTTTTCAATACACTTTGTTTACCTGTCAACAAACTTTCATATTCCTTTATTTTTAAAAAAATGTTTTAGGCTGAGCAGAGAGCCACGAATGCACTGCTGTCTTCATTTCTTCATCTGAGGTGAAACTTGGTCCTCGTAGGGCTGCTTTCAGGGACCAAACAGGTGACAGTCTGCTGGTGCAAGATCAGGACTATACGGAGGATGCTTTAATACCTCAGAAGGAAGTTTTTGCAGAGTGTCAACAATGTGGGCAGAAATGTGTGGAAGTGCTTTGTCATGCAAGATCATAACACCCTTGAATAGCAGCCCTCTGTGTTTAATCCGAAGTTTAAGTTTAGACCTCAGCGTTTGGGTGAGCATCTCACTGCAATGAGCACTGCTGATTGTTGAACACTTTTCCTGATAGTGCTCCAATACTGGCCCTTGAGTATCCCAGAAAACTGTAAGCACCAATTTTCCAGCTGATGGTTGATTTTTGAACTTTTTCTTGATCAGTGATTGAGGATGTTTCTACTCCATGCTCTGCCATTTACTCTCAGGCTCATAGTGATGAATCCTTGTCTCGTCATCAGTAACGATTTTTTTAAAAAACCTTTTGCCCTCCTTTGAATGTCAGTCCAAATTTTGCTTGCAGATGTCCAAATGCTTCTGTTTATGCTTTTACATGATTGTTTTGGTACCTATCTCCCACAAACTTTTCAAATCCCAATTCTGTTGTGGATTATTTCATAGGCAGAGTTATAGCTGATTTGTAAATGATTTGCCACAAATCTGTCATGCATCTATTCGACCGAATCATTTCATGTGCACGCTCAATATTGTCATCAGCTGTGGATGTAATCGGGTGTTTTAATATAAACCCAGTGCGGATAATTTTTGACTCACCCTCATACGTGGAGGTTCTTTCCTTGCAGGATTCTACCTCAGCTCTGTGGAGTCGCCTGACTCAGGGAACCAGTTTCCTAAAGACCTACTACATGACCTGAGAGAGATGTACCTGCCAGGGGACAGCTGGAGAAGACTTGGTTCATCTAATAACGGTGGGTGTACATGGATCCTTGCTGTCATTAACTAGCCAGACAGCATCATAAAAGCAGGGATGGACTTGACCCATGGCTCGCTGTACCCATCTTTCCCCTGGGGGACAGAGCTGCCTTCTGCTCACCTCTGGAAGCAGAGGCTCCTCAGACAGGCAGGCTCTGGAATGGGCAGAGAGAAAATCTAGAGGTTGGATATGGATTGCTTATTGGGAATGAACTAAGTGAGAGACTCTGGACCATGATGCTCATGGCCCTTGGGCTAATTCAGAGACTGAGGGTTTAGCTTGGGATGTGACCCGTGCACCATGGGAGGAGAGGGTGGAAGCAGCCCTAGCCCACTCAGCCTCATGGGCAGAGCAGTACATGTTGTGAGGCGCTCAGGTCATGCACATGGGAGACTTGCACCTTCTCATCTCAGTGGTTGTGTACAACCACTCCACTAAAGACAGAGTAACCTGGGGATGGGCTGGGGTGGGAGGTGGCCCTCAGAGGAGGCTGAAAGTCTGTGTTGTGTTGGGTTGATCACATACAATGTCTTCTTTTGGAAACACCTGGAGATGGGGTGAAGTGGGATGGGGTGGAGAAGCAACATGAAGTCAGAACTGAGTGCATGGACCAGGTCAACACTCAGCCTCTTCTTCTGTTAAGAGGAAATGAGGGAGGTTTCAAAAAGTTCCATTATCTTTTCATTCAATTTTTCCAAGAACTTATGGGAGCCTCCTTGTATGATCTTATCTCATAAAGCAGAGATCCATGATTCCTGGTCACTCCAAAACCAAACCAAATTCAACTCATAGTAACCCTGTGGTGCTGGTGGTGGTGATATGCCGTGGAGTCGGTTCCCACTCATAGCGACCCTATACAGGGTTTCCTAGGCTGTAAATCTTTACAGGAGCAGAAAGCCTCATCTTTCTCCCTCGGAGCAGCTGGTAGTTTTGAACCGCTGACCTTGTGGTTGGAAGCCCGATTCGTAATCACTACACTAAAGTGTCCCATAGAGTTTCCAAGACAGTAAATCTCTATGGAAACAGATGATCTCCCCCCTCTCTCCTGAAGACCGACTGGTGGGTTCTGTTAGCAGCAGAACACTTAAGCCACTGTACCACCAGGGATCCTCAAACAAAGCAGTGGACATACATATCTATCTTGAAGCACATTTGGAACTGAAACCTTTAAGGGAAATTGATGGTTCACAAGGCCCATACATTTAACATTTGAATGTTGTTAAACGTATTGTCAAGTCAGTTCCAACTCATAGCAATCCTATCTAGGGTTTCTAATGAGCAGCTGGTAGGTTTGAACCGCCTACTTTGAGGTTAGTAGTTCAGAGGACTCTGGTGTAGCAAAGTGGGCTCTCCCCATCCAAATGCAAATTGAGAGCACATTTGGGGGAGGGGGATTTGGAAGCTCTGAGTTCTGGTGCGATGCTGTAGGATCAACACTGGACTGCTAACTGCAAGGTTGACAGTTCAAACCCACCAACTGCTCCTTGGAAACCCTATACAGGGTCACTATGTTTCAGAACTGACTCAGTGGCACTTTACAACAACAATTCTTGATTTCTATAGATGTGTGTGCTCATGTCTCAGTGTTTGTCAAACTAAAGGGAAAAAAGATATCATGTTGGTGTTTTCATTGAGATGAAATTCACACAGTGAGGCTATGGGACAAAGGGTCCCCAAGGCTGCCATCTTTATGGACGACTGTTTCATCTTCCTCCTACAGAACAGCTGGTGGGTTACATCTTCAGACCTTCGGGTTCTCAGCTGAGTGCTTTAACCACAGAGCCACTATGGTTCCTAATGGTCACTACCACCCACTGCCATCAATTCTGACCCATAGCAACCGTACAGGACAGAACAGAACTGCTTAGAGACAGAGAACCTCAGGTTTCTCCCTTGAAGAGGCTGGTGTGTTTGAACTGACAACCTTGAGCTTAGCAGCCCAGTGATTAACCCACAGCATCACCAACAAAAACAAACCCCTGCCATCATGGTGACTCATAGTGACCCTAGATAAGGTTTCCAAGGCTGTAAATCTTTCTGGGAGCAGACAGCCTCTTCTTTCACCCCTGGAGCAGCTGGTGGGCTTGAACTGCTGACACCTAATTCATGGCCGGATGGTTCTTGTCAGGCAGAATACTACAAGCAGTAGTTTTGAGGTAAAAATTGTTTCTCTAGTGTAACTGTGACCAGACAAGCTAGTGCTCCTCTCAGGGAGACAGGTTAGTGAGTAATGTCACAGTCGGGCAGTGTGGCCCTGACCATCAGCTTCTGGGGGCTCCAGCCAGCTGGGGACTCCACCCTGGCCTGTCTGTGCGTAGCAGAGGAACCAGACCAGGTTGAAATCTGAACTCTGGTGTCTCAGACTCAACTGCCTCCCCTATACAATGGGGTTCATTTTAGTGCCAGCTTCCCTGGACTGTTGAGAGGCTGTCAAATCGGAACGTGAATAAGCCAGCTGTGTGGAGTTTACCCCAACCTGTAGTACACACCGGTGTCTGTCAGAGTACAACTGTGCTCCACAGGATTTTCAATGCTGGCTTCTCAGGAGTCAGGTGACCCCAACCTGTGCAGGCTTACTCTCTCCCCCACAAACCACGAAAGAGACCTTCTTTTACCGACAAACCAGGACTTTGTGAAGAGCTAATGAGATGACTAATGTGAGCCTATTTTGAGAAGCAGAGAGATTAATAACACACATAAATTAATGCCATCATTATATTCTTATCAATGGAGAAAAGATGGAAGTTGGCAAGGACTTCATTCTTCTTGGATCAATTATCAACACTCACGGAAGCAGCAGTCAAGAAATCAAATGACGTATTGCATTAGGCAAATCTGCTGCACAAGACCTTTTTAAAGTGTTGAAGAGCAAAGATGTCAGCTTGAGGACTAAGGTGTGCCTGACCCAAGCCATGGTATTTTCAATCACCTCATATGCATGCGAAAGGAGCTCTGGTAGCGTAGTGGTTACGAATCGGGCTGCGAACCTTAAGGTCAGCGGTTCGAAACTATCAGCTGCACCACGGGAGAAAGATGAGGCTTTCTACTCCCGTAAAGATTTACACCCTCGGAAACCCTATACAGGGTCGCTATGGGTCGGAAACGACTCGATGGCACATAACAACAACAACAACATATGCATGCGAAAGCTGGACAGTGAATAAGGAAGACTAGAAGATTTGATGCTTTTGAGTTATGGTGTTAGAGGAGAATATTGAAAGGTGCCATGGGCTGCCACAAGAACCAATAGATCCGTGTTTGAAGAAGTACAGCCAGAGTGCTCCTTGGAGGCCAGGATGGCCAAACTTCGCCTCTCATACTTCAAACATGTTGTCAGAAGGGACCAATCTCTGGAGAAGGATATCATGTTTGTTAAGGTAGAGGGTCAGAGAAAAAGAGGAAGACCCCCAGCGAGATGGATTGGCAAAGTGGCAACATCAATGGGCTCAAACATGGCAACAGTAGTGAGGTTGGCCCAGGATCAGGCAGTGTTTCAATCTGCTGTGCACAAGGTCACTATGGGTCAGTACCAACTTGATGGTACCTAACACCAACAACAAGAACCCACCAACATTATCCTTCTCTTCGCCCATGGTTGAGGGACTCTAGAAAGCTGGTAGCAGTGATGAACATTTTGTTAAGATTTTTCTATTTTTATTTCTTGGGTCAGATTATGGCATTTCCTGTCCCACCAAGGAAATCTATCAGGAAAGAAGCAAATGATGGGGGAGGGTGAGAATTAGCCTTGTCAGAAAGAGGCAAACCTAGGTGGTGGGTGGGTGCAAATGGGGGCCTGTAGGCTGGGGGTCTTCTTTCTTTAGCTGCTCATCCCTCGGGGTCTGTTAGATGGCTGACAGGTTCCCCTTGTGTGCTGATTGGGTGGAGTGACTGCTGCCCAGTGGGTCTGATGCCCTTGTCGCTCCCTCTGCCATCCTCTCTGTCTTCTCTCAGAGTGTGTCTCTTCTCTTCCACCATTTTCTCTCTCCTCTTCCTGTCTGTCTTCTCATCTCCTTTCTATCTTTGTCCCTCTCTGCCATCTCTGTCTTTTTTCCTCTTGCTTTGTTTTTTCTCTTCCTTTCCTGCCTCCTCTGTCATTCTTTCTCTCTCTCTGTCTCTGTGAGTCCCCGGATCTCTCTCATGTCTTCCTGTCCTCTTTCCTCTCTCTCCTTTCTCTCCTGTGTCTCATTCTTCCCACCCCACCTCCACTTTCACCTTTTACACATCTTCTCACTTCCGTTTACCTTCTCCTCGGGTTTCTGGCAGTCCAGTGGCCCCCTCGGTGGATGGATGGGTTTGAGGTGACAGTTCAGGCAGTTGTGTGTCACCCAGCCCTGGGCTCAGGCTGGGAACCTATGTCTTTCCTCGGCACTTCTGAAGCTCTCCTCTGTCCACACCTGCCTGCACCTGAACGCCTGGGTGCCCCTGGTGCCCTCTCAGATGGAAACTGTTTCCCTCAGGTCTCTGAGCTCTGCTCTTCCTGGAGTACCAGTCTCCCAGCCTCCCCTGGAGCTCGGCCATCTGCACTCGTTCCAGTTGTGTCAAAGGGAAGCCATCATCCAAGTCAGTTCTGACTCACGGTCACCCCAAGTGAGCCACAGCAGAGCTGTGCCCCAGACAGTGGATCTCATGGCTGACTTCTCACAAGTAGATGGCCAGGCATCGAGTCCCTGGGTGGGACAGAGTTGTAGCCAAAAGTTCAAACCCACCCAGAGGCACCTTGGAAGACAGCCTTGTCGATGTGCTTCGGAAAGCTCACTGCCTTGAAAACCCAATGGAGCAATTCTGCTGACACATGTGAGGTCACCATAATTGGATTTGACTTGACAGAAACTAATAACAACAGATTGCCAGGACTTTCTTCTGAGGTTCCTATCTATGGGTAGACTTGAACCTGCAGCCTTTTAGTTAGCAGTTGAGCACATTGATGACCCAGGAACTTCCTGGGAAAGCTCATTGCTCCCCCATTCTATAATATTTTATTTGTCATACACGGACAGGCAGATCTCAGAGACATCATGGGATCAGTTCCAGACCACAGTAATAACGTGACTATTACAGGGAAGTGATGGTTGGTTACATGCATTTTTTGGTTTCCCCGTGCCTATAAAATGTATGTTTACAAAACGCTATAACATGTGCAGTGTCATGATGAAAAAGTCTGGAGTATCGTGAGACAGACCAACAATGACACATACGCACAGAGTGTGCGCACACTGCTGGGAAAACGAGGATAGGTTTGGCGCAGGGCTCCTGCAAAACCTTCCGTTTGTAAGAACCACAGAACCCACGAAGCCAAGTCAAACAAGGTCTGCCTGTACTTGTCATTTTGTCCCTTTCCAGGGTCTCTCTCCCTTCAGACCTCAACTTTGCCCTTGTGTGCCCTCAGTGTAGCCTGGGTATGTAGAAGGACTGCTTGTCCTAAGTGCAGGCAGAGAGGAAGGGACGATGCTGTCCAGGGAATGGCAGGCATCCCCTGCCCTCCCTCCTGCTAGCCGCTGCCCCTCTCCACCCAGACGTCCCTCTGTAACTCACAAGCTCCTGCTGAAGGGACTGCCCACTGAATCCCCACCACATCCCTAATGCCTGAGCCTTGCAGACCCTATGGAGCAGTTCTACTCCTGCACACAAGGGGAATCACTCCATGGTAATGGGTTGGCTCCTGAGTTGGGAGAAAGGCTTGGGGGACACAGCTGCCACCTGCAGTTCAGGTACAGGGTAGCAGGGAAAGGAAGGACAAGGCAGCATGCCCAGTAAGCAAGGTAGGACTTGTGCTTACTTACTAGTGTGTAGTGAACCCTTTCACATGCTTTTCTACCACAGATGTGCATAATGGTGAAACCAGGTGAACCTACCGGCTAGTAGGAAGCACAGGCAGACCTCTGCTATGTGGTTTACTGATCCTCCCACCCTGTCTGGGATTGTAACCATGAAAGGGGGCTTTGATTCTCTAGGAAGGGGTATAGGGTTGGAAGAGAGACAGATGCCTGTCAGACCCCAAAGTGTGATGAAAAAAAACGTGAAACTGTTCACTATGGATTGGTAAATAAACACAAGCAAGCTCATGCTTACCTTGTTTATTGGGCAATCTGACCCTGGGAGGGACCACGGTTCGCTTTCTGGCAGGTTTTTAAAACAATACCTATTGTTCCTGTACCCCACCAGCCTCTTGACACTCTTAGTGGGTTTTTATGAGACCCTTGTTCTCAATTCATTTTTCCAAATGTTCACTCGGAATCCACTTTTCTGAGCTGTTGGCTCCCTTGCCCCAGGGCACAGCTGAATTAGATTCACTCCAAAAGAGACCCTTTGGGATTGAGAACTCTGTTTTTCTCTGTGGCCAATTGGCTGTGATGATTACTCATCACCAATGCATGCGCGCCCCCCAGCCCCCCAGAAAAGTCAGAAAGATTTTCTAGCCTCTGGGGAAAGAACTGGTACTCACATGAACCGGGTTTCCTGCTTCTTTCTATGTCTCAGTCCCCGAAAGATGATTTTCAAAGATTGCTACCCAAATTATTGGCAGGACAAGAATTTAAAGAAAACACTTATAGTGTGAGACAGTACTGCTTCATGACAGACATTCATGGGTGACGGGACCCTGGCTCATCATGGGTCCCGTGTTGAGAAGGGACTGCAGCCCACAACTGCATTGTCAAACCCTGAGACAGAATGAAACTTGCAGCTCGGCCACTGGAGTTTAATCCTGAACTGCGCTGAACGCCAGCTTTGGACAGGTGGAGGCTTTCCGAAAAAGCCAACTGAGCTGGTTGCTGTTGGTTATGACACATGGCGGCCCCACGTGGGTCCGAGTGGAACTGAAGCTCCACAGGGTTTCCTTGGCTGTCTTCTTTATGGAAGCAGTTGGCAAGGCTTTCTTCTGAGGTGCTGCTGAGTGGGTTCAAACCTCCACCCTTTGGGTTTGTAGTCAAGTTCAAACAAGACCCACCTATTAAAGTGTCCACTTCACATCCGCAATTGGTGCTGAACCTGTGACCAGAGCGCGAACCAGCCGCATGACCTTCATCAGGACAGGCACAGCTTGGGAACACTGCAGTGGACCTGGTCCCAGACCGCCACAATAAAGCAAAACACATGACTTTTTGGTTTCCCAGGATTTTAAAGTTATGCCTAATGTCACTGTAGACTCTTTAAGGAGTTCAAGCGGCTGCTGATCACAAGGCAGGCAGTGATGGCACCAGGTAAGCGGTTCGAGCCCACTAGCTGCTCCTGGAGAGAGAGATGGAAGGCTTTCTGCTCCTGTGAAGATGCACAGTCTTGAGGATCCCCCTAGGGTCACTAAGACTTGGAATCGACTCAACAGCTATGGGTTGGGTTTGGGTTTGGGTCGTCTATGGAGTCTGCACTAATAGCATGTTGAAGAAGTTTGAGATGTCATGAGAATGACCAACATGTGGCACAGAGACACCGAGAAAGCATGTGCTGTCAGACAAACGCCGATGGCCTTGCTGGACTCAGGGTTGCCACAAACCTCAGTTTGTAAAAGCGGAGCACGATAAAGCAAAGTGTAGTAAGGTAAGCTGGAGTCTGGAGTCCCACGCATTCCCTCCCAGTGCTGATGGCACGGGGCTGCAGGAGCTCAGAGGGTCCTTCTGGGGGCTCACTTCCTGTTGCCCAAACCACAAGCAGATTCCTCTGACAACCACGTTAGCCAGAAGCGCCTTGTTGGGGACACAGCTCAGGGACCGGCCTCTCCTGGTTTCCCTGCTGGACGTTGTGGACTGGGAAGAACTCTGAGGGAGCCTTTTTCATCTGTGGGCAGGTCCTCCCTCCTGGAAGCAGGTCCTCATCATCTTCCAGAGGAGGCCGGGGACCAGGAGACAGCACCTTCTCGTCCTCAGCCTTTGCATCTAACTCCCAGCATTCCCTCCCTTGGGATGCCTCCACCTAAGTGACACTCTAGGAAAGACAAGCTACAGTGACCACAGACCCCTCCTTCTGACCACCTTGCCCTCAGGCCCAGCTGGGCTTCCTCTGTCAGCCTCGAACCCCGGCCCACTGCAGTCTCTCCCTCCCAGGCTAAGACTCTTTTCCCTGCTCCTTCTGGGCCTCACGGGGGTGGTGCTGATGCAACATTTGCAGCGCGTCACTGGCTTTCCTGGTTGTGACTTTTACATGCGAACGCCCTGGCCCAGGCAGCGAGCTTAAAAATAGCCCTACGGTATGTCTTGCAGGTAGCTTCTCAGTCCATGTTAAGTGGCCTCTCGCCAACGCAATGTTCGTCATGCTAAATTAGCTGTTAACAAGTATTTTTAAATAGTATAATTTATGCTAATTCTAAAATATTCCAGTTCCCAAATGGATTATTTTTATCTCAAAAACTGCTGCACCTTTCCACTAGCGGCTGAGGAGGCAGGGCCTCGTGATGAAGTGTTTTTTCCAAGCAGTCTCTCTGGCCCTCATTGGTTTCTACCACTGCTCTCCATGGATGGCTTCCTCTGCTGGCCCCAGGACTCTTTGGCGAGAAGGGATTAGTGCACTTGGCTGGCCAGCTGCCAACGCTATGGGTCATGTGATTTGTGTGGAGGATGGTGACGCAGGAACGTCTACAGAACACAGTGCGATGGCAATAAGTTAGCTTGTTGAATGACCTCTCACAGCTGGTGATGGCCAACAGAAATTGCTCAGTGGTGCCCCCTTTAGGTGGCACTGCTGTACCCACCATCCCCTAGATATGCATGTTGGAGGAACACAGGCAACACTGACCCCTGCTTACAGCTCTAAGGACACATCAGTGTCATCCTGCAAGGACCAGGGAAGCAGCTGGCGAAATTCCTTGTCTTGCCTGAGATGGACATTGGGTGGCTGTGGGACGGGATCTCTCCTTCAATTGTTTTGTCAAAAGAAGATAAAGCGATTACACACAGCACGTTCGATGTTGAAAACAAACATGAGTTAGTTGTTGCTGTCTACTGCAAATGTCGGCTCCAATTCACAATGACCTTACTTATATCCGAGGGAAACGTTGCCCAGACCCATGCCCTCCCATCCTCCTCCTTCTGGCTGGATGTCTTCTTCAGGGACTGGTCCCTCCTGACAACATGTCTAAAGTATATGAGACCAAGTCTCACCATGCTTGCTTCTAAGAAACATTCCGGCTGTGCTTTTACCAGAATGGATTTGTTTGTTCTTTTAGCAGTCCATGGTCTATTCAATATTCTTTGTCAACACTGCAATTCGAATGCGATGTTAATTAATAGAAAGAGTTTAAACCCAGGTGCAGCAGGAACACAAAGAAAGGAGGGTGGTGAGAGAGGGCGTATCCTTTGAAGTCGGTAGAAGGAATAGAAATGTCTTCCTAGAGGTGAGAAAGCAGCGTCATTGGTGGAGAGGAGTGGGGGCAATTTTGGCATCTTCAAATTTAGCAGATCAACAGCATAAGCAAGAGAAAATTCCAATAAAGTGGGGCTGTTGTATGGTGAGACCATTAACAGGGCCAGACGCACCAACGCCAGTCTATAGGGGAGACGGAATGCAAAGCTGGCAAGTGCCCAGTGGAAGGGGCTGGGACATGAATGGAAACCAGAGCGTGACTAGGTGGACGGAGACATAAGTTCAGCAACCTGCACAGCGTCAAGGTCACATGGGAAGGTCATAGGCACCACCATTGCAAGGTGTGGGCCAACAGGGAAAAAGTTGTCCCCTAACACTGAGATCGCCCCAGAGGATACACAACAGCCAGGGCAGGGAAAGAGAGCCAACCACAGCACCAGCCATGGAGGGGCGCCATCATGGATGTTTCAGCCCCTAGGACACAATGCCAATGTGGGCAGTTGGTATTATGGATAATGAACACACTCATGATTGGGGAGGCTCTGTGGTTTACCAGGAATCACAGAGAAGGGGTTTTATTCCAACTATTTCTATTCTAAACTCACCTTTCTGCCAAAATGCTGGCATCTACTCATCTCTCTCTCTCTCTGTGGGTGTCTGTGTATAAGTCTCGTCTCATAAATGGAAAATCACATCATATTCTTTTGTCCAGAGTAGGAGCCAACTCATTGGTGTTATAACAGTGAGCTTTGCTGGACATCACCCTCTGAGGTGGCCTCCAGCCCCCTCCTCCTTCAAGACTTGGGGCCACTGCATTTGGGCATCACAACAGCCAGTAAGGAGCAGTGAGTTGTATGTTAGTGAAAATCCAAATCTGTTCATTGGATTGAAAGAGAATCCTTGCTCTAGCAGCTTCCCTGTTAAAAGTTTTCCAAATATGGTTGTTGTTAAGTGTGGTAGAGTTGGTTCCAACTCATAGTGACCCTGTACAGGGTCTTCAAGGAGCAGCTGGTGGGTTTGAACTGCCGACCTTGTGATTCAAGCCAACATTGCATGAGGCAGTGCTTTCTCCTACAGCGCCATACCAGGACTTCAAATACAGTAAAGTACAAAAAAATTGGTAAAAACCCTCAAACAGACCATAAAAAGTTAAGTAAAACATTAAAAAGAAATTAGAGAAAAAAGTTAAAAGTAAAACTCAAGTCCAGCTAAACCCACAAAGACTTTCATGAATATGAAACATAAAGCCCAATATCATGAAAGAATCCAAAACAGAATATAATGAAATTAGCAAGGCATTAAAGTGATCAGATCTTCACATGAAAGAATAATCTTATAAATGGATTGAAAATATATTTCCTTAAACGCCAGAAAGCAAACTTCAGGTGTCAGGGGTGATTTTTTAAATAAGAGGGAAAAAAACGTTTCTACTTACAAAGTATAGGTACTTTGTATCAATTTTATAATACAACCTTGCTTGCTGAAAGTGAAGAGGACTTAAAATACTTACTGATGAAGATCTAAAACCACAGCCTTCAGTATGGATTACATCTCAGTGTAAAGAAAACAAAAATCCTCACCTCTGGACCAGTATCAACAGAGAAAAGATTGAAGTTGTCAAGGACTTCATTCTTTTTGGATCAACTATCAACATTCACGGAGCAGTCAAGAAACCAAACGATGTATTGCATTAGGCAAATCTGCTGCACAAGACCTTTTTAAAGTGTTGAAGAGCAAAGATGTCAGCTTGAGGACTAAGGTGCGCCTGACCCAAGCCATGGTATTTTCAGTAACCTCATATGCATGTGAAAGCTGGACAGTGAATAAGGAAGACCGTAGAAGAATTGATACTTTTGAGTTATGGTGTTGGAGGAGAATATTGAAAGTGCCATGGGCTGCCAAAAGAGCCAATAGATCCATTTTGCAAGAAGTGCAGCCAGTGTGCTCCTTGGAGGCCAAGATGGCCAAACTTTGTCTCTCATACTTCAGATATATTGTCAGGAGGCACCAGTCGCTGGAGAAGGATATCATGTTTGCTAAGGTGGAGGGTCAGAGAAAAAAAGGAAGCCCCCAACGAGATGGATTGACACTATGGCAGCATCAATGGGCTCAAATGTGGCAACAATTGTGAGGTTGGCCCAGGATCAGGCAATGTTTCATTCTGCTGTGCATAAGGTCACTATGATTTGGTGCCAACTCGATGGCACCTAACAACAACAACAATACAGATGGGTGTTTAATAGACCAGAAAGCATCTAAGAATAAAATTAAAATGCAACTGAATGCATGACTGTAAATTTATCTTTGAGCTTCCTGGTAACCAAAGCAAAAAGGAGAACACGTGAGAACCTCACCAGTCTTGTTTTAGAGTATGCATTCTCAAAGGGACATCAGCAGGGAGCAATCCCTGGAGAAGGGCAGTCATCGAGTTTGATATAGTAGATGGTCAGCGACAAAGAGGAAGACTCTCAGTGAGATGGATTGGCACAGTAGGAGCAAAATGGGCCCCAATAGAGCAATGATTGTAAGGCTAGTGCAGTGTCTCCTTCAGTTGAATGCAGGGTTTTGTTTATGAGCTGGAGTCAACTCAATAACACTTAGCAAGCTGATTGGGAAAAAAAAAAATGTTTAAAAAGGCTCCTTGGGCAACAGTAATGGAAAATAAAAGGATGAGAAACACTGTTTCAGAATAGAAGAAACATAACGTTGAATCTTGTAAGAGCCCCAAGTGGTTCTTTTATATGTTGTTGTTAGGGACAGTCCAGTGCAACCATCCCCATATACAACAGAATGAAGTACTGCAGGGACCTGAGCCAGCCTCACAACCCTTGTTACAACCACTGTATCAACCCAGTGTTATGTAGACAAAAGAATCACATGGGGATCTATTGGGATCATCTGGGGATCTTGCTAAAATGTAGATTTGGATTGAGTATATATATCTGGGCTGGAAATGCAAATTCTCAGCCACTTCTAGGTCTTGGATCCTGGCCCCCTTGGACTCAGTCCTGCAGCTCCCCCGCCCTGAGAAAGTACTGAAGTCTTAATGCCCCAACTTCCATCGCACAATGCTAGAGAGCACTCCGAGTGGGTGAAAGACAGAAAGATACAGACCCTGGACTCTGTGTGCTCCAGTCTTAGTGGGTCCAGTACGAACATGAAGGCACTCAGCTGCTACCTGAAAGGTTCTACCCAGAAGAGCCCAGGAAGAAAGACCTGGCGGTCTCTTGCTAAACAAGCAGCCTGGAGAGCACAGTTCTTCTCGGACACAAGTCTTAGTCAATTTGACAACTGATATCTGGAGCCCAAATGTTGTTGTTGTTGTTGATAAATACCGTCTAGTCAGTTCAGACTCATAGCCAGACCCTGCACAGGGCTTCTGAGGAGCAGCTGTGAGTTTGAACTGCTGACCTTGAGGTTCAAACAGAACGAAATAAGAAATGATTTAATCAAGAATTATTAGAAACTATGAGGAAGATGTGTCCATATACGAGGGAAAGTCAGAAAGTATCATGATTAGGGTTCCAGTTCAAATGCCTGAGTTTCTTCCAAACAAAATGTTTAAAGATGTCTCTGAGATCGGTGGCTGGCTGCAGACAAGCTCTCTCAGGGATACACTTGTCTCCTTCTCCTTAGGGAGCCTTCCAAAAGAGGTCCGATCAAACCATGGCTTCAAGGCAGAGAGGCCAGCTCAGAAGGGTATGATGATTATTTTGGGGGCTCTCAAAAGGGTAATCAGGACAGATTTTCTTAAAGGACACAGGAAGGGCTTATTAAAAAGAAGTTTTAAGAAATTGAACCCTACATTGGTGAGGAAAGTTGCACTGAGGAATTTTTTCCATCAGAACAATTCATTGTTTTTGTTAAGTGCAGTCGAGTTGGTTCTGACTCACAGCGGCCCTGTATAGCATTTCCAAGCACTTGGTGGGTTTGAACTGCCGACCTTGTGGTTCACAGTCCAAAGCTGATCCTCCAGTGCTACACCAAGAGTCTTATCACCACAACGCACCTGCTCATTCTTCGAGGGTAGCAAGTGTGTTGGGAAACCTTACCCCATCTACCCTACAGCTCCAATCTTTCCCCTTGAGACTGTTCCTAAAACTCAAAGGAAATTTAAAAGGTGCATGATTTGAGTCCTTCAAGGACACCCAAACTTCTATTTTGATGTAAATGGAACAGCAGAGAATTCTTCAGAGAAGGGTTGGAAAGATGGAAACACCACCTTCAGAAGTCTAGAGGCCTGGTGGTGATGGTGGTAGGAGCAGTGGAGTTAGTTCTGACTTTAGTGACCCGGGGAACAACAGAAGGAAACACGGTCGTGTTTTCCACCATCCTCACAATTGCTATGTTTGATCCCTACGTGGAAGATCTGTGGAGAAACAATGGCTTCACATTTGATATTTTTGTCTATTCAAGGTTCTGCTATGCATATGGTCACTGAGTCGGCACCGACTCAAGGGCACCTGACAACAAAAAGGTTTCCATGGTTTTTTAGCTGGACTGTGATTTACCCTCGTGCCAACGTGTCCCTATAAGAAAGCAGACTAGAGATAGCTAGAATGTGTACTTTACAGAAAAGGATCAAAAGATCGTGTGTCAGAAACTGCGATTCTTTTAAAATAACATTTTATTGTTCATTGTCAGTGATTATCTTTCGAGCCTATTACATACAGGAGAATCATGATTATACAGAATAAGAAAATAGAGAGGGCAGAATCAAATATGCCGTGATATGAAGTTAGTTTTTTAAATCATTGTCCGACAGTTTCAGGACTTTGGAGTGTTATATTTCCAGCAGTTAAAAGAAAAAGAAAAGAAAAAATTAAGAACATATATTGAAAATCGGTGGCAGATGCCTATTTCAATAAAAGAAAGGACCACACAAATTCAGAAACGTTCTAAAAACCGTCATATATACAAACTTCTGTACAGAATGAAGACACAAAAGAATTCACCCAATTACAACCGTCTCTTATGGCGTACAAATTCCATTTGAAAAAGAAGGTATCTCCCTATGTGTATATTTCTGTTAACCCCCATCTGATCCAGTATTTTTAAGGTGTTGCCACTCCGTAAATTAGTAACTGTTCAGTAGCTAAGGAATATCCGATTTTAAATTACACCCAAAGGAACCTGGAACTTCCCCCAAAGGGCTGACCTTAAGTGCCTGATGTAGGCGGAAGACACACTCGCTCAACACAGCAACAACTCAACATGTGTGTGGAGGAACCACTCCTGAGCAGAGCTGGACTTGGGCTGACAGAAGAGGAGATGAGGACTCTTGTGTTCAGTTACTCAGTTACTACACAGCTTGACAGTATCATGTGTTAACTTCCCCAGCTTGGCTAAACTCAGCTCCACTGGGTGCTACGACAAGTCATTTGGCACAAACAGAAGAAGTTCTGGGCCAGATTTGGGCTCTCCCAAGACTGACACTCTCAGAACAACAGACTTTGACCCATAAAATCCCAGTCCCAGCTCCGGGCCAGCCAGCCCTGCTCCTTGCTGCTTTATGAATGCTGGTCTCTAGATGGTTAGGGATGGTCTCCTCAAAGGAAAACGGTGGCTCTGAATGTTAGACATGGCCGGCCCAAGGAGGTCAACACCAGCTGCAGAAGACGATGCAGGGGGTGCGGGGAGCATTCTGGCTGGGTCACTGCACAATCCCAGAGTCCACTGATGTCTGCTTGCGAGTCGTCTTGGGGGGTGGAGGCGGTGGGGTTTTGCTGGGCAGCGGAGGTGGCAGATGCTAGAAAACATGAACAAGAAGAAGACACCTGTTACGGATGCTCTTCACGAGAGAGCCAGTGGTATTCTGCACACCCTCTGGGTCCTTTTTGACATAGGCTGACAGAGTGCTGTGCTCCTCAACACGCAACTGTGGCAGAGATGTGGTCCCTGGCATCTCCGACTACACATGCATCACAGAAGTCTGCCCAGGCCCCAAAGTACAACAACCGTGCTCTGCATGCTATTGCAAATCAACGTGCTAAGGAGAATCCTGATCAAAAGGGGGAAATGTGAAAGAGTTACAAATTCTCATGGAATCCAGACACCTTGGAGTCACAAGGCTGGATGTACTCCCCAAACTACTGTCCTGAGATAATCCTTAAACCTAAAACAAAACTAGCCCCTTAACTCTTCTTTAAACCAGAGCAGAGTTTACTTTCACTAGCTGAGATGTCTACTTTGAGCGCTGGGCTCTTCTAAACAACTGTCTGTCGGGCTGACAGTGACAACAGGGACTGGAGAGCCATATGGAACGTTTTTGGAGGGGGGTGAGTTGGTGTGAATGAGGGAGAACAATTCAGAAAAGAGGGGTGAGAACAAAACTCAAAGAGTATAACTGACATCACTGAATTGCACACGTAGAAATGACTGAAATTTATCTGTTTTGTCATGCGTATTTTTAACAACGAATAAAATAAGTTAGTCAATGGATGAGAGTTATCAGCAGATGACTAGATAAATGAAACATGGTCTACCCATATAACGGCCTACAATACATAGGGTTGACAAGAGTGTAAATCTTTCCAAGAGCAGAAAGCCTCATCTTTCTTCCTTGGAAAGACTGGTGAGTTTGAGTTGCTGATCATCTCAGCACCTGAGTGAAGTATCACTTGGCCATAAGAAGGAAGGAAATACCGGCACATGCGACAATGTTGTGAATCTCAAAAATACTGCATACACCAGGGTAAGTCAAGAAGTATTGCTACCAGGGTTCTGGTTTATACATGCAAGGGCTGATCCCAAACAAAGTACATTTAAACACATCTCCATAATCAGTGCAGGTTACAAGCTTTCTCAGTAATACAGTTATCTTAGACTCCTTAGAATGCCCTAAAAAACAAGCTCCAGTCAAAACAGGGCTTTCAAGATCTGCTGGGCCGGTTCAGTTCAAGGCAGAGCAGTCAGCTTTGAAGGTTTGGGTGATTTTGGGGGGCGATTCTCAAGGGAGTGTGGTGGCTCTGTAGGATAAGCACTGGACTACAAATCACAAGGTCAACAGTTGGAGCCCACTGGCCACTCCATGGGAGAAAGTTGAGGCTTTCTGTTCCTGCAAACATCTATAGCTTTATCCACCGTCCACAGCAGGCGTGGAGAACATCCAGCCCCCGGGCTGTACAAGGCCTATGAAATCACTTGGTTCTGGCCCTGCCAATGCAAGTACAGTGCCCACCATCACATCATTGTTGTTTGGTGCTGTCGAGTCGGTTCTGACTCATAGCGACCTGTATAGGGTTTCTGAGAAGCAGCTGGAGAGCTAATTAAATGTTTGACCAAATACAGCAGGTTCATTTTTAAGATGGTAATTCTGTACGGCCCGTGAAAGACGTTATAAATTTTGGCACAAAAATGGTTCCCTTCCCCTGCGCAGCAGGGTCGCTGTGAGGGTCATATTGATAGGTTTTCTTGCAGGACATAGAATGATCATAGGAGCGTCTTACGAAGAAGTTTTAAGAAAATTGAAAATTGCAATGGTGAGAAAAAGGTCAGCAAAGTTGCACCTAGGAATTATTTCTCCATCACGACGACGCACCTACCTGCTCCTTCTTTGAGGGTAATAGGGCTATCCTATGAGAATTTCATTGGGAAACCTTATCCTTCCACTGTATAGCCTGGATCTTGTCCCTTCAGACATCTTTTTGCAATTTAAGTCCCTAGAAGATGCCAAAACTGCTGTTTGTGGTGTCAACGAAAGAGGGCAGCATTCTTCGGGGAAAGGTTAGAGAAACGGAGATGCCACCTTCAGAAGTATGTAGACCTAGACGGAGGCTCTGTCAAGTAACAGTAGCTTCCCACTTCGCTATTTCTGCTTAGTAACCGTGCCTGAGATTCTGTAATAATACTTTCTGACCGACTCATGTACACTGAGTCACAGAAGTCAGATACAGACAACAAGTATTATGTGATTCCCTGATTAAGAAACATCCAGAATTGCTAAGTCCAGACAGACAGGAAGTAGATTGGTGGTTGCCAGGGGCAGGAGACGGAATGGAATAGGGGCTGATTCTTCACTGGCAGGGTTTCTTTTGGGTTGGTGGAAAGGAGGTGGGAGTTGAGAGAGGTGGAGGCTGCGGATAATCGCAACCCTGTGAATGTGCTTACTGCCAATGAGCTGCCCACTGTAGCATGGTAAAAACTCAGGTGAATTTGATGTTGGATGAGTTTCACCTCAGTAAAGAACACACAGCTGCTACTGATCTAGTGGCCCTGGAACAAGCGTGCGTGGCAAAGAGGACCCAAGAGAGCCCCAGGCATGGTGCCAGCTGAGCTTACCTCTGGGCACCCGTTTCTGGAGAAGGGCTCCCAGAGGGGAGGTGGGGGGCACCCTGATCTTTGCTCTCTGCACTGGACGCTTCTGAGCAGGGGTAGGGAGAGGGCAGGTGCTATCACAGAGGGCTCCAGGGGAAACTAATGAGAGAGACTCAAGGGGGGAGAACCAGGGTGGGTGGGCCAAAGATGATCCTATAACAGGGTCGCTATGAGTTGGAACCAACTCGACGGCACTTAACAAGTTAAGGAAGGTCAAAGAATCAATGCCTTTGAATTATGGTAACAAACAATAACCATTCAATCTTGGAAGATGCAGAACCAGAATCCTCCTTAGAATCGAGATCAGTGAGGCTTCATCTCAGGTGCTTTGGACATGTCATCAGAAGGCCCAGTCCTTGGAGAAGGACACCACGCTGGGTAAAGTGGAGGGTCAGCGAAAATCAAGAAGGCCTTTCATCAGCTGGACTGACAAAGGCTCCAACAATGGGCTCAGAGGCCACAGTTGTGAGAACGGTCCAGCACTGGGCAGTACAGGGAGCAGGTCTGTCGGAACTGACTCCAGACACCTAACAGCAACAACATGAAAGCTGGAAAGGACACTGGAAAACTAGATTTGGAAGTCAGCAGTAGAGAAGTTAAGGGTGGCAGGAAAATGTGTGTCTCCCTGGCCTGGTGGAGACGAATGAAAGCTGGGGATGAGACAGAAGGGGTGTGAGGCTGACAGGAAGCAGTGTGGATACTGGGCTCTCTGAATGGCGAGGAGGGGACTCAGCAGGAGAAGACCAGGGCCTGGCCATTGTCCACGTGTGAACTGCGAGGCTCCTGACCTGTATTCAGTAATACTTAACAGTCCCCTATTTCAGAATGATTTCTTCCCAATTCAGTTTTCACTACAAAGATTCTGCCGCAGCGAATGTATTCACAGACAGTGAATGGACCCCCCAATGAGAGCCTGCTGTGTGTGCTTGGAGCAGGGCTGGCGTTAGTTTACTCCCATACTATCTCAGAAGTATTCTAATCCCCTTTCGGCACTGAAGGAACTGAGGCCCAGCGAGGGGAGGCAACCAGTCCGAGGGCACACAGTAGAAGTCAGTCTTGATGAGGAATGGGAGTCTTGACCTTGGATACAGAAGACCAGTCTCAGCCAATGAACAGCCACCACCTGTCTGTCGGTGGGGGCTTGTGTGTTACTAGGATGCTGAACAGGTTTTCAGGATAGCTTCTAGGCCATGGGTGGGGAACCTCTGGCCTGCAGGTCCTACAAGGCCTATAAAATCATTTGGTCTGGCTCTGCAAAGGTAATCACAGTTTTAACATCATGCTCTTGTTAAGTGCTGTTGAGTCGGGTCCAACTCATAGCAACTCTATATAGAGTTTCTGAGGAACAGCTGGTGAGTCTTAACTGCCATCCTTGACGTTCAAACTGACTGTGAGGTCCAATGCTTATCCTGCAGCGCCATACCAGGATTCCAGCCATCACATTGTTATTAAGTGCCATCAAGTCAGTTCTGACTCATAGCAACCCTGTATAAGGTTTCTGAGGAGCAGCTGGTGAACCTTGTGGTTCAAACCAACCTTGCAGTCCAGCACATTAACCTGCAGCGCCACAAATGTTTGACCAAATATTTGTTGTTCTTGTTGGTAGGTGTCATTGAGTCGGTACCGACTCATAGTGACCCTGTGCACAACAGAACAAAACACTGCCTGATCCTGGGCCAACCTCATAATTGTTGCTACGCTTGAGCCCAGTGATGCTGCCACTTGGCCAGTCCATCTCAATGGCCGTCTTCCTCTTTTTCTCTGACCCTCTACCTTACCAAACATGGTTATCCTTCTCCAGCGACTGGTCCCTCGGGACAATCTGTCCGAAGTATGAGAGATGAAGTTTGGCCATCGTGACCTCCAAGGAACATTCTGGCTGTACTTCTTCCAACACCTAATACAGCAGGCTAATACCTGACCAAGTATAGCAGGCTAATTTTTTAGGTTGATAATTTTGTATGGCCTGTGAATGATGTTAAAAATATCCAAATGACCCTTAGCATAAAAAAGGTTCCCCACCAGTTCTAGACCAAGATGAACTAGGAAGAAAGACCTGGTGATCAACTTGAGAAAACCAGTCAATGACCCACAACCAGTCACGGGGTAGGCGCTAGGCCAGGTGTTTTGTTTGGTTGTGCATGGGGATGCTGTAAGTTGAGGCCAAGTTAAACACAGCCAACAATCACGGTCTCTTCCAACCAGGGCTACACCCACTGTGCACATGAACCCAAACGCCATCAAACACGTAGCAGCAGGGGAGAGTGTGTCAGCCTTGTTCCGCAACTTCAGTCTAAAAGCTAGCCCCTTCAGGGACCAGGCAATGCTGTGCTTTCCCTTCACAAGAAAGAATGAGGGGCTGGGGATCTCGGCAGGGAGGGAGACTTTTCATTCTAGACCCTTTGGTCCTATTGAGGGGTTATAGATTCTAAATGTACCTGCATTCCTGTTTTAACTTTTAAAGACATTATCAGAAACCCTTTTTACAGTACTACCCCAATGGCTCATGATTCAGTTGTTGTTGTTGTTGTTGAGTGCCATCGAGTCGGGTCCGACCCATAGCGACCCTGTACAGGGTTTCCGAGGGTGTAAATCTTTACGGGAGTAGAAAGCCTCATCTTTCTCCCGCGGAGCGGCTGGTAGTTTCGAACCGCTGACCTTAAACAGGAATCTTATGCATGCTCCCTGTTGTGGGCCACCTGAGCATTAGACTAGACTGGATTCAGTTTTATTAAAGATCTTTTTTTAAAAAAATAAAAGATAAGAAGGTGTATTTAAAAAAAAAAAAAAAAGTGAATCAGTGCATTTTCAAAGGGTTGTTAATTTTGTAAGACTAAAAAATAAAAATGCTCCACCAAACAGTCCAGACTTGGGAAACTAGAGGAGGCTGCAGGCTCGCCGCAGCTGCGATGGCGCCGTGTGGTCGGGTTCCTTGCCGAGCGTGCAGTGCCGGGATGATCAGGTGACTTCTGCGTAATGACGTCTTTTCTTACTTGGTTCGCATCATTGTTTTCAGCCAAGCCCAACATAAACCTAGTTCTCAGTCTCCCAAGGCAGTCGTGGTTTTGTTTCCCTTTGGCCTGCAGTTTCTGTGTGTCTGATGTCTCTTTATTTATGGGGTCTGGAGCACAATGCCAGGGCAGGGAAGACAAACAGGACAACCGGGAACTCCCATGAGCCGACCTGGAGGGGGCACTCCAACCCCACCTGGAGGCAGTTGGGACGCTCTGTGTGAGAGCAGGGCCATCGCTCTCCCCCGACCCCCCCATCCTGTGGATGAGAAAACTGAGGCACCCGAACGAGGCTGGATTCAGTAAGAGGCAGCTGACCAGCGGCCCACTTTCTCGCCCACGTCTGTGTGCAGAAGCCACACAGTGGCCCTCACGTCAGAGACTAAAACCCCAAACCCACTCCGTCCTGTTGATCGGACCCACAGCCAACCCGTAGGGCAGAGTCGAACTGCCCCACAGCGTTCCCTAGGCTGTAAAGCTTTATGGACACAGACTGCCTCGTCTTTCTCCCACGGGGCAGCTGGTGGGTTCAAACTGCTGCCCTCAGTTAGCAGCCCAGCGCTTAGCCCGCTGGGCCACCAGGACTTCTTGTCAGGAATTGCTGTTATTGTTAGGGGCCTTCGAGTCATTTCTGATTCACAACGACTCTGTGTACCACAGAACAGAACACACTGTCTGGTCCTCTTCCAGCCTGACCACCATTATATTTGAGTCCACTGAGTCAGTTCACTGTGTTGGGCGTCTTCCTCTTTTTCAGTGATCCTCCACTTTACCAACTGCAGTCGAGGTGCTTCCGACTCATAGCGACCCTGTGTAGGGTTTCCAAGGAATGGCTGGTGGGTTTGAACTGCTAACCTTAAGGACAGCAGTCCAGTCCTGCTCCTACAGGAAACTGCTGGCATTGTTACGTCCCATCAAGTCGATTCTGACTCACAGAGACCCTGTATAGTTTTTGAGAAGGGGCCGGTGAGTTTGAACTGCCAGCCTTGTGGTTACCAGTCCAGTACTTATTCTACAGGAACTGAGGCATCGTAAAGACCAGCAGAAAGCGGACAGTGTCCTGGGCCTCACTCGGTGCTTGGGACTCGGGGGTTTGCTACTCTTGCACACCAGGGTGTCCCAGTGGTCTGAAGTGGGCATGGTGAGGGGGCTCAAGAACAGCAGAGTGGTCAGGGGGCTGTTGAGAGGGTGGGCAGCCAGCCGGTCACCCACTGGACAGGTGAGCTGGGTGGACAAGACAGGTCCACCCACCACAATCCAAACAACAACCACAGATAAAATGTGCTATGGCAAACACACTACCTCTTTGGATGGCTCAGGTATCACTCTCGACAGCAACAGAGGGGACCGTTTGTTCTCTACAAACAAGCCTTTGGAGTGATGTTGTGGGGTGGGGGGCAGGGAGGTTGCTGTGGGGGTCCCTTAAGCTCCCTGAGCCTGTCTATCCATCTGTGAAATGGGAACATTAACATATCCTTGTAGGACGACTGGTGAGACGAGAGTCAATGCCCACTGCCGAGCAGGGCAGCATTAGTATCAACCCTCCTCGTCCTTCTGGCCACTGCCCGACCTGCAGAGCGAATCTGTTCAGCTCTGTGGACACAGTCTCTGACCATGGTCCCAGCCTGCAACTGCGGTGGGAAGCAGCCCTGGGTAATATGCAAATTAGCAGCACGGCTGTGTGTCAATAAAACTTTATTTACAAAAACAGGCTGGGTTTGCCTTAAACGTGTTAACTGTACAGATGATACAAAAAAACCCAACCCAGCTGACACGTGAATCCCACAAGGTGTTGTGTGAACATGTGTGGACCAAACAGGTGATGGAATGAGTGAGCGCAACAAATAAGATGCACGAATGAACAATACAGGAGTGGATGGAGGAGGAAGGAAAGGCCACAGGCAGACCTTGGAGATTCTGTGGGTGGGTTCCAGGCCACCATGTTACAGGGACTGACACAATAAAGTGAGTCACGTGACGTTTCTGCTTTCCTAGCGTGTGTAGACATTCTGTTCACACTCTACTGCAGCCGACTAAAGGAATTCTGCTGGAGCTGTGTGGGTCAGGCACTGGACTGCTAGCCTCAAGGTCGGACAAGGATGAAGCTGCCCACTGCCCTGACGACTCAGAGTCTTGGGAACGCCTCAGAGGACCCCTATCAGTCAGAACCGATGGCAGTGGGTTTTGGTCGTCCACTGAGTGTGCAATTGCATTAGGAAATGACCAAAATAAGACACAGAGGGACACAAAGGGGGTCCCCACGCTGTTGGGAAACAGGCACTGATAGACTTGCTCTGTGCAGGGTGGCTACAGACCTTCCAATTTGTAAAACAGTAATTTATATCCATAAAATAAGAAGCATCTGAAAATCACAATCAAAGAAGTGTACCTGCAAGGAAGTGACTGAGTGAAGGAGATGAATGAACAGGCCGGGGTAAGTGGAAGACGCCGGAGGAGACACTAACCAGACCGAAGCGCAGAACACAATCACTTCACGAAGGCGCAGAGCAAATTAGTAAAAACCTCCCAGGGAGGCATGTGTGTAGCTCCGCGAGAGCAAAGACGTTTTCAAGGACAAACCCTTTACGCAGTTATCTCTCACTCATTACTCAGATTCCTTTCTGATTCACAGAGAAGTGAAAACAAAGATGATCTAGAGTTTAACATAGAGAACATGGAACCACAGAACTCACTCGCCTATCCTTTCAAGGTAGAAAGAATGGTATTTCAAGGTCAGAGGAGTTGTATGTTTGTCTCCAGGTGAAGGACACACTGGTGGATCAACGCAGGGTAACAGGGACCAGGCTGAAGTCACCGGTATCAACAGAATGCTGCGGACTCCCTTAGAGTCCATGATGAGAAGGCCAGTGTCCCTCTAGTCAGCAAAAGGGTAGCCCGGTCACTGGTCTGAAGAGCCACTTTCAAAGTGATGGCAGGTGAAGGTAGCAATCAGTAGAGGTATCGGTGAGTACAAGCTGAGGCCGATCAATGGAATGACAGCAGGCTATTGATCACCCCGGGGCAGACAGTGGTCACTGCCCTCAAACAGCTCTCAGGGCTCACACACAGGGGTGCACCCCAGGAACCCACGGACTCGGGAGAATCATGGAACCCTGATCACAGACTGGAGGTCAGAAAGCGCACTCATTCTGTAAGTCAATTCAACAGTACAGGAGAATGAACCAGAGTGGTTTACGTGCCCATCCTAAAGGGCGCCAAGACTAGCGCACATTAAGGTTTTCCCTCCTCAACAGCATCTCAGAGCAATGTCCTCAGTGGTGGGTCAGAGACAATGCCAGCCCGGGAGTGGATTCATAACAAAGATGAACTTGGTCCCACTTTCCTCAAGTTCCCTGGGGTAAGGTGGTCCAGTCTGAGCTTGACTACTGATGAGAGGTTAATGGTTCAAACCCACCACTTGGTAATACGCAGGCTTGCCAAGAGTCAGAACTGATTGGATGGTGATGTGTGTTTGTTTGATGTGTTTACTCAGGGAGGGATCTTGTGGCTCGGCTGCTGACTGAAAGGTTGTTGTTGTTAAATACCGTGGAGTCGGTTCCGACCCATAGTGACCTGCATAGCGTTTCCGAGGCTGTAAATCATTATGGGAGCAGAAAGCCTCATCTTTCTCCGTTGGAACGCCTAGTAGTTTTGAACTGGCAACCTTAACATTAACAGCCCAATTTGTAACTACTACACTACCAGAGCTCCTTTTGTGATCCAAAATCACCAGCGGCTCGATGGAAGAAAGATGAGCTGTTTGACTGCATAAAAATGGCGGCCTTGGAGACCATGGAGTAACTCCTCTGCCTGCAGAGCCGATGAGTCAGAACTGACTTGACAGTAAAGGGTTTGGGGTTTTTGTGGGGACATAGGAGGGAAGGAAGATCTTCCTGCTTCTCCAGAGGCTCAGAGATGGCCATGAAGGTGCAATCCAATTACTCAGCCATTAGGAAAACAATACCCAAGTCCGCCCAGTGGTCTGTGATCCTCCCTGCATTCCAAGTCTCCGTTTGTTCTAACAGAAGTTCAGAGTCCCCAGGGAAGGTTGGGGTTGCCGCATCTTCATTGCAATAAACCATTCCGGCCTCCTGAGAAGCCCTCATCCTGGGTTACACATGAGCTCTCCTAAAACACTGGTGTCAGATGCAGCCCAGTCCCTTTCATCCCAGAGGTGAGACCCCATCGCCTGTTGACTTTTCTTATACAAAAGAGAAGCATCCAGAACATCTACCACAGATCTGCAGACAGCCCCTTCTGGTGACAGAGCACTCCCAAGTGGCAGGTAGGGTACAGACGGTTGTGTAAGAGCAGGTGGAGAAAGCACACCTCTGTAATGGAAACAGCTGTCGGCTTCTGGCAGTCTCGAGTCTTGTTTTTGTTAAGTGTCATCGAGTCGGTTCCAACTCATAGTAACTGAAGGAGTGGGCTGCGGGGTTTGAACCGCTGACAAGATGGTTAGCAGCCCAGCGCTGACCCTACAACGCCACACCAAGGCTCCTATAGGAGTTTTATTCTCATAGCTTTATTTTATTCAGGCTGAACAGCAAAATTCTAGAAGCAGCTACGCAAATATGTGTGGAAATATAGGATCAGCACTGCACTGTGAACCCCAAGGTCGGCGGTTCAAACCCACCAGCTGCTCCTCGGAAACCCCACACAGGGTGGCTGAGTCGTAACTGATTCGATGGCAACTTCACAACAACAATAACGCAAATATGAGCAGGGAGATTTGACTCTCCCAGTGGAGCCCACGGGGCTGAGAGGGGCTGTGTGGGGACGACGGTGAGTCTGTGGGGACATGAGACTCTCCTCCCCGGGATGCTGACCTTCACCCACCTCAGCCAGAGAGCAGGGACCAGGACCCTGGGGGAAAGGGACACTCAATGAATCTAGAGACTGTTTCTGGCAATGCCATCTGGTCACCCAGAGGCCACGAGGCAGTGAGCGCATCACACAGCATGAAGGAGCAGAACGGAATTTCTAAGGGGGACCAGCTTTGGAGATGGAGAAAAGGAGCAAGTAAAATCAGTTGTCATTGGCTTGGCTCTGACTCCTTGTGGTCCCTGTGGGTCTGGTACATAACTAGGCTCCGTGGGGTTTTCAGTGACTGGTTTCCTGGCAATAGATTTCCACGCCTTTCTTCCAAGGTGTGTCCGAGTGGACTTGAACTGATTGCCTTTTGATTAGCAGCCAAGAGCCTTCACCTTTATACCACTGAGGCTGAAGACAGAGGCCAACGCTGGAAGGGGCTTGGAGCTGGCAGCTCACACTGCCGGTGGGTGTGCCCAGTACTCCCCTACAGGCTATCCATGGGGTGGTCCACTGGGAACTACCAGCATGCAGGTGATTCTTCAGGGAGGAGCCCTTCAGAGGAGCATCTGATGGAGCCATGCCACCCACGAGGACAGACGCTAATCCACTCGCTCAGGGTCAGGCAGAACCCTTCTGAGGCAAGCTGCTCTTCAAATCCAAATCTTCCCCTCATTCCTGCTCAGGTGGCGTGGCCTCAACCCCCTTTCCTTACACCCAGACTTGTCTCTGCGCTCCTCTGAGGAGCCATTATGACTCAGAGTCTGAGGAACCAGAGCTTACTCGCTTTGACATGGGTCCTCAAAGCCGAGGTTTGGGTTTTCTCATGGTCCTGCTTCAGGAGAGGAAGCTTGTGAAATACCCGAGATGCAGACCCTTTACTCACCCGCTGATGTGGAGGAGGGGGCGGTGGTGTCGGGGAGCCCACCAAGTCCTGGTTCTCCATGACATTTCCGTAATCTGCCATGCTGCCTTTGAGCGGCAGAGGAGGGGGCACACTGGCCACTTCCATCCCAGTCATTCCATTCAGCTCCAAACCTGGAAAATCAAAGTGACACCTCAACTGAGTCCCGCTGTACATGTGACGGTCCCAGGGATGCACAGCCCCAGAGCAGAGAGCACCGGGGTGGGGCAGGGTCAAACAGAGCATCCAGCACCTGGAAGCGTCTCATCCCGGGGTGCAGGCAGACGCATCACTCCAGCTGCAGGTCTCCGCGGCCTCCTCCGGGCCCCTCGGCCTTGCTGGCCCTCACCAGCAGGCTGTCACAATGACTGCCACGGTTGCTGTTTCAAAGTCCAGCCAGACTCTGCATCCAGCCTCCCGCAATGATTACCTAGCGAGCTGTACTCAGCCCAGCGTACTAATGTGAGATCCAACCTGCTGCTCCAGAAAAAGGCCCGGCCGTATGAAACGAAGCTATTAGCAGGAGCAGCCACTGCGGGCTCCTGCTTTACATAAGCCAAAGGGAAGCACAGCTGACTTGAAAGCGACCAGCAAGGTCGGCCTTTCCACACAGAGGAACAATCACGAAGACACAGCATTTTCTCAACCCTTGTTGAGACTCTCAGAAGTAATTTGCTTTTCTTTTGTAGTAAAGAGTGAGGCATTGACATTTTTCTGGATGGGTCTCTTTTAGCACTTTCCCCCAGACACCTGGCTGATGAAAAGACCTTTGTTAGGGCCATGCTGGCGGGGTGTCCACTTAATAGGAAGCCTTCATTTCAGTTGAGGTTGTATCAAGAGGGAGGCGCCTGATTCAACAGCCACAACATGATTGCCATCTAATTTTAAGTATTTAAGAAACGACTTTAAAAAGCATTCTTAGAACACACAGCGTGATGATGGTGGACAGATGGAAAGTGTACCACACAGAGATCATGAGATGATGGTGGACAGATGGAAGGTGTACCACACAGAGACCATGAGATGATGGTGTAGAGACGGGAGGTATACCACACAAAGATCATGAGATGATGGCGGAGAGATGGAAGATGTACCACACAGAGACCATGAGATGATGGTGGAGAGATAGAAGTGTACCACACAGAGTCCATGAGGTGATGGTGTAGAGAGATGAAAGATGTACCACACAGAGACCATGAGATGATGATATAGAGATGGAAGTGTACCACACAGAGACCATGTGGAGAGAATGTCTTGGCAGATGTAATTAGTGATGGATCTTGAGATGTGATGATCCTGGATCTAGGGTGGTTCATCAATCCCGTGATATGGGAAGACATTGAGGAGAAGGTCGTGTGAACACGGAGGGAGAGAAGGAAGTGATGCCTCTACAAGACAAGGAATGCTAACGTTTGCTGCAACCACCAGAAGCTAGGAAAGAGGAGTAGGAAGGAACCTTCCTCTGAAACTTGCAAAAGGAAGCAACCTTGCTGACAGTTAGACTGGAGACTTCTGGCCTCCAGAACCAAGAGAGAGCACATTTGTGATGTGCAAGTTCCCCCACCCACAGCCCCACCATGTGAGGAGCTTTGTGTGGCTGCCCTCCCAGGAAACAACGCACCACTGATCCTGGACAAAAGTATAGGAAGTGGTTCTCCGTCACTTCCTTTATTCAGGAGAAGGGGGTTGTTCCATGTGTCCTTCTAGTCTCCTTCACATGTAGGTAGTCTGAGAGCAGAGCTGCACCCACCCCTGCAGTCTGCTCAGAGCTTCTTCTGGGAAGTTAGGTGCTTATGCAAACCCTCTCCTTGAGCTGAGGAGAGAAAGGCGGTCCCACTTGAGAGCCCTGGACCAAGCGGACAGACCCGGCACAGTGTCAGGAGCAGAAGGCGGATGCTGTCCTACTTACTGGCCTGCAGGCTGAAGCTGAGCTTGGCGCGTGGTGTGACCGGAGGAGGCGTCTGCTGCGAGGCTGGTGGTGACGGAGACACAGAGAAGCGCCTGTCGCCTGTGATGGTGTTGATGACCTGACTCTTGGGTCTCTGGGGACGCAGGGGACTGATCTACAAGAGGGGACAGGAAGAGCATGGCTGGGTCTCCTTCTTTATTCACACACACACCTCTCCATAATCACCTCTTCACTCACACACTCTATTCACAACACGGGGACAGGTCTCTGGTGACATAGCAGCTAAGAGTTAGGCTGCTGGTGGCCAGGAGACAGGCTTACAGACTGTGCCCTTGGGTTGTTGAAATCCTTATATATACCTGAGAGTTTTTGTGTACATCAAAAACAAAGCAAACAAACGAAAAACAAAGGGAATAGTAGCAAATGCTGTTGAATGATGATACATGAAGGGGATTGTAATCATTGTAATGAGACAAAATATGATAGGATGAATGTAAAACTGATGTTCTCCCACATAAACTATCACTCAGTTCACAATAAAAGCTTTAAAAAAAGAAGAAGAGTTGGTTCAAACCCACCAGCTACTCTACAGCAGAAAGAGATGGTCTGTTTTCACAGGTTTCATCTTGGAGTCACCATGAGGGGAACCAACTCGATGGCGGTTTACTGTAATCTCTACAGAGACAGGCTGCCACACCTCTCTCCTGGGGAGGGATTGCTGGGTTCAAACTGCCGACCTTTCTATTCACAACCCAGTGCTTAATGACTGCTCCACCAAGGCTCCACAGTGAAAGAACCACAATCCCCACAGGTACGAGTCCATTTCAACTTACAGCAACCCTACAGTACCGCCCCATAGGGTTCTCGAGGGTCTAAGTCTTCATGGAAGCAGACTGCGCTCTATTTCCCCCCCAAGTTAGGGAGCAGTCCTGTGAACTTACCGTTTCTGAAAGAATCACAGCTTCAGACGGGTGCAGGGAGATGTCGGCCGGCTTGAATTCTTTGTCAAATATCTCTTGATGTTTGCTGTTCCTCTTTTCCTTCCTCTTTTCCTTCTTCTCCTTGTCCGTGTCCTCCTTGTCCAGCTTGTCCTGGGACCGCGAGTGCATTTTCTTTGGCAGGAGGGGTTCCAGGACAAACCTAAAGGAAAGGCTTCATTCAATCAAAGACGCCCTCCTAGGGGAGCGATGGGTTCCCCGCAGGCAGCCACAGCAGCACCTAGACTCCCAAAGAATCTAGGTGCTGACCGAGAGCAGCTTAACCTTCCAACACAAGGGATGGTTTAAAATGGGAGGCGGTAGGAGACTGCCATGTACCAACTGCTTGGACCCTCATAAAAACCAACCATCACTAAACATTCTAACAGCCAGCGTCGCTCTCAATGGGGAGAAACTAGGAGCATTCCGCTTGTGAATAGGAAGCAGACAAAGATGTTCTTTATCACCACTTCTAGTAACTATCACGCTGGAAGTCTTAGAGCTACATGGCAAGAAAGGAAAAGAAAAGGCATCCAGATTGGCAAAGAACAAGTAAAATGCTTTCTATTTGAGCATACGATCCTATACTTAAGAAATCCCAAAGACTCAACAAGAAAATGATTGGAACTCATTGAAGAATTTCAGCGAAGTGGCGGGGCACAAGATCAACATACAAAAATCCGTTGGGTTCCTTTATACTAATAAAGATAGAACTGAAAATGAAATCGGGAAAACATTTGAAATAACCACCCAAAAGATGAAATACTGAGGAATAAAACTAACCAGAGAAACAAAAAACCTATATAAAACTACAAAACGCTACTACAGGAAATCAAAGAACCCTACAAAAATGGAAGAATATACCCTGCTTGTGGATTATGAAAATGTCAATACTACCCAAAGTAATCTACGGTTGTTGTTGTGCGCTGTGGAGTCGGTTCCACCTCACAGTGACCCTACATAGGGTTTCTGAGGCTGTACATCTTTACAGGAGCAGAAAGCCTCATCTTTCTCCCGCAGATCAGCTGGTAGTTTTGAACTGCTGACCTTGAGGTTAGCAACCTGACTCATATCCACTACACTATCAGAGCTCCTTAGAGTAATCTATGGGTGCAATACAATTGCAATCCAGGTTCCAACAACATTCTTTAAAGACATGGAAAGATGGATCACAACTTCATATGAAAGAAAAGAGATCGAGGATCTAGAAAGCAGAACTTAATGAAGAAGAGCAGAACTGTGACCCCTCACTTCCTGATCTCAAGTCTACTATTAGACAACCACAGGGATCTCAGGTTGTAGCCCTGTTACAACAAAGGCACATTGACCAGTGGGACAGAGATGAGAACCCAAAAGGGGAATCCCTCTGCCTGCGTGCTGGACCAAAGCACATGCAGTGGGGAAGAGATAATCAACAAATGGGACTGGGAAAGTTAGAAATCCATTTGCAGAAGAATGAAACAAGACCCATATCTCACATCATATTGAAAAACAAACTCAACGTGGATTAAAGACCTAAATGTAAAACCTAGTACTATAAAGATCATCAACAAAAAAATAGGGACCACCTTAGGATCTCTGATCATGTATAAATACACTTTCAAACACAACTGAAACACACACAAACAGAAGACAAAATTGATGCCCGGGCCCTTTCCTAAAACAACAGACACTTCTGTGCATCCAAAGATTTCACCAAAAGAGTAAAAAGAGAACCCACAGACTAGGAACAAAATTTGGGCAATGACATATCAGACCAGGGACTACTGTCTACAACTTATAGAACATTTCAATACCTCAGTAAGAAGGCAGATTATCTAATCTCAAAATGCTCAGAGGACAGGGGCACTTCACAAATGAAGACATTCAGGCGGCCAACAAACATACAAAGAAATGTTTATGATCATTAGCCATCAGAAAGATGCAAATCAAAAACAATGAGATATCATCTTAATACAAAGTTAAAAATAAAACAGAAAACAACTGAAGTTGGAGAGGGTGTGGAGAGTCTGGGAACAAGCTATACTGCTGGTAGAACTGTACAATGTGTACAAACAGTACGGCACTCTCTCTGAAGGCTGTATATAGAAATACTGTCTACTTGTTAAACATCCTGAAGAATCAGAGCTCTGACATGCACAGATATTGGCACATCCATGGTCACTGTAGTATCACTCACAACAGCCAAAGGAGGGCGACAGCTGAGATATCCATCAGCAGAATGACTGAACAAACTTGTTTACACACACACAATGGAAAAGCAGGCAACAGGAAAGTATACTGATGAGTCTGCAACGCACCGCACAGAATGGAGGGCCTTGGAGGCCATTGTGCTGAGTGGAATTAGTTGGTTACAAAGGGATAAGTATTGTATGAGACCATGACTGTAAAAAGTCAAGAAAAGGTTTCCATTTTATAATAAACTTTTGCTGCTGGCTACGATGGGTGGGAGGGAAGGGAGAATTAACCACTGGATAGTGTGTAGCCAGGAACGTAGTGGTTCCACACAATAAGCACTGAACTGCAAACCACAAGGTCCATGGTTCAAGCCCCCAAGGAGAAAGATGAAATTTTCTGCTCCCACAAAGGTTTAAAGCCTCAGAAACCCTATACAGGGTAGCTATGAGTTGTAACCAACTGATAGTACTTAATAACAACAAAAGTGTAGCCACATGCTCACTTGGGTAGTGGGGAAGGCAGTTCAAATGGAAAAGGAAGGAAAACAGAAGAGGAAAAAGAAAAATCGCATTATTCATTTTTTTTCATATACTGGAATGGAAACAGTATTTTCTCATTCGGACAAATAATTGGGAACTGTCCTGCAAATAAAAAAAAAAAAAGGGAACGTAAAGAAGGGAAAAAATAAAGGAAAAGACAGGAGAGGAGAAAAGATGCAGAAATAGATAGTGGGGGTGGCTGTGTAACGTGGGGAGTAAGGTTGGGGTTGGTAATGTGGTTGAAATGGCTTAAAAAGAAAAGGTCATTACAAAGACAAGAAAGAATGAAAGAAAAGGCCAAAATGGATGTCAGAAGAGACTTGGAAATTTGCTGTTGACCATAAAGAAGCTAAAGTGAGTGGAAAAATAGAAAAGAGAAAGAGCTAATCAGAAAATTTCTAATCAGCTCCAGAAGACAAGCTGAAGTGGTATAAAGAAATGTGCCAAGACCTGGAGTCAGAAAACCAAAACGGAAGAACACAGTAAGCGTTTTTTTTAAACTGAAAAAACAAAAAAACAAAAAAAACTGAATAAAAAAATTCAAGCCTTGTTTTGCAATATTCTATGGCAACAGTAAGGAAGACCATAAAAGAACCGAAATATTTGAATCATGGTGTTACAAGAATATTGAAAGTACCACAGACTGCCTTAGAACAAACTAGTCTGTGTTGGAAGAAGTACAGGTAGAATGCTCCTTGAAGCCAGGATGGTGAGACTTTGTCTCTCATAGTTCAGACTCACAGTGACTCTGGATAGGGTTCCTGAGGAGCAGCTGGTGGGTGTGAACTGCCGACCGTGTGGTTCGCAGTCCAGTGCTGATCCTACAGAGCCACATCAGGCACCCAGCCATCACATTGTTGCTTTTGTTGAGTGGCGTTAAGTAGGTTTCGACAAGTTAATTAAATGTCTGACCAAATATAGCAGGCTAATTTTTAAGTTGATCATTTTGTATAGCCCACAAATGACATTATACATTTTGGCAGAAAAAAGGTTCCCCACCCCTGCTATACAGGGTCACCATGAGTTAGAAACGACTCAATAGCACTTAACAACAACAAGCCATTATGAAAAAAGACTCTTCATGTTTCTCCCACTAAAGCAGCTGATGGTTAGCAGTCCCATGCTTAACCCACGGCACCACCAGTGCGCCCTTCCATGTGACCCAGAGAAGGCAAGAGGAAGGAATGAAGGGTGCCCAGCAATCCTTCTGCCGGGTGGCAGGGTGTATCTCCAGCCCCTAGCACACAGCCTCTTAGGACGGGGTACCTGCCCTCGGGGCTGCTGGTCCTCACATGGACTTTCACAGCCTGGCCCGCCTGACCACTTGGAAAATAAATTGCCTTCTTTAGTGGGAGACGGGCTTCAAGAGAAGGGGATGGTTGTTGTTAAGGGCCTTCAAGTCGGTTCTGATTCATAGCCACACTGCGTAGGGTTTCCGAGGCTGTAAATCTTTACGGGAGCAGAAAGCCTCATCTTCCTCCTGCGGAGCTGCTGTAAATTTAGTGCATTTTACTTCTTGTAAGGTAAAAATAAAAAACTTTAGAGAACTACAACATGAATCATAAGGAGCTCTGGTAGCATAGTAGATGACAAGCTGATCTAACTGCAAAGTCAGCAGTTTGAATCTACCACCTGCTCCATGGGAGAAAGATGAGGCTTTCTGCTCCCGTACAGATTTACAGCCTCGGAAACCCTGTACGGGCAGCTCTGTGTCAAAACGACTCCACAGCACGTCACCACCACCAGCAGCTTGAACGATGGGCTTCAGCTATGTGTTTGACAAGAGATATATTTCAAATGATTAAAAAGATTGAAAATAGAGAAATGGAAAAAGTATATGAGACATATTAAATAAATGTGAATACACCAATTAAAAAAAAAATAATGGTCACAATATACCAGGACTGACTTTGATTATTTAGGCATTTCCGGAGACCTGGAATTTTCCAACAGGATCCGCATGAAACCCATGAATATCCAGTGATGTTAGATATTGTCTCTGTTGTGTTACAAATAACATGCAGAGAGTTGTTGTCGCTAGATGCCATTCAGTCGATTCTGACCCACAGCGACCCTACGTACAACCGAACGGAAAGCTGTCCAGTCCTGGCCATCCTCCAATTGCTGTAGCACTTGAGCCCACTGCTCTGCCACTGCGCCATTCCAGCTTTTTTTTTTTTTTTTTGGGGGGGGGGGAATCCCTTTTTTTATGGACCATCCACTTTACCAAGCATGATGTCCTTCTCCAAGGACTGGTTCCTCCTGCTAATAAGTCCGGAGTATGAGAGACAAAGTCTGGCCATCCTGGTTTCTAAAGAGTATTCAGGTTGTACTTCTTCCAACAGAGATTCGTTTGCTTTTCTGGCGGTCCATGGTACCTTTAATATTCTTCTCCAACACCATAACTCAAATGCATCAGTTCTTCTATGGTCTTCCTCATTCATTCTTCAACTTCCACATTCATGAGAGGTTACTGAAAATGGCACTGCTTGGGCCAGGTGCACCCTGGTCGTCAAACTAATATCTTGGCTCTTGAACACTTTAAACAGGTCTTGTGCCGCAGATTTGCTCAATGCAATATGTCATTTGATTTCCTGACTGCTGCTTCCATGAGTGTTAATGGTGGATCTAAGCAAAATGAAGTCTTTGACAACTTCAATCTTTTCTCCATTAATCATGATAGTATTTATTGGTCTAGTGGTGAGGATTTTTGTTTTCTTTACAATGAGATGCAATCCATACCAAAGGCTGTGGTCTTGGATCTTCATCAGTAAGTATTTTAAGTCCTCTTCACTTCCAGTAGGCAAGGTTGTATCATCTGCATATTGCACGTTGTTAATAAGCCTTCCTCCAGTCCTTTCTTCATAAACTCCAGCTTCTCGGGTTATTTGCTCAGCATACACATTGAATGGGTATAGTAAAAGAATACAACCCTGGCACACACCTTTCCTGCTTTTAAATCATTGCCTCATAGTCTGTGTGAACACAATTAAATGTTCTGGAACACTCATTCTCAGCAATATTGTCCATAGCATAGTCAGTAAAGCACAGGTAAACATGTTATTCTCTACTTTTCAGCCAAGATCCATCTGACATGAGCAATGATAATCCCTCATTCCACGTCCTCTTCTGGATCTGGCTTGAACCTCTGGGAGTTCCCTGTCAATATACTGTTGCCGCTGTTTTTTAATTATATTTATCAAAATTTTTTTTTGATTAAATACAATTTTGATAAAATGACATTGTCCAATTATTTCTGCATTCCGTTGGGTTACTTCTCTTTGGAGTAGGCACAAACATGAATGCCTTCTAATCAGTCGGCCAGGTAGCTGTCCTTCAAATGGCTTGGCATAGATGAGCTAGTGCTCCAGTGCTGCCTCAGTTTGTTGAAAAATCTTTATAGAGGCTGACTACTGGGTCTTTCCATCTGCAGAGCAGTTGGTAGGTTTGAACTACTGGCCTTGAGGTTAACAGCTGAGCACTTAACCACTGCACCACTAGGACTCCTTAGAATTACCATATGACACAGTAATTCCACTCCTGGGGATGTGAAAGGGCTTCAAGAAGTTTGTGGGGAAAAATGGAATTAAAAGATAATTTGAAAGCTAACTCTTTGAAGTCCCCTCGGATCCCAGAAAGCCTTGGAAGCTGGGTATACCCAAACAGACACTTGTGTACAGGTTTTCTTTGCAGCTTAGTTCATAACGGCCAAACAGCGGAAGCAACCCAAGGTCCATCCCCAGGTGACTGGTCAGTCTAGTGGATCACCCGCACAGTGAAGCATTATTCAGACACAAAGAGAAGTGAAATACTGACACAAGCTATGGCGTGTGATGCTGTGTGAATTGGGTCAGACACAGGAGAACAAATGCCTTAAGATCCCACTCACAGGAATATTTAGAACAGGAGATGCATGGCAACCAAGATTGAATTGCAGTGACCAGGGGTTGGGTCGAGGGGTGGGGGGTGGTCCTGGCTGCAGAGGAACTGAGTGTGTGCGGGGAGGAAACACTTTGGAAATGAATGGCAGTGATGGCTGTAGAGATGGCGAACAGAACACTTGTTGTGCGTTTAAGAATGACCACAATGGTCAGTTTTATGCCCCCAGCCACAATAGATACTTTGCCATGACGGAAGCCGTACCTAAGAAACTTGCAAAGCAAGAACTTTCCTCTCAAAGAGACCCCAGAAGTAATACTGGGGGGGATCAGGATCCCACAGTCACAAAGGGTCTCAGTTCCAAAGGGAACTTTGGTTTAAGAAAACCCTTTCAGTTGTCAACAAATGCAGGTTCTCCCAGGACCCTTCACCTCCCTCCCGCACTGTGTCCTCTGCCGCTGGCCCCACTCACCCATCAGAGCCTGGCCTTGAAGGAGTGCTGTCGGATGACAAGGATGAGACGGAGGCCACTGAGAGAGGTCGGGAAGATGAAGGCATCGTGAAGGACCGGACCATGGACCGAGGGCGGCTGCCTCTTCTGTCGTCCAGACTCGAGGGCTGAGAGACACAGAAAGAGATCGAGAAAGGGAGGAAGGGAGAGAGGCAGAGAGGATACAAGAGGAGAAGACAGAGACAACACACAGAGACAGAGAGGAAGAGCGGGAGAGGAAAGAGAGTCAGACACACACACACACACACACACAGAGAGAGAGAGAGAGAGAGAGAGTATGGGAGAGAGACAGAGAGTCAGAGACACACAGACAGAGAGAGAGAGAGAGAGAGAAAGCGGGAGAGAGACAGGGAAGGAGAGAAGGGAGAGAGACAGAGAGTCAGAGACACACAGACACACACACACACACACACACAGAGAGAGAGAGAGAGAGAAAGCGGCTGGGTCAATGCCTTGGCCAGAAGGTTGTCAGCTGACACTCCCGCACTCCTGCCCCTGGGTGGTCCCACAGCCTGAGTCTTGGCCACGTGCTCACACTTTCATAAAGAATACATTTTCTTGGTCAGAGCAGAAGGCTCACATGACGACTGTTCTGGGCTCTTCTGAAACTGACACAACACTGATAAACAGAAGAACCTTCTTGGCCTTTGTTACTGTTGGTGCCATTGTCTCTACCAAGACTACAGAGTGTGAACCTATTCCAGAATCATGGTAGAATGTCACCCAGAAAACGTGGTTCATAGAGGACCACCTAGAAGGTGATCAAAGAACCTGCAAGGCCTTTCCGTGGATTTGGCAGTGCTGCGGGAGCCTCCCAGTCTGTGATGCTGGGGCTTCTCCTGCTGGTGAGTTGGGGTGGGCTTTCTTCTTGGCCGGGCCAGCCCTATGATAGACTCAGCAGAGCTGCAGGAATGCTGAAGCCCCACATCCTTGCTGGGTGGTGGGCTGGGGCTGGATTCAGGAGGACAACAGGCTCTGGACTGGAATTTCCCACCCTCTCCTTGAAGTAGGATTGTTACCTAAGTACTGCCTACATCTAACCAGTTGCTGTATACCTGCTCTCCAAGTCAGATGCTGACACATCTGGGAAGCAGGACTGCAATAGCTCCTGACTTGAACCTGAGGTGTGGATACCCAATTCCTACAGGCACTCACTTCCTCTCCTCGTAGCTTACAGCCCCTTCCACCAATCACCTAAGGGAGTGCTGCCCAGGGCCCCGCAGTCATTGGTTAGAAAGAAGAAGTGAGTAGTTTCAGGTTCTAGGGCGACTTCTACATCACACGACCCCACCCAGGGTTGCTGAGTCACAACCAACTTGATGGCACTCAACAACAACAATAGCCCTTATTGGTGGTCTTGGTGCCAGGAGCCCACAGCACTTAACAACAACAATAACAACAACAACAACAACAACAACAACAGAAGCCCTTCCTGATGACCCTAGTGCTGGGAATCCCCCCTGACAGCCTCCACAGGAGCTTCAGTGCTCTCTGATGAAATGCTCTTCCCAGCAGGCATTGGGGGAGTGCCCATGGAGCACGAGCGGACGGTATCTGATAAGAGCATCTCACTCCAGCTCTGAGGTGGGCCCAGAACCTCTCACCAACAGCCACAGAGGGCTGGGATGTCCCTGGGAAGATGGCCTGGGTGTGGGCAGGGATGAGGGGGAGAAGGGACACAGAGGAGCAGGGGTGGGGTCAGTCCTGGGCTGCTGTGGGCTCTCTGTGCCGCCTGTTTCACATGCCTGGACTAAACAGAGCCTCTGGACATCAACCCTGAAGAAGGCCATCCTGCCGGGTAAAACAGAGGGTCAGAGAAAAAGAGCAAGGCCCTCAGAGAGATGGACGGGCACAGTGGCCGCAGTAATGGGCTCAAGGCAGTGTTTGGTTCTGTTGTGCAGAAGGTCGCTGTTGAGTCAGAGCTGACTCCAACAACACTAGAAATCAGGAGTGGTGTTTATTTAGAATCTACAGTAGCTCTGCTCTCACCCAAGGCTGACAGGTGTAGCTGCAGCTCCAGGGCCCAGTGAGTGATTGGGTGGGTGGATGGACAGATGGGTGGACGGATGGACGCCTCTCCTGGAACCTGCAGGAGCCTGGCTCTGACTCAGGTGGTTGGGTGTATCATTCAGACAGCTCGGAGCCTCTGACTCCTCATCTCACCCACAGGGGCAGAGTGAGGGACAGAGGAAAGGAAGTGGGGCTGCCCCGGGCTTGGCACGTCTGAATGGCAGCTTCTGTGGCCTGGCTGCTGTTACAGTCATGGCCAGGGGCAGGCACTCACTTCAGTTCCCCCCGAGAGTGGCCCCTGCCTCTGCAATGACTGTAATTGCTGAGCTGAGCTGTCAGACCCCATCGGGACAGGGAGCGGGCTAGCGGAAATTAGTCCCACGTGACCAGGACCTTGTGGGGGTGGGTAGGCAGCAGGTACACATTATAGGTTACTCAGACTGCTCCTTGCCCAGTGCTGTGCCAATGTGGGCTCTGGTATAGCAGAGACCCCCGGAGAGGCCTGCTGCTCCTGAGAGTGGAGCAGGGGTGTGTGGGGAGGTGGTATGGGCAGGGTGGAAGGAGAGGGGGGTCAGCAGCACAGGTCAACAGCTCTTGTGCTTGCCGACCCTGCCAGCTGCACATCTTCTTCTGAGTCAGGGTGATCTGTCCACCTCCTCCCAGCAGCCTTTGAGGACCCCACAGATGACAGGAAGGAAGCCACTGGGGCAGGTCCCATGGGTCCCCATGAAGGGAACAGGCCCAGGACTTCTTTGATGGGAGCCCCCCGGTGGGAGGAGCCTAGCGCTGGTGTTGGAGGAGGGTCAGGGAGTGGGGAGGGGAGCACTGCAGTGGGAGGACTACGGGCGGGAGGGGAGCACTAAAGTGGGAGGATCCGGAGCGGGGAGAGGGAGCACTGCGGGGAGAGGGAGCACTGCAGTGAGAGGACTAGGAACGGGGAGGGGAACACTGCAGTGGGAGATTAAGAGTGGGGAGGGGGAGGCGCCTGCCATCCTCATCCCAACTTGGAAGAGGGAGGAAGATGAGGAGAAACAGAGATCTCATGAGTTAGAAGACCCCGTCCCCGTGCCCCTGGGGACAGTGATGACCGTGGCCCATGGTCTCCTCTGCTCACGGTTCCCTGGAGGAATCAGGCTGGTGGCACTGCAGAGTCCAGGACACAGTGTGTCCTCTCTGGCATGCGTCAGCTGGCTCCCAGAAATGACAAAGTGGTTTATATCCTTCCCGTGGCATTTTTATTTTTAAATCCATCCTTTTGAAACAGGATGATACTATTATTGCTTTTCAAAGCCTTCTGAGAGGCCTGGACATTTCTAGAGTAGAAAATATCCAGAAGTTTTGACACAGACTGCTTTCTATGGCCGTAGTTCTCAGAGACTGACTGGACATCTGCCTGACCCCCTTCCCTGCTCAAGGAGTCTGCCCAGGGCCTGCCTGCAGGGGCCCCTGTGGAGCTCCAGGGGTGGGGAGATTCACCCTGAATCTGCTCCCAGTCACCCTTAACTGAGCTGGACCAACCCTCCCTGAGGCTTCCTGGCTTCCCTTGCAAAGACAGAAGGGGAATTAGGAGGAGGTGACCTTGGTCAAGGACAGATGCCTAGAGAGAAGCAAAAGAGACCACAGGGGCACACGTAGACCTCCACTTTGCTGCCCTGCTTGTCTCTCTCCCTCAGTGCCCGCCAGCAGGCATGCCCACAAGTCCTGGGCAAACCAAGGAAGGCTGAGGGACACGTGGTGAGCAGGCCAGGTTTCCACAATTTGGAAATTGCCCTTAAAGATGGATCCAAGGGAAGCATTTCACTTCCTCAGGAAACCCGCAGAGTTCACAAGTGTTTATTTCTTAGAAAGAAATTAACAGCAGCGTCAGACTCTGAAAGTGACTCTGTGCACCACTCAACACTGATTGCAATGAGCTGAGAGCTGCGAAGCTATGGAGCACAGCTCAAGATTCTGACCTGCCCCAAGGGTCCTCACAGGGGCGCAGCAGGAAGGCACCCTGATGGCTTGTTCACCTGCAGCACCTCCTAGTCCTCGCCTACTGGATCCAGGGCCACTGACACCCTCCTTGATGAGCACCAGGCCCTGGGGTCTCCTTCAGGGAGAGGCCCGGTGGTGTCTAAGAAACCATGGGAGCAGAGAAGCTGTGTTATGTAAACCACAGAACAGTAGGTCTGCAGTTCAAGCTCTGGAGGTGGTACCTGTGACAGGGGCCTGATAGGAGATGGGTCTTTGCAGATGCCATCAAGCTAAAGCGCACTCACTGAAGTTACAGTGGATTTAGGGTGGACTCGAAAGTCAATAAGCCATGTCTGTGTAGGAGGGGATAGAGGGAGGCCACGTGAAGATGGAGGTAGAGATTGTTGTGATGCTGGCAGGTCAAGGAGAGCCGGGAGCCACCAGAAGGTGGAAGAGGTAAAGAGGACTCTTCACCAACCTCTTCCAATGGAAAACGGCCATGCAGGCACTGAATTCTGGACTTCTGGTCACCAGAACTGAGAGTAAATAAACTTCTGTGGTTTTAAACTGCTCAATTTGTGGTCATTTGTTTGGGGAGCCATGATTTTCTATCCAAGCCTCCAGTGGGCTTCTTTTGGTACCAAGCACTGACCTTGGCCACCATTCAACTCCTACCTCTAAGCTTTGGTTCAAACTGGTTCTTTTCCATGCAAAACCCTCCCCTATTTTCTTCCCTGGTCTTGGCCAACTTATCCTTCCTCCAACAGGTAAGTCTCTGCAAACAACTGTACAGCTTAACAACTCATCATTGCCTCCCTTCAATGGCTAAAGTCTTTAGCCCTTGAAATTGGACTGGGTACCAGTTCTGACTCTGCTTGAGGCCGCCCACAGAGCCTCTGGCCCTTGTGCTATGTAACCCTCCATGTGGGTTGTGTGGCTGGAGGTGTGGTCTTTGTAAACTAACCCATGAACTGCTGGGATTATCCCCTTCCTCCACAGCCAGTAAGCAGGGCATCTAGTGATCAAGCACAGGTATGAATCTAGGTATTTCTGGCCAATTAAAGCAGGTGGCAGGTTTTCTGGGGGCCGAGGTCCCTCAATCCACCACTGCTCATCAGACATCAGGGTCCCTCCCATCTCACTCCTGTGCTCTGTGAGAAAACGTGACCCACAAATGCCCCTTCCTTTGTTACGCCACCCACTTACCATGGTCCGGACGCCATATTGTTTTTCCACTTTTTCCTTCAGCTGTTTGAAACAGGCTTCCATTCTCTCGTGAAACGGCCTCAGTGCCTCTGTGACTTTGTCTCCGTGGATCCGGATGCCTTCCGCCAGAAAGGGAATCTAGAAAGCAGGGAGAGAGGCACCCTGACTTCTTGGTGGAGATCAGGGGAGGAGGTTCCAGCTCAACCCCAACCCCCAATCCACTGCTGTCTCGTCCACTCCTACTCAGTGGCCCTGTAAGACACTGGAGAGCTGCCCATCAGGGTCCCCAGGGCTGTCATCTTTTATGGAGGCAGACTGTCACAGACTACCCCATGGAGTAGATGATGGGTTCAAACCAGCAATCTCTCGGTTAGCAGGCCAACACTTAAACCACCGCACCACCAGGCCTCCTTGTGCCACCTCCAACAGCCTGATACATCCGTCAGCAGGCACAGTATCCCCAGGACCAAAACGTTTACTTCAGAGCATTTGTGTTTTAAGTTGACTATATGAAGTTATGGTATTGTTAAGTGCTGTCGAGTCGGTTCCAATCCACAGTGACCCTGTATAGGGTTTCCAAGGAGCAACTGGTGAGCTTGTGTTTCAACTTGACTTTGCAGTCCAGCACATTAACCGGCAGCGCCACAGCAGGATTCCAAAGGCATGGTAGGGTGCTTCAGAACAAGGGCTGGACTACTATCCATAAGGTCAGGGGTTCAAACCTCGGAAACCCTACACAGGGTCGCTATGAGTCTGAATTCACTTGACAGCACTTCACAACAACACATGTCTATATCAGACCCAGCACGCCGCATGCAGTCACCTAGTGACCTTCCTGTTTGCACCTGTCCATCATGCCCAGAAAAGATTCTGTCTGCCACCTGAGTCTGGGAAAGGCCTGCTTTCTGGATCTCCTACAAGATGAGCTTGCTGTCTTAGCAAAGGGACATGTCAGAGAGTCAGAATTAAAAACCAACAACAGAAAAAAACCAACAAAAATGTTGACTTTACAGGCACCTGAGAGCTTGGTTCCAAAATGCCAACATTATCTGACTCTCTGTAATCTACTGTCTGGGTGTGGTGCTGTAGGATAAGCACAGGATTGCTAACTGCAAGGTCCACAATTCAAACCTTTCAGTCTCTTCTTGGAAACCCTACACAGGGTTAGAACCGACTAGACAGAATCCTGGTATTGCGCTGTGGGCTAATGCATCAGGCTGCAAAGTCATTTGAACTGCAAGGTCAGTGGTTCAAGCTCACCAGCTGCTCCTTGGAAACACTATACAGTGTCGCTATGGGTCAGAATTGACTCGACGGCACTTCACAACAACAACAAGACAGTACTAACAACATCATTGTACTGAGAGTATTCTTACTTGGAAAGAAACACCACACTCATTCTTCCTTAAAACTAAAAATATTCACTTCTTTGTGGACCCTGCCGTTGTGAAATACCTGTGCCAACACTCTCGGTGAGGAGATGAAGCTGAGCTTTCAAACGCCGGGGAACAGGCATGTTTCATCCCCACCCCCACTTCTGAGACCCACCAGAGGCACTGCCGGTTGATTCGCGGAGCCTCTCTGTCTCTGGCTTCTACTCACCCCCAGCTCCACCCCCATGAGGCTCAGACCGCAAGTTAGACATCCTTCAAGGCAACCAAGTGAAGAGGCTTCCTCTTAATAATTCATAATTTAATCACAATACTGATTAAAAACAGATTTTCCTAATAGGACAGACCTCAGATCTGAAAGAGCCCATTTGTTAGTCAGGAGGATAACAAGTACACAAGTGAATTTCATGTGAGCAAATTCAAGAAATCTTATCAAGACGAATCAATGCATGCAATGCACTTGGTCGCCATTTATAGCACGCAGCTGTTGCCTCTTGTGGGGTTCCGGTAAGGACTGATCCGCATCGTGCTCCCCCACCACCCCCACTCCCCAGCCTGCTCTCACTGACGCCAGTGCTGGCTTGGCTGACAGCTGGGCCAATGACCAAGGTGGACACTGCCTGCCACTTATTCCTTCTGCCAAAGGGCCATTGTGCAGGTGAGATTTCAAACTAGATGGCCCGTTTTAATATTCCATAGGACTCCCGCATGCAGATGGCTGCT
>NW_006408623.1:4912971-4944720 GCF_000296735.1 Chrysochloris asiatica | reverse complement strand
GCGGTAAGTACCTCTGATTACTCATTAGTGACCTCATATGAGGTAAGGCGGTGCACCCCAGTTCTCCCTCTGGAGACCCATGGGGGTAAGGTTTATGCTGACCCACTAGTGCCCAAGAGGGGCCGAGGCAGTGTCTGGGGTATCGACAACATGTTTCACACCAGGAAGATGTCCACACTAGCCCAGCTGGGATGTAAGGGCAATGGAGGTCATCTGGCTCTGAGAATGCCCAGGCCTGGACCCCGGCTGCCTACACAGGAAGCCTCTGCAGGCTCAGGCATTGTGGGAGGAGACCTCAGAGGCCGGATATCAAGTTCAGGCTCGAGTGCAGCATGTGGGACCCCCTTCATCCCAGGACCCAGATGTGAGGAACAGTACACGCATGCACCACATACCTTTTCGTAATTGGCGAAGCCACCCATTACGGCCGGGTCCACGATGCCGTTCAGGAGCATGGAGAGCGGGTTGATGGGCAGGCTGGGGTCATCCAGATGCTGCTGGACCATGCTGTGGATCTTGTCATTGGTCAGCTGCATGGTCTCAATGGCATTCTCCAGCGGGCTGATTTCCACCTGCAGGGGACAGGGCTGCGTGAGGTCCTACCGAGAAGAAACCTCTCCAAGATGGGGAGCCAGCTACTCCCTCACACACCTTCCTGCTTAGAGAGCTCTGGAGTGTGACCACATAGGACCCAGCCAAGGCCAGGTGAGGGAACCTGAGAGCAGCAATTTGAGACCAATTACCATAACTCTCTTAAATTTCTATTTCCCGTAGTTTCAATTGCCTGTTCCTATCAAAGACAGTCCTAAGGCCCAAAGCCTGTGCGGGAGTCTTTCTGACTCTGGTCAGCAACCCCCTCCCAGGTTTGTCTTAAATAAACCTGTCTTTGCTATTAAGCCGCACTCTCTGGTCTCGTTTCTCTGTGGAGTCTAACACTGGGCATTTCATGATCAGTGAACGCTCCTGTAGGTGAGGTCTGCATGAATTTTTGATGCCTTTGTATACATGCACACATCTGTATGCGTGTATGTGTGCATGTGTGTATATGTGTGCATGTGTACACATAGGGGGCATGGTGACTGTAGAATAGGCAATGGACTTCTAACCTCAAAGATGGTAGTTGGAGCCCCCCACCAGCCATGTTGAGGAAGAAGGACGAAACTTGCTGCTTCTGCAAAGATTTACAACTTCTAAATCCCACACATGGTCACTGTGAGTTGGAACGGATTCCACTGCACCTAAACACAAATGTGTACACATGTTTGTGTCTTATGTATATGTGTGATGTACTGCCCTCCTGTCAGGCTGACCTCAGGCCTCACCTGGGTGTCCAGACTCCTGGTCAGACCTGGGCCTGTGGTCTGAAGCCCAGGCATGTGATGTCCCTCCCCCCAGCTGCCCCTGTAGCCCTTCCCCCCAACTTCAGGGGGGGGGGGTTCGCTGCAGTTCAAGTAGGCCCAACAATGAAGAAGACGCTCTGCAATCCTTCCATGACTTGTGTGCTGCCTCAGGTGGAGGCTATCTCTGTGTCTGTCTGTCTGGGTGGGAAGGTGACCCCAACGTTCAAGTCCGGCCAGCTTGTAGGTGTGGAGTCTTTGCTTATTTTTGCTATTGTACTTAAGTCTCCATAAACTATTTTGTATATTGAAAAACATGAGTAGGATCTTATTACATTTTCCAAACTTTCAGCATTGTGCTAAAAACATGCCTGATGGAGCCAATCCCACCATCTTTACGGTCGAACTGGGAGGCGTGGATGGCGGCCTTCATGTGGCAGAGCTGATATCTCTGTGTTGTACTGAAAGCCTCATTTCGGATGTGGAGGGGTAAGGTCTGCCTTATTCATTGTCCAACTTTCACATGCACGTGAGGCAAACGAAAATACCATGGCTTGGGTTAGGCACACCTTCCATCACGATGTTATTTATTGGTTCAATGGTGAGGATTTTCATTTAGTCTCACTCACCAGGCTGCAATTTTTGATCAGCATGACAGACCTCTTGATTGGCTGGAGCTTCTTTATCAACAAAACTATTAGCTGGAAATCAGCTAGAGCCACTTGGCGAAGGTCTCCTGGCCTGCAGGAACGGTAATTTGGCAGGTGAAAGTTACAAGGTGTGGGAATTCACACACGCTCCACCCCACTAGGTCTCAGACATCTTGGGGCAGGATCTGATCCCAGTTCTGTGTCTGCCTGGGACTGAGCTGCAGCTGTGATTGCAAAGGAAAGAAAGCCATGCTTTGTGGGAAAGACACTCCCATTCGTGAGGTGCGTAATACACAAGTAAGGGCCCTGGTTTGCTCTCTGCCATGCAAACAGCTTGCTCTCTGCTACTAACCAGAAAGTTGGTGGGTTGAATTCACCGAGCAGTACTATCGAAGAAAGGCCATGCAATCTACTTACATGAACTGACAATCACTGACAACCCCAGGGGTGTGGTCCTGCTCGGAAACATGAGGGGGAGCCATGACTGGGAGCTGACTCAACGGGAATGGGAATGAGTTTGCTTGTTTGTGTTGATACACAAACAGAACTGACAGCTCTTATAACTGAACTGGCCCTTGGAAACCAATGAGTTCAGTAGGTTCAAACCTAGCTGACCATCAAAATCTCTTGGACTACTTTGAGAAACAGACTTCTGAGTTCTTCTCCGGTGTCTTGGTTTGCTCCGGGGTGGATCCCATGAACAGTCATTTCTTGTGGCTCTCAGAGCACAGAGCTACCCCTCTGGCTGTTCCCTGGGGGCATACAGAATTCTTCGGGGAGCCACTCCTCTCATCAGGTGGTCCCTAAACAGTCAGGGTCGCTGCCCGAGGTGAGGCAGAGTAAGCCTGCACCTTCATCTTGGTCCTTCCGGAACAAAAATGTGCACACTTCTCACAGGTGGTGGCATGTCTGGCAGGAGGCAAACTGACAGCTGCCACAGGGGCTGGGGCTGCGACTTCTCTCCATGGCTGGCAGTCACTCGTGACCTGGTATTAGATGCAAGCTGGAGGCCTGGTGGAATCTCCATGCAGTCCGCACTGCATACCCCGATCCCAGGCCTCTACCACTCGCCATTTCAGAGATGAAGCAAAGCTGAACTGCTCCTGCCAAGGACTTATTCTCCAGCCCCAATGGCTGTAAGCAGCGGAGATGCACTGATTAGACATCCGTGATGGAAATGCTGCAAAAATGTCCTGGCGATTCAAGAAGGAAAATACACTGTGTCCTGAGCGAGTCTCAGGAAAAATCAAACCAAACTCAAACAGAAGAAAGCATTCCAATACCCCATATTAAAAACAACACTGTGTATGAATAATGTTAACGAGCGCAGGACTTTTCCATTCCACTTGCAAACAAAGGCAAACGCACGGGTAAAGTTGTGAATGTGTATAATTCATCATGTTTTGATTTTATGAAGTTACTAGAAAGTGGATTCTTTCTCTCAAACTTTTCCTGTGAACAGCTTTAAACTCCATCCTTAATAAAGTTATTAGGGACGATGACAGTGTTGGCATAAAGCTGCTCTCTGGGGAACAAATTATTTTCCTCTGCAGGACTTGAAACTCTTAGAATCCAATTTGCTGTAAAAGCTTTCAGGAAAAAAAGAAATCAATACAAGTTTTGCAGACCAAACTGGTTTTCATGTAGCAATGGTTTTATCACCTTCAGAGTTTACAATTTTTGTACTCTTTGGTTTCAACAACATACAAAATGAAATCGTTCAGAAAGTTAAACTCTCCTCCTAGTTATTTAATTTAATTAATTTCTTTATTTTCCAAAACACAGAGACATGGCTGAAGGGAGACTTAGATCCATATAAATAAACCACTGGTTACTAACCAGGTGTCTTTGGGTCAGCTCTGACAGCTGCTTATCACAAAACAACTCTAAGACAAACAGATTCCATAGGCTTGTGACTTTATAACGAAGATCTAGCCCCTGACCCCCTGTAATATAATGTTCAATTTAAAAACACAAAACAAAACAGATTTCTCTTGAAGTATCAAAGGGACCAGTCCCTGGAGAAGAACATTGGCTTGGTAAAGTAGAGGGTCAGCTGAAAAGAAGGAGACCCCCAGGGAGATGTGCTGACACCACGGCTGCAATGAGAGACTCCAATGTGTGTTGTTAACAGCTGCTGAGTTGGTGCCAACTCCTGGTTACCCGGTGTATGATGGGATACATGCTGACTTCTGCTCCATCCACACGAATGCTTGTGAATTGCACCACTGTGATTCACAAGGTTTTCACAGACTGATTTTCAGAAGTCTATTGTCAGACCTTTCTTCCTGGTCTGTTTTAGCCTGGAAGTTCTGATGAAAGCTGTTCAGCATCACAGCAGAACACAAGCTTCCACTGACAGTTGGGTGGTGGCAGGGCTTAAGTTGCCTTGGTCAGGAAGAGTACACAGGCCGCTTACCTGAAAGGTGGGAATTCATCACTGAGCTGTGAGTGTCCCCATATAAAAGTACGTGTTGTTCTGACTCATACCAACCATATACACAACACAATGAAACACGGCCCAGTACTATGCCATCTTCACAACTGCTGTTGTGTTTGTGTCCATTGTTGCTGCCACTGTGTGAATCCATGTTGTTAGGGGGGGTCTTCCTCTTTTACACTGACCCTCCACTTTATCAAGCATGATGTCCTTCTCCAGGGACTGACAACATGTCCAAAGAGTGAGAGACGAAGTCTCGCCATATTTGTTTGTAAGAAGCATTCTGACGGTACTTCTTAGACAAACATTTGTTTGGTTCTATTGGTAATCTATGGCACTTTCAATATTCTTCTCGCATACCATAATTCAAATGCGTTATTCTTCTAAGGTCGGCCTTATGCATTGTCCAACTTTTACATGCATACGAGACAACTGAAAAATACCATGGATTGGGTTAGGCACGTCTTAGTCTTCAAATTGATCTCTTTGCTCTTGAACACTTTAAAGAAGTTTGTGCAATAGATTTGCATAATTGAATACGATTTTTGATTTCTTGATTGCTGCTTTCATGAGCATTGATTGTGGATCCAAGGAAACTGAAGTCTTGGAAACTTCAATCCATTTATCATGATATTATTTATTGGTCCAGTTGTGAGGATTTTCATTTGCTTTATATTTAAGTGCAATCCATACCAAAGGGTGAGGTCTTTGATTTTCATCAAGTCCTCTTGAGTTTCAACAAGCAAGGTTGTGTCACCAGTATATTGCAGGTTGTTAATGAGTCTTCCGCCAATTCTGATGCCACGTTCTTCTTCATATAATCCAGCTTCTTGAATTATTAGCTCAGCATACAGATAAACTGGTGCTGTTGTTAGGTGGCGGCAAGTCAGTTCTGACTCATAGCAACCCTGTGTACAACAGAACAAAACACTGCGCCATCTTCACAACTGTGACGCTTGAGCCCACTGTGTCAATCCATCTCACTGGGGGTCTTGTTCTTTTTCACTGACCCTACAGATTGAATAAGTACGGTGAAAGCAACCTTGGTGCACACATTTGCTGATTTTACACCATCCAGCATCCCCTTGTTCTGTTTGAATGACTGCCTCTTGATCTATGCACAGGTTGACCTCATGGGCACTTGGTCTATCTTCATGGGCACAATAAAGTGTTCTGGAATACTCTTTCTACGAAATGGTATCCATCATTTGTTATGATCCACACAGTTGAAAATCTTTGCATAGTCAATGAAGTACAAGTAAACTTCTTTTTGGTATTCTTGCTTTTAGCCAAGATCGACCTGATATCAGCAATAGCATCCCTTGTTCCACATCCTCTTCTGAGTCTGGCTTGAATTTCTGGCAGCTCCATTTTTAAATCATTTTCAGCACAATTTACTTGCATGTGCTATTACTGATATTGTTAGATGATTTCAATATTCCGTTGAGTCACCTTTCTTGGAAGTGGGTACAAATATGGCTCTCTTCCAGTCAGCTTTCAGTCTGGTAGCTAGCTGCCTTCCAAATTTCTTGGTATAGTAGATTGCATGTCTCCAGCACTGCATCAATTTGATGAAGCATTTCAATTTGTATTCTGTCAATTCCTGGAGACTTGTTTTTTACCAAAGCCTTCAGCACAGCATGGGCTTCTTTCTTCAGTACCATCAGCTTTGATCATCTGCTACCTCTTGAAATTGTTGAGCATTGATCAATTCTTTATGGTACGGTGACTCTGAGTATTCCTTTCATCTTCTTTTGATGTTTGGCGCATCAATCCACATGTGGCCCCGAAAATCCTTCAATATTGCAACCAGAGGCTTGAATGTTCCCTTCTGTTCTTTCAGTTGAGAACTGCTGGGCGTGTTCTTCCCTTTTGGGTTTCTAACTCTAGGTCTTTGCACATTTTATTACAATACTTGACTTTGTCTTCTCGAGCTGCCCTTTGAATTCTTCTGTTCAGCATTTATACTTCCTCATTTCTTCCGGTTGCTTTAGCTTCTCTACACTAGAGGGCAAGATTCAGAGTTTCTTTTACATCCATTTTGGTCTTTTTGTTCTTTCTTGTCTTCTTAATGACAGTTTGTTTTCTTCATAGATGATGTTCTTGATGTCATCCAACAACTCTTCTGGTCTTCAGTCATCAGTGTCTAGTGCATCAAATCTGTTCTTGAGATGATCTCTAAATTCACGTATGATATACTCAGGTCATATTTGGGTTCTTGTGAACTCATTTTAAGTTTCTTCACCTTCAATCTGAACTTGCATATGAGCAACTGATGGTCTGTACTACAGCTGGCCCCTGGTCTTGTTTTGGCTGATGATGTTGAACTTCTCCATTGTCTCTTCCCACTGAAATAGTCAACTTTATGCCTGTGTATTACATCTGGCTAGGCCCATATGAATGTTTGCAATGAAGAAGGTGTTGGTCTTGCAAAGTTCTACTCCAGTATCATTGCTATTACCAAGACCATGTTTCAAACCTTCACATTCCAATCACCAGTAATAATCAATACATCTTGAGTGCATGTTCGATCGATTTCAGACTGAAGAAAATGGTAGAATTCTTCAATTTCATCATCACTGGCTTTAGTGTAGTGGATGGTGTATAAATTTGAATAATAGTGGTATTAACTGGTCTTCCTAGCAGATGTATGGACGTTATCCTATCTCACACTGCACTGTACTTCAAGATAGATCTTGAGATGCTTTTCCTGATAATTAATGCAACACTATTACGCTTCATTTTTTTTATTCCTAGCCTAGTAAATCATATAATTGTCGGATTCAGTATGTTCAATACCAGTCCATTTCAGCTCTCTAATGCCTGGGATATTGATCTTTATGTGTTCCATTTCGTTTTTGATGACTTCTAATTTTCAAAGGTTCATATTTCATACATTCCTTACTCCATTGATGAATGGATGTTTGCAGCTGTCTCTTTTCATTCTGAGTTGTGCCCCATCAGCAAATAAAGGTCCTAAAAGCTTTGCTCCATCCTTGTCTTTAAAGTCAGTCCTACTTTGAGGAGGCAGCTCTTCTTCAATTGTATTTTAGGTGCTTTCCAACCTGAGGGCTCATCTCTCGGCACTGTCTGACAATGCTCTGCTGCTTCTCATACGATGTTCAGTGGCTAACCATTCAGAGGGGCCCGTCTCTCCTCCTTCTGGTCTGGAACCCTGCTGAAACCTGCCCACCATGGGTGACTCTGCTGATACTTTGAGTGATACAAATTGTGCCACTCTTAGACCACTGGACATTCTGCTTCTAACTAAAGCTCAGCCTTGGCCTGTCATGGAGCCTCACCTATGAGTAAGCTGAGACGGAGAAACTGTTAAATGAGACCCTGCATGGAGCAGAGCATGGGTACCATAGGTATTCTGCCCTCCTGTCAGTCTGACCTCAGGCCCCACCTGGGTGTCCAGACTCCTGGTCAGACCTGGGCCTGTGGTCTGAAGCCCAGGCATGTGATGTCCCTCCCCTCAGCTGTCCCTGTAGCTCTTCCACTCATCTTCACACTCAGGGCTGAGCTGTGGCGATACCTAAGGCATCCCTCTTGTCTCACACTCGAGAAACCGGGGCCCACAGTAGATCTTGCCTCTGCTCCATCAGACTCTAGAAGGTCCCAAGAAGCATGGTGGTGGTGGCTGTGTGCTGTGGAGTCAGTTCCGACTCCTAGCGACCCTGTACAGGGTTTCTGAGGCTGTAAATCTTTATGGGAGCAGAATGCCTCATCTTCTCCCGCGGAACAGCTGGTAGTTTTGAACTGCTGACCTTGTGGTTCGCAGCCCGATTCGTAACCACTATGCTACCAAGAAGCATAAACGCACCATTAAGACACTTACAGTCAAACATGACACCGATCACTGTGAGGTCTGCCTGGAAGGGAACTCTCAGAGATCCCAGGAATATGGGCTGACCTGCAAACCACAGGCAGAACTGCAGCAGGAAAACTGTAGCACAGGCTCACACCACAGCCGGCCAGGACCAGGAGACTGGGAGGCATGGGAGTCCCACAGCTTCCGACCAGCACCTGTCAGACGTCCAGCACTGACCAGACACCCCTCAAGAGTCCCGCCCCGAGTGCCTCATCTTTGCTAAGACTTCCGGGCTCCACGCTTGCCCGACTCTCTATCAACAGCCGATAAAGGAACATCGTCCAGCAGCGGGTGAACCAATCCCAGTAAGAACAGATCCCTCGCCTGCTTCCAGGACAGGGTGTACTGACACTCGGATCCAGGTACTCAGGGGACCACACGGTGGCCAGAGGTATCCAGGGGCAGACACGGTTGTGTGTGCTCTGCCTGGGTTCTGAGCCTCTCAGGGTGCTGGGCATGCGTGTGCGCAGGGGCCAGGCAGACCTGGCCTACCCACCTACCTCGAAGCCCCTAGCCCCTCCAGGTGACCCCTGGACACGTTACCTGCCAGGCGATCAGGTCTTTGAGCTTCTCGATCTTCTCGAGGCCCTCCGGGTGCTCCTGCAGGTAGCGCTCGGTGAAGAAGGCCTGTGGGTAGGAGGACACTCGGGCTCATTCCTCACCCAACGCAGCATCTGCCCTGCCGAGTGCGGGCCCTCCTCTCTCTCCCACACTCCCCTGAACCCTCAGAAAGGCAACTGCAAACGGGCAGCCAAGAGGGGCGCTCACAGCTACACCCCAGTCCTCGGAGACCAGCACAACTGACCTCACCACTCGGTCCAGCTGGGTGGATGTTCCCAGCCTTCCCTGGCTGCCCACGTGTCATGTGTCTTTCCCAGGGCAGATCTACGCCCCAGACCATAGAGTACGAAGCCCTCCCTTCCCAAATGACCGCCCTGCACAGCCTGCCAATTTCCCTTCTGCCCAGAAGCCAGGGGGGCCTCAATCTCAACTTCTCCACTTGGCTGTGGTATCGGGAAAACTGCCATAGCTTGAGGTATCCAACGGGCATGGCTAGGAGCTGGAAGCTCCTCACTCTAAACCACACAGCTGTCAAGGACCAGAGAGCCACGCCTCCTCTCCTATCTACCCGGCCTCTGTGCACTTCCGTTTCCGGTGGTCTTTACCAGACAGCCACACCTCCTGTCTACCGTCAGAGCGCTTCCGTTTCCGGTGGTTTTGACCAGACAGTCACGCCTCTTGTCTACCCTGTGTCAGCGCACTTCCGTTTCCGGTGGTTTTGACCACACAGCCTCGCCCTCTTGTCTACTCTGTCTCTGCGCACTTCCGCTTCCGCGCCCCCCCCAACCCTTTCCCAGTGCGCAACTTCTCAGAGATGAGCAGGTGGCCTCCTGTCCCAGCCTAGCCACCCTATTTCTAAAGACTCTTATCCATCTGTCTTTCTGGAACTTTGCATTTCTAGGCCTTTAATGACTCCAGGTCTCCTTAAGGGTGCCCAATGTGAGAAATAACTGGTAGAATGCCCATCACCAGAACTGAGGGGCGTCCAGGGGGTAGCAGGCTAGCATAACAAAGGAAGCTCATGAGAGGGGAAGATGACTTGTTTGACCCACTAGAAACTTTACAGTAAGAATACACCCATCAAGGAACTAGGGGAAGCTCATGGGGAAGAGGAAAAATAATTGAGAATGCTGCCATCAAAGATCAATAGGCAACTTTCTGGGTAGATCATGAACCCCGAAGTTCTCAGTAAAGAGGAACTGGGGGAAGGACTTTCTCCAGACAGGGGATTACAATTCTTAGTGAGCCGGATGTGCCTCATGTCTGTCCATGTCTACTGAGTCTGAAGCCTGATTTCACAAAACTGAATAAATAAGCCTTAATCTCGCTAAAACGAATACAGATTGGATTTCTTGAGCTTTTGGCGGTAAGTACCTCTGATTACTCATTAGTGACCTCATATGAGGTAAGGCGGTGCACCCCAGTTCTCCCTCTGGAGACCCATGGGGGTAAGGTTTATGCTGACCCACTAGTGCTCAAGAGGGGCCGAGGCAGTGTCTGGGGTATCGACAACATGTTTCACACCAGGAAGATGTCCACACTAGCCCAGCTGGGATGTAAGGGCAATGGAGGTCATCTGGCTCTGAGAATGCCCAGGCCTGGACCCCGGCTGCCTACACAGGAAGCCTCTGCAGGCTCAGGCATTGTGGGAGGAGACCTCAGAGGCCGGATATCAAGTTCAGGCTCGAGTGCAGCATGTGGGACCCCCTTCATCCCAGGACCCAGATGTGAGGAACAGTACACGCATGCACCACATACCTTTTCGTAATTGGCGAAGCCACCCATTACGGCCGGGTCCACGATGCCGTTCAGGAGCATGGAGAGCGGGTTGATGGGCAGGCTGGGGTCATCCAGATGCTGCTGGACCATGCTGTGGATCTTGTCATTGGTCAGCTGCATGGTCTCAATGGCATTCTCCAGCGGGCTGATTTCCACCTGCAGGGGACAGGGCTGCGTGAGGTCCTACCGAGAAGAAACCTCTCCAAGATGGGGAGCCAGCTACTCCCTCACACACCTTCCTGCTTAGAGAGCTCTGGAGTGTGACCACATAGGACCCAGCCAAGGCCAGGTGAGGGAACCTGAGAGCAGCAATTTGAGACCAATTACCATAACTCTCTTAAATTTCTATTTCCCGTAGTTTCAATTGCCTGTTCCTATCAAAGACAGTCCTAAGGCCCAAAGCCTGTGCGGGAGTCTTTCTGACTCTGGTCAGCAACCCCCTCCCAGGTTTGTCTTAAATAAACCTGTCTTTGCTATTAAGCCGCACTCTCTGGTCTCGTTTCTCTGTGGAGTCTAACACTGGGCATTTCATGATCAGTGAACGCTCCTGTAGGTGAGGTCTGCATGAATTTTTGATGCCTTTGTATACATGCACACATCTGTATGCGTGTATGTGTGCATGTGTGTATATGTGTGCATGTGTACACATAGGGGGCATGGTGACTGTAGAATAGGCAATGGACTTCTAACCTCAAAGATGGTAGTTGGAGCCCCCCACCAGCCATGTTGAGGAAGAAGGACGAAACTTGCTGCTCCTGCAAAGATTTACAGCTTCTAAATCCCACACATGGTCACTGTGAGTTGGAACGGATTCCACTGCACCTAAACACAAATGTGTACACATGTTTGTGTCTTATGTATATGTGTGATGTACAATGCCTGCATGTGTATGTGTGATATGTACACACATGTGACTGTGTGCATGCACAGCTGCATGTGTGTGTTGTTCGTTCATATGTGTATACACATGATCATGTGAGCATGTGTTTATACCGTGCATGCACATGCATATGTGTGTCATGTGTGCACATGTGGCCGTGTGCATGCACAACTGTATTGTGTATATTGTCCGTATGTGTATACACATGTGGGCGTGTGTTTGTGCTGTGCATACATGTGTATAAGTATGTATGCATGTGTGTTGTGTGCACACATGTGCCCATGTGCACACACAGCTGCATGTGTGTGTATTGTCCATTCATGTGTGTATACACACAGCCATGTGAGCATGTGTTTATGCTGTGCATATACATGTATATACATATGTATGTATTATGTGCACACATGTGACTGCACGCTCAGCTGCATGTGTGTGTTGCCCATTCATGTGTGTGTAGACACATGATCATGTGAGCTTGTGTTTATTATGCTGTGCATATACATGTATATAAGTATGTGTGCATGTGTGTGGTCATCTCGGGAAAGCGCAGGCCTGAGCTGAGCTGAGAAGGTTTGAATGCACCCCATTTGCCTCACAGCAAGGCCTAGTTCCTCTAATTATTGTGCAGACATTTAGAGGAAGCTGACACTGCCCCTGAGGTAGGGAATGCCTGGCCATGCTGCAGTGTGCGTGCTGGCAGCACCCACGGATGGAATGAGGGCTCATCATCACTTCCTGGAGTAGGACACCACAGTTGCCTGCCCTCTGTCCCTCAGCATCCTCTCCAGCCCCATCCTGGTCCTCCCCTCTGGCTCCGCCCCTGGTGACCAGAGTTCAAAACAGCAATGAAACCTCTGCGCAGGCCTTGTGATCAGACCCAGGCTGGACACCAATTCTGAGTTTCCCGAGGGAGCCATGGGGACCCCAGCTGGTGTCAGGAACTTGGGGGTAGAGTCTCTGGGGAGTGTGGAGGCAGGACCCCTGATTCCTTCCTGCTCCTGTTCTTAGGGACGGTCAGAGGCCAAGGAAGGTGTGGCTGGGCAGACCACTGCTAACCGCTGGGTCCCAGCTGCTTGTTCTTGGCCGGGTGTGGAAATGTCCTCTCTGAAGCCGTGTGTATCTGACCACGTGGTACCCCAGGAATGCCAGTCTCACACAGCACCTGAACTTATTCCAGTCTAGAGCGCACGGTCCCAGCACACAACTCCGGCACATGGGTAACCCAGAGGGACTTGATGCTAATGTAGCCTCATCTACTTCACTGGCCACAGGAAGACAAGTCTATCTTTACTAAACCAATGAGGATGGCAGCTGCCCCCATGGACCCCCAAGTTGGCTGTTCCGAAGGCACATAGGGGCTTTGATAGCAGAACCTGCACTGGGACTGTCTGGCTGCTTACTCCACAAAACAGTACATGGTGCCGCCTGGGAAGCAAGCTGTTATTAATGTCTGCTCTGATTACAAAGGCTTATGGGAAGCGGCTCACGACAAGGATTAGCACCCGTCTGCTTGAAGGACTCACGCTCTATCTCTCACTCACACACCTCACTCCTGACGAGGGGTTGCATCTTTACCTCGTGGTACATACTTCCAGGAGACAGCATTGTCTGGGTGCAGCGGGCTGGGGTGCTCCCACAGCAGAGGCACAGATCAGGCAGACAGACGTGATAAGCACCCCACGAGGAAGCCCCAAATTTACTACCTGAGATCATCTTCAAGTCCTAGCATAAGCCACTTCATGGAACCAACTAGAAGTTAAATCGTTCAGCTCAGCCAGTAAGGAATGCTGACCTTGAGCAGTGTGTTCTTTAAAGAATTACCTGTTGTTTTTGTTTTTAAGTACTGTGGAGTCAGTTTCGACTCATAGTGACCCTGCACAGGGTTTCCGAGGCTGTAAATCTTTACAGGAGCTGAAAGCCTCATCTTTCTCCAGCGGAACAAGCTGGTAGTGTTGAACTGCCGACCTTGAGGTTAGCAGCCCAATTCGTGATGAGATCAAACTGACAACCCAACCACTTCCCCCGAGGCAATTCTGACTCACAGCGGCCCTGTGGGAGACAGCACAACCGCCCCATAGGTTTCCTGAAGCTGCAAATCTTTATGGAAGAAGACGGCCTCATCTTCCGACTGAGGAGTGGCTGGGGGGTTTGGTTAATGGCCCAAAGCTTCAACTATTGCGCCACCAGGGTCCCTAAACTGACAATAGTAAGTCTAAGACACCAAGGAGACATTCAGAGAACAGACAGCGTCAGTCACTGGTGGTGAACAATACATAGCAAGAACCAGAACGGTGATGGACAAAGAATGTTCCTGATGCCATTTGTTGTTGCTAAGTGTGTCGAGATGATTGCTACTCATAGCGACCCTGTATAGGGTTTCTGAGGAGCGGCTGGTGGGTTTGAACCGCTGACTTTGCGGTTCAAACTGACCTTGTGGTCCAGAGCTTTATCCTGTAGTGTCACACCAGGTCCATGCCATGGAGAACCATAAATGGAGGAAATGCTGAGTGGGCGAACGTTTTGTTATGTGTGTGTTTCCACCAAAAATAAATGAGAAAAGAAGAAAGAGAAGAGCCAAGGGGCAGAGGGGCAGACAGTCAGCTCCAAAAGGGCAGAGGGAAGGAAGTGGCGCCATCTTGGAAAACTGGGGGCTCACTCATGAAGTGACGGGGAGTTTGGAACCGCAGGAGTGATGAGAACAAGGGAAGGAAACAAGGCTGGGAAGAGAGGTTCAGACCACGCTACAACCCTCTCAAGAGGTCTCCCTGCCTACAACCTCGCCACTCTGAGCAGATGGTGCTAGACACCAACCAAGTCAACTTCATTCAGAGCTTTTTGCCCTGATGTTCCCATAGATGGAATTGGATTCATGTATATGAAACTGCCCCATAGCTCACCAGGAGGCAAAGCAAAGTTCAGTTAATTAGATGCAAATCATTATAATAATAATAAAAAAAAATGCTGGGGAGGGGTATATTCTCTAGCTATTTTTACTTAAAATGAGCCAAGTACTATTAATCAAGCTGTTTGTCATGTAAATAGCAATAAAGACATCAGTAAGAATGAGCCATAAACGTTTATGTAAATTAGAACTAGTCTGAAACTTCTCCTGGAGTTGGCTGAAAGAGCTTGCCAAGCATCCCAGAGATGTCTGAATTTAAATACACTACAGGAGATTTCCTAGTGAGATGGACTGGCAAAGAGACAGCATCAATGGGCTCAAGTGTGGCAACAATTGTGAAGTTGGCCCAGGACTGGGCAGTGTTTCATTCTGTTGTGCAGAGGGTCACTATGGGTCAGTACCGACTCGATGACACCTAACAACAACATAGGAGCTCTGCTAGCCTAGTGGTTATAAATCGAGCTGCTAACCTCAGGATCAGCAGTTTGAAACTACCAGCTGTTCCGCAGGAGAAAGATGAGGTTTTCTGGTCCTGTAAAGATTTACAGCCTCAGAATCCCTATCGCAGGGTCACTATGAGTGGAAACAGACTCCACGGCACATAACCACCACCACCATAGGAGTCCTGGTGTGGCACTGCAGGTTAATGTGCTGGACTGTAAAGTCAGTTTGAACCACAGGATCAGCAGTTCAAGCTCACCAGTTGCTCCACAGGAACCCTAGACAGGAACTGACTCAATGGCCCTTAACAACAACAACAACAGTAACAGGGAATGAAATGTGAGTTCTGCTTTCTGGTGACCTAGCGTTAGTTTACAGTGGGCATGCTGCCTGCAGGGGAGTGGGTACATCCAGTTGCATAAGGTTGGGTAATGGACAATAAATACCTTCATCTTTACAGGAGGCATGCTTACCATGAAAACTGATTTGACCTCGAACCACCTTAAAATCCCAGGCAGCTTATATGCCGTCATGTATATGGTTCTCTCGATCCACATATTCTGCAGAAAGGAGAAGACGACAACACTGTTAGCAGGAGGATGCCGGCGGGTTGCTCGGTTTGCTCTTGAAGGAGATCAATGCAGGAGGGCATAACAGTCCAACTGCTCTTGTAACAGCCTAGAAAACCTTACAGGCTAGTTCTAGGTACACTGTCCGAGAGGGTCCTGATGAGCTAGAATCAAATCAATGGCACACAACAACAACGAAGGCAGGTCAGGTTCCGGGTGGTACTGATGGGATGACTAGCTGGAAGACTGGTGGCTACAACCCACACAGAAGTGCTGCGGAAGACAGGCCTGGTGATCTGCTTCGCAAAGCCACTGAAAAGCGTGTGGAGCACAGTTCCACTCTGATACATGCGGTCGGCATGAGTCTAAATCAACTTGACGACAATTAACAATAACAATAGTAATATATGTTTATATTAAAATAAAGATATGGACATAGAAGGGAAGAGAAAACTGCCCACTATCTAAAGATGAAAATGTAAAGGAAGTATTACTTATTGTTTAAGACACCTTGTTATTGTTAAGTGCCGTCGAGTCAGCTCCAACTCACTGTGACCCTGAATAGGGTTTCTGAGGAGCAGCTGGTGGGTTTGAACTCTCAACCTCATGGTGAGTAGTCCAGTGCTTATCCTACAGTGCCACACCAGGACACCTTACTTAGTATTAAAGGAGTACATATATTTAAGGAGCTTTCTCTGGTAGCGTAGTGGTTACGAATCGGACTGCGAACCTCAAGGTCAGCTAGTTCAAAACTATCAGCAGTTCCGTGGGAGGCTTTCTGCTCCCATAAAGATTTACAGCCTTGGAAACCCTCTACAGGGTCACTATGAGTCGGAACCGACTCCATGGTACACCACCACCACCACATAATTCATGAAAATACCATTTTCTAATCTGCATTCTGTGAGAGATTACAGCCTTGGAAATCCTATGGAGCGGCTCTGCTCTGTCCCATAGGGTCTCTGTAAGTTGCAGTAGCCTCGGTGTCAGTGGGTTTCGTTGTTTTTTGTTATTCTTCATAACCTACTGCAAACCATTATTTCAGGCCAATAAATTCAACTCAACAGCTCTCTAAGGATAAGCTGTGAATCCTGCATCTCTTGATGCACATGTCCAATTTTCAGTAACTTTCTGACATCAACACTCATGGAAGCCGTAGTCAAAAATCAAACAAATGCATTACAAAAATCTGCTGGACATGATCTCTTTAACGTGGTCAAGAGCAAAGACGTCATGTCAGTTTGAGGACTAAGGTGTACCTGACCCAAACCATGGTGTTTTCAAAAACCACAGATGCATGTGAAACTTGGACAAGGAATAAGGAAGACCGTAGAAGAATTGATGCATTTGAGTTGTGTTGGAGAATATTCAAAGTGCCATGGGCTGCCAAAAGAACAAACAGGTAAGTGTTGGAAGAAGTGCAGCCAGAGTGCTCCTTGGAAGCCAGGATGGCCAGACTTCGTCTTTCATATTTCAGACATATTGTCAGGAGGGACCAGTCACTGGAGAAGGAGATTATGTTTGGTAGAGTGGAGGGTCGGAAAAAATGAGATGGATTGGCACAGTGGCAGCTGCAATGGACTCCGGCATACCAATAATTGTGAGGTTGATGCAGAACCGAGCAGTGTTTCATTCTGTTGTGCATCGGGTTGCTGTGAGTCGGTACCAACTCAGTGGCTCCTAAAAACAGCAATCCAAACTCACTGTCCTCAAGTGAATGCTGACCCCTAGTGACCCCCACAGGCCAGAGAACTGCTCAGTAGGCTTTCCATACTGAAATTGTTTTCCCAAGGAAAGGCTGGTGGGTTTGAATTGCTAGTCTTGTGGTTAGCAGCCCACTGGTTCAATCCACTGAGCCCCCAGGGCTCCTGTAGATGGGAATGTTGTTGTTGTTAACTGCCCTCAAGTCAGTTCCGACTCACAGCAGCTCTGTATAAGGTTTCCAAAGAGCAGTTTCTTAGTTTGAACTGCTGACCTTGTGGTTAGCGGTTCAGTGCTTATCCTACAGCGCCACACTAGGTAGGGAATGTCTAAAACGATCTCTGGTGGTGCTGTGGTTTAAGCGCTCTGCTGCTAACTGAAGGACTGGCAGTTCAAACCAACTCAGAAGTTCTGCAGGGGAAAGTCCTGGCGATCCGCTCCTATAAAGATGATCTAGTTTGTCATGTGGGCTCGATATGGGTTGGAATCTGCTCGGTGGCAACTTACAAGAAGAATGTCTAAAGTGGAACAAATCTTTCCAGGCCTCTTAGATTCCACAGGAAAGAAGAGGAAGGACTGGGCCAAAGTCTTGGGGACACAGGGCAAGGCCTCCCCTACCCCAAGCCAACAGTCCTTAGTCTCATGGGGACAGCACCCTTAGGCACGTGCCACAGAATTGGAGCTGGTAGGGTGAGTTTCCGAGCACACCAGGGGGGCTCCTCCCACCCACACCCTAGGATTTACCCCCAGCTCTGCTCACATGGGCACTTTCTCTGCCTGACACCCCCCTCTTGGCTGCAAGAGCTTCACCCCTGCAGTGTTTGGGGCCATCCAGCCCCATGGAGAGAGCTCCTGGTCTCCCTGTCCCTGCCATTGATACCAGGTTCCCTAGGAGCTGAGACTTCAGATACTTACCTGGAAGCCCGCAGCTTTGTCAAGCACCTGAAGGAGTATATCTGGCGCCACTGGACCCTCATCCCTGAGTGAGGACCTAACGGGGCCATGAAGGGATTTGGGGCTGTGAAGGAGCCATGAAGGGATTTGGGGCCATGAAGGAGTCCCAGCTATTCTTAGCCTTGCCCGCAATCACCTCCTCATCCTTGGGCAGTGCCTGACCTCCTTGCATTGGTTTCTTACAGCACACGAATATTCATGCTTGCCAGATGTGAAAGGCTAGGGGGACTCACCAACTGCTTATCAATCCCACAGCCCAGAGACAGGCAGAAAGAATGGTATTCCTGCAGTCATGGTGGTCACAAAGCTGCCCCCCTCACTTCCCGGTGTCCAGAGAGAGAGGGACCTAGGCTGCCTCCACCCCTGCTGTTACAGACAATGCCGCAGTGACTGAATCAGGTAAGAATGGAGAGGTGCGCCTGGGGAGTGCAAATAATTAGCCAAAGGTTCGAGGTTCAGATTCACCCAGAGGGGCCTCAGAAAAAAGGTCTGGTGAGTTACGTTTGAAAAATCATCCATTGAGAACCCTGTGGGCACAGTTCTCCTCTGACATACACGGGGCACCATGAGTGGGATCTAGTTATGAAAAATCACCCACTGAGAACCCTGTGAGCACAGTTCTACTCTCACACAAACAGGGGTACCAGGAGTGGAATCTACTTATGAAACATCATCCACTGAGAACCCTGTGGGCACAGTTCTACTCTGACACACACAGGGCACCATGAGTGGAATCTACTTACGAAAAATCACCCACTGAGATTTTTCTGTGGAGCACAGGTCTCCTCTGACACACATGGGGGCGCCATGAATGGAATCTACTTATGAAAAATCATCCACTGAGAACCCTGTGAGCACAGTTCTACTCTGACACACACGGGGGCACCATGAGTGGGATCTACTTATGAAAAACCATCCACTGAGAACCCTGTGAGCACAGTTCTACTCTGACACACACAGGGCACCATGAATGGAATCTACTTATGAAAACTCACCCACTGAGAACCCTGTGAGCACAGTCCTACTCTGACACAGGGGTTGCCAGGAGTCGGGGTAAGAACTGGAGAAATCAGCTGGCACAAACTGATTTGACACTGGAGGACTCTGGGCACAGGGCAGGCTGGGAGTTCCCTGGGGTTACTTCCCAGATGTGACCGGAGATTCACAGGCTGCACATGGGAATGCTGATTGAAGTCACCCTTTTGTAAAGGCTCCCAGCTTCACCTGAGGTCTGACAACAATAAAACTGCCTGGGGTTCACTTTTAAACTACTGCACCCTGCAGGCTGGGGGTCTCCTGGGGTCTCCAAAGGCCTTCTGAGAGACGGGGCTGAATGGGGTGTTCTCAAGGAGACATCAGTGCAGCAGGAAAAAAAACCCACTCATTTTTTAAAAAGCTGTGCTTTATTGTTGTTGTTGTTAAGTGCTGTTGAGTCTGTTCAGACTCATAGCGACCCTGTGAATGCTTTCTGGGGAACAGCTAGTGGGTTTGAACCTTCAACCTCTTGGCTAGCAGTCCAGTGCTTATCCTATAGCACTACACCAATTTTCCCGGCCTTATAGCGGTGGAATCTATAAAGCCAGTGCGTGCCTATTTTTAACGCAGCTCCAAGAACCTGTTCGTATTTCCACTCCGGTTATGCAGGGGTTTTCAATGGGGACGTTAGGTAAGTCTGGAGACATTTCAGTCCTCACACGGTTGGTGGGTACTGGCACCCAGTGAGCCCTGGTGGCACAGGGGTTAAATTGTCCAGCTGCTAACCAAAAAACTCGCAGTTCAAACCCGCCAGCCACTCCAAGAAAAAAGATGCGCTGTCTGCTTCCATATGAAACCCTATGGGGCAGTTCTACCCTGTCCTGCCAGGTTGCTGTGAGTTTGGAATCAAATCAGATCTCATGGGGTTTTGACTTCTAGTGGGAAGGAGTCAGGGATGTTGCTTAGCATCCTATAGTACACAGAACACCCCATAACAGTGAACTCCCGGGCCCAGAGACACACACGGTGCAGGTAGGGCACTGCAGCAAACGTCAGGCATCAGGCCTTGGATGCGGAAACAGACTCAGGACCCTCTGCTCCTGCTCACACCTGCCTGCCCTGTCACCTGGAGACAGTACCCCATCTCTGCACACGGAACTCAGGGTGCAGGGGAAGCACCAGGTAGACACACAGGAAGGGAAGGGAGGTGTGACCAAGCATGTGAAAGCACTAACTAGCCCCCCAAGAAACAAACTTGCTGTCTTCGAGTTGAGTCCCACTCACACTAACCCCTACAGGACAAAGTAGAACTTCCCCTTAAGGTTTCCAAGGCTGTAACTCTTTATGTCAGCAGACAGTCTCTGCTTTCTCTTGTGGAGCAGCTGGTGGGTTTGAACTACCGATCTTGCAGTTATTAACCCAATGCTTAACCCATAAATCCACCACTAGTCTCTTTGTTAGCATCCTTATCGTCGTGACAGACTTGGTGAGATGTTCCCTGCTCACTGAATGTAAATAAACAAAACACTAGGGTCCACACATGAAGAGATAAAGACATTTCACTCTGCGGGAAGGCTGGAACCCTTGTTTTTCCACGGGCAGTTTTATTGTTGGTAGTATGTTTGATCAATCAATTGATTGCTTAATTTATTTACTTACTGCAAATTCATTGTCTGGGTTTTTCTCTCCTTTCCGGATCGGCCGAGAATATTCAAATCGCTGTACCTCATTCACCCTGTAAAAACTGGACACAGACACACACATCTTGAGACATTCAGCTTAAAAAGCAGCTCATTTGCTTTTGGATGTGGGGGTCTAGCCTCGGGAGAGGTCACCACAACCCAGAAAGCATGCTCAGCTTGGATGGGAAGAGAAAGGTGCCATCTCTTCTCACCACCAACCTCAGAAGAGAGATATTGGCAGGTGGAAACAAATGAACTTGAGTTTGTGTCTCTGCCTGGTCCCTGCCAAGCCTCAAGGGAGAAGAAATACAGAGTGAAAGTGAGACAGGCCAAGGCAGAGAAGGTGAAGTGAAGGAGAGAGGGAAGATGCTAGAGAGCTCAATGTCTGAGTTTCTTGTTGTCTCCAGGACCCGTCAGCCACTCCTCGGAAACTTGTTACACAGGGCCGCTGTGAGTTGGAACTGACTAAAGGCACTTCACAATTACAGATCTTTCCTTGGACTCCTGGTGCGGTGTACGCCTTGGTCTGCTGACCACAAGGTCAGCAGTTCAAACCAACCAGCTGCTTTTCAGAAACCCTCTACAGGGTGGCTATGAGTAAGAACCAACTTGATGGCACTTAACAACCACAAGCTTCAGGTTACTATGTGTCACAGCCACACGAACACAGGCATGCTGAAACAGCTGTCCACCTTCTGCCCCTGGGGACGGGGACAACAGAGGCAGGTGTGGGCTAGGTGCAGTGCGGCTGGTGGGTTCCAACCACTGACCTTATGGTTAGCGGTTGAATGCACACCACTTCGGGCTCTTCACTGTACCCCTTTCCTTCATCTAAAGCAGTGGGACTTACGTGGAGTTGCTGGGTGTAGGGCAGGGCTTGGGCACCAGTGAAAAGGTCTGCGGGGGATCGGTAAGCCCTGGGGTGGGCACACGGTGCATGTGCTCGGCTGTGAACCAAAAGGCTGGAGGTTCGACTCCACCCAGAAATGTCTCAGTGGAAAGGTCATGTGATCCACTTCTGAAATGTCCACCCCTGAAAACCGTATGGAGCACATTTCTACTCGGACACACATGGGGTCATCATGGGCCAGAGCGCACTCCATGGCAGGTGGTTTGCAGGGACTGGAAGCCACTCTGTGGATCTATGAGACTAGACATCCTCCACCTCCTCCCCCCCGCCTCATGTATTCATGTCTTCCAACACCCTTTCAGGCACTGAAGATAACTTGCTTCCCTTGGATGGACCCTTCAAATGTGGAACTGAATCTACCCCCGAGGATCACCTTTCAGCCAAACAACAGACAGGCCTATAAAGGGAATAAGAGCATAAGGAACTTGCTCCTCAGAACAATTATCCATTAATGTTGTTAAGTACCTTCAAGTAGGTTCTAACTCATAACAACCCTGTATAGGGTTTCTGAGGAATGGCTGGTGAGCTTCAACCACTGACCTTGCAGTTCAAAGAGACTTTGCAGTCCAGAGCATTAACCCACAGCACCACACCAGGGAGACCAAAGGAGGCATTCACCTCAAAACAAAGTGAATAAGGCAGAAAAAGGGAATCCAGAAGGAAGTGGGAAGTGTAGTGATGCAATCAGGGATTTAGAACCCATGTCCCCAAACAAAATACGGGTACTTTGTAGACTAGGAAACAACCGCGCTCCGGAACTTTCACCCAAACCACACACGTTCAACACAATGAAACAGAGCACACAAAAGGGCTCCTGCAAAACTAACAGAAAGCTAACATCCAAGCTTTCAAAGGGAAATTATTAGCCAGAGTCATGTGTGTTTCACTTCCGTCCATCCTCCTGTTGGGTAAGAAAAACAGAATAGTTACCTGAGAATTTGCTCTGAAACTGGCCTGTGAAATTTCGGGGGCAAATCAAGTTTGGGTTTTACTGTGAAACACTGGATGTCTGAGGAGGAAACCTGGTTAAGGAACAATAGATAAGGCAGAAGGGACATCAACCCCGAACACCCGCCCGTCCACAATACGGTGGACTACTGTCCACCACCGAACACCCTACTGTCCACCATGTCCATCTTCAAGGATACACTGGCCAGGGGAGCCTTTAATGTCCTCGCCTGGTGGAGACGTTGTCTTCATTTTCTCAGCATTTGGAAACTGCGTTAACAGTCGAGCTTCAAAATCTTCCCGGCGTTCGTACTCTTTCCCTCGGTAAATGAAAACTTTCCCCTAAAAACAACAACAGTCATTAAATAACAAACATCATGGAGGAAAGTTTGGGGGGGTGGGGGAAGTTCACACACACATGCATTGGTCTTCAAAATACTAATTTTTGAAATGTCATTTAATTTAAGAACGACTTGTAATTGTGTGGTTCTTATTAATCAAGGACACAAGAACACATACTTGTTAAGTTAATGCTACTTGGTCAACTCTGAACACAATTTTACTGGGATGCAGATAAGTTAGTCTGAACAGTGACAATCAAAGAAACATCTAGAGAAGACTAACAGAGCCATTGGAATGCATAAAACAATAGGCCTGGGATCACTGCAAAGAACAAAGGAGTCAGGCAGGTTGGCACCTAACTACGTTTTCATCCAGCCACAAGGAAGTCTGAGAGATGTTGGCACTAAGATGGGGGTCTCAGAGGTGAGCACGACCATCCCAGATGATGCAGTGGCAGCAACAAGAGGGTTTAACGTAATCTTTGTGAGGAAGGTGTAGGACCAGGCAGTGATTTGTTCTGTTGTGTTTGGTGTTGCTATGAGTAGGAGCTGACTTGAGAACACGTAACAACAACAACATCCCAGAGATGCCTCCTGGGAGACACACCTGAGAGGGGGGAAGGGATCCAGGCAGATTAGCTCTCAGGCCACTGGCCTCCCCTGATGGTGAAGGATGGAGAAGGGAGTAGAGCTTCTCAGAGTTGTTGCTAAGATAATGAATGAATGGAAGAACAGAGTTCTCCCTCCGAGGACGGGGATAATAAGGAATGGAAGAACAGAATGCGCCCTTATGAAGATGGGGATAATGAATGGATGGATGAAGAGAGTGCTCCCTCTGATGATGGGGTTGTGCCCACCTCAGTGAACACTCTTGTCAACTCCAGGCATCAGACGCTGGAGAGTCTACTGGGGGGTTGTTCTAGATCGGGGGGAAGGCTTCAGGGCATTGAGTAGGTCTACTTTCTTCATTAAGGAGCTCTGCTAGCATGGTGGTTATGAGTTAGGCTGCTAATCTCATGGTCAGCAGTTCGAAACTACCTGTGGTTCTGTGGGAGAAAAATGAGGCTTTCTGCCTCAGGATTTACAGCCTCGGAAACCCTATACAGGGTCACTATGAGTCAGAACCAACTCCACAGCACACCCCCATGCCTACTTTATTCCTTACATATTCTCTCAGGATTCCCCATCCTTCTACTGAGTCAGCAGGTGGCACTGAACGCCAAGGTAGTGGAGAAGACCCTGACATGCTATCGTGGGGTTTGAAGCCTCCTGACCCTGACCCACCCCAACCTATGCTAGAGATGCCTGAACCTACACAAACCTGCAGTAAGGTATGTTGTTGTTGTCAGGTGCCATCGAGTCGGAACCGACTCATAGCGACCCCATGCACAGCAGAACGAAACAATGTCCGATCCTGGGCCAACCTCACTACCGCTGCCACACTTGACGCCATCAATGATGCCACCTGGCCATTCCATCTCCTTAGAGGTCTTCCTCTTTTTCTCTTACCCTCCACCTTACCCAGCATGACATTCTTCTCCAACAATTGTTTCCTCCGGACAATATGTCCAAAGTAGGAGAAACGAAGCTTAGCCATCCTGGCCTCCAAGGAGCACTCTGGCTGCACTTCTTCCAAAACAGATCTATTGGTTCTTTGGGCAGTCCATGGCACTTTCAGTATTCTCCTCCAACACCACAACTCAAAGGCAGCAGTAAGGTATAGAACTGGGCAAATACTAGGTAGGTACAGAGCACAGGGACTGGGTGGTCCTACTGGCCATGGTGGGACTTAGTTGCATGGGTGCTTCCAATCCGGGCCATTGTGGAAGGGTCCATTAGCACCCTTGGCTTGTCCGTCATAAGTTCTGGACAGATGCTGGGGGTGGGGTGAGTACAAGAGGACAGAATGGGTCAGGGGACGGGGGAGATGAGACAAGTGTATTGGTGCATATTTATATATTTATCTCCTATTGACTCAGCATGAAGATGAAATTTTCTAATGAATTAATTTTCAAAAAGGTAAAGCGGGACCCTAAGGCACTCATTAACTCATCCCCTTGTCTTGTCCCAGCATATCTGCGTTATTATTAATGACTACAGAAGGGACCATTTAAGAAGCGATTGTGTTTTTCTCTCCCATTTTGTGCTTAGGTATGTCTTAAAACACCATTATGTTAGAAAAATGTCCTATTTCTCTAAAAGAAATGAATGTGAAACAGAAACCAAAGTACTATGTAGTCGTCTTAATGAGAGCTATAAATATGCACTGTGGCCATGTTTTAAGGCAACCCAAAAACTAAACGTTACAGAAATTCTTCCAATAAGATTTAATGTGTTAACAGGCTCCCATGAAGCCAGCGTGCATTTATTAGGGTTTACGACAGCAGAAAGACATGATAATAAAAGTGTATATGAAGATTAGTAGAAAAATACGAGTGAGTTACAGATAGTATACTGAGGACATCTTGTAAGAATGCCAAGTACTCCCCATTCTGAAGTGGTCCCTTCAACCACAAAAAACAATGGGGGAAGTAGACATAGAAACAAAGCTATTTGTTCCTTGAGGAAATAATAAATATCAACATGAGTGCAAATAAGAAATCAAGAAAGACAAGCAGAGGGCCAGCCGTCGGTTCTCAGAGTAGCCCACCAAACCTGCCTCCCATTATTTATTTTAACTGCACTCGCCAGAGTGACCTCTGACAGGTGGTCTGTGAAGCGTAGTAAATGCAGCCCCACGAATGACTCAGGGGCAGTGGCAGAGTGGGTTCAGTATTAACCAAGCCCACACAAAACCCTGCATTCGTACTGTGGTGCGGACACTGCAAAGTGTCCCCCCGTCCCTGGTCACTTCATCCACGTGGTGAGGGCAGCCGCTGCCTCAAGGAATGCAGGATAACCACTCCACAGAGGGAGACGTGATGACCTTCACTCATGGGCAGATCACTGTCCACAGGGGGCCCACACCCTAGGTCACAACCAGGCCGGCACGGGCACCATGATTTAACCTCCCTCTCCTCCTCTTACTTCTGTCTTCCCCTCTCGCTCTATTTCTCTCTCACTCTCTTTACTTCTCTCTCTTCTCTCTCTTTGAAGTCCTAGTGTGCCACCGTAGGATAAGCACTGGACTGCTAATTGCAAAGTTGGCAGTTCAAACCCACCAGCCGCTCTCCTCAGAAACCTTAACACAGGGTCACTGTGATTTAAACGGACTGGACTCTACGGCACTTAACAACAGCTTCTGTCCCCGTTAAACCTGTGAAGCTATACCTGGCCTCTCAGTATGAGCAGAGAAAACCACTTGTCCACAAGAGATGCCACAAAAAATGGCGGGCAAATGTGACACGCTGTCCAGTGGCACCCAAGAATGTGTATTTGTGAGAAACTTTGAAAAATTCTTCTGGTAGGCACATCAGATCTGTTTACACAATTATCTCTTTGGCCTCAAATGCCTACTGGGACCAGGGCTTGTGTTTCGAACCCAGCCATAATTCCATCCTAAATTAAGTAAGCAGCAGTGAACAGGGATCTGTAGTTTCCAGCACCCGAGCTATGAAACTCCCTTTTCCGATTTCACACATCATTTGAAATAAACATAAATCTCAGAAGTAGAGTGCCTTTGAGGAAGAATCAGATGGCCGGGTTATATGTTATACGATACGAGCATCCCGTCTCTGGTACACCCTAGGCTCACCACAAAGCTTTAGGGAAGAAGCGGAGAAAGTCAAACCAAGTCCTTCCCCACAACAGAAGGCAACGGTTCTCCTGCAGCAGTCTCGCCTCAGATGAAGAAGGATTAATACTCACCCGGAGGAATGTGGGGAATCCTTGTCCATAATAGCCGACAGCAAAATAGTCTGGCTTGGGTCGTATCACTTTGACAATGTTTTCATAAAATTGTGCCTGTTTTTTCTGAAAGGAAAAAAAAAAAAAGGAAGTGTGTTTTTGGGTTTGGATCGAGTCTTTGAGCACCGGCTCTTCTGGTTCCTCCTGGTGGCATCTTGAGGCATTGGCAGATGTCAGTGGGTGGAGGAGTTACACCCTACCCTTAACTCTACTTGCACAGCCTCCGACCACTCAGCAAGGGCAGCTGGCCACAAAAGCCAAATTCAGCAACCAATTCTAATTCGTGGGTATTTTCAATAATTAAAGAGGAGCCACTAGAATGGGTTTTCTTCCGAAACACGGCAGGACTTTACTGTTCAGTAAATGGGTATGGGTCAGGTGTTACAGACAAAACAAGAAAACCACCCAAAACCTGACATTACTATGGCCAAGGCGATGCTAGCTGATGGTGACCTCGTAGAACAGTGTGGAACTACTTCATAGGGTTTCCAAGACTGTAAATATTTACTCAAATAGGCTGCCACATAAATGTCTTTGAGTTTGGTCCCAAAAGCTAACTCAGGAATAAAAAGTAGATATCCAAGGGCCAGAATTAATCAGGAAATAAACCAAGACCATCTCCGTCCCCGCACCCTCTGACAGAATGGAGGATGACCCTAGGAAGGCAGACTGTCTAGAAAACCAAGCTGAGTTCTCCTGTGTCCAGCTGAATGGAAAGAAAGACAGACCTACCAGCAGCTCGCTGAGTTGCTCATAATCAAACATCTCATTTTCATACTGTTCGGCAAGTTCTTTGCCCAAGGCGATAGCCTCCTCCCACATCTGTCAGAAAAAAACGAAATAAAAATCCAAACCTGAATCGGGTCTTCAAAGAGCAAAGCAGGTCACAGATTCTTAATAAAGCCATCGAGAAATACTTTTGATGGACAGGGAACATCAAGGGGAAAATGTAGGAGAAATACAAATATATACTAGAAGCTCATTCCCCTTGGGTCTTGACTGGACAGCAGTTGACTAAACTGGCCAACCACTGGTCCATGAATCAAGCAGGCCTCTGCTTGTGACCAGGCAGCCTGTGGTTGGCTCTCAGCCTGTTCCATCTCCATTCTCCATCTTCCGGAGGGGACACAGTGCTGAAGACCATGAAGAAGAAAGGCAAGGTGTGGAGGGCTTGTGTGCTGAAACCAGGGAGCTTGAGAAAATCATTTTGCATAAATGCTTGAGAAATGCTTTCTTCATTGCTGCTACTTAAAGAAATCCCCTGCCATTTTCATTTTGTGTGTGTGTGGCAAACAAACAATATGTAACAGGGCACTCATTATTACAACATTCCTCACACGTACAATCCAGTGACATTGTGTTCATTATGTTGGTCAAACATCACCATTATCCATTTCCAGACTTTTCCATCACCCAGGGAAAAGCAATATAAAAGAAGGGGAAGTTAAGCACAAAAATGATGAAAGCAAAGGAAGACACTGGAGGAGTACAAGAGTTAAAGACAACAAAAGTGACTACTCTGCCGTACCCAATCCAGCAATGACAGTAGAAAGGATCAACTACGAGTTGGTACATAGAAAGACACACAGGCTGAATGGTTCGGGGGAGGAGAATGGGACAACACCCATTGTAGCTTGAGTATATAAGTCAGACAGATGATAGTTCTACTGATGCCTTTATCTGTGCTGTAAAGGCACCCATGAATATAGTAGCGCATATGGGGGACAAAGTTATGAAAACTTCTTAGACATAGTCAAACACCTTGAAGGAATGAGTCACTGGGCTGGAGAACACCAAGGTCAACTGGTATTAAAGAGTTCACAAAGCCAGGATCCTATACACTACTTTGGTGAACAACAACGGAGGTCTTAAGAGCTTATAACTGTCCATCTAAAATGCAACTATTGATTGTTCCCTGTCCAGAGAAAGAAGAGTGCAGAAAATCAAAGATGCAAGGCAACAGTGAGATCTAGGGACTAAGGGGTCACCAGGCCCTCAGCCTCCTCAACCCTGCGACCTGGAGAACAGGCTACCACTGTTCTGGGAAAGGGGTCACAACAGAGGGTCCTGGATAGACTGGGAGAAAAATGTGGAACAAAACTCAAAATCACAACAACAACAACAAAAAAAACACCAGCTTCCGGGTCTGAAAGAAACTGGTGGAACTTCCAAGACTATGATCCTTAGTGCCATTCAAGCTTGGGACTGAACTCACCCCCATGGTTCAACTGTCAGCCAAACAGTTGTTGTTAAGTGTTGTTGAGTCAGTTCTGACTCATAACAACCCTGTATAGAGTTTTCAAGGAGCAACTGGTAGATTTGAACCACTGACCTTGTTGCTAGTGATTATCCTACAGCACCATACCAGGATAGACCTATAAGGTGGACATTGGAGTCCTAGTGTGGTACTGTAGGATAAGCACTGGACTGCTAACTACAAGGTTGGCGGTTCAAACCCACCAGCTGCTCCTTGGAAATCCTATACAGGGTCTCTAGGAGTCAGAACTGACTCAAAGACCCTTACAATAACAAGAACAACTACATCAGATGAACATGAACACCAGGGAGGTGTGCGCTCGATGGATCAGTCAACGAAAGGAGACGAGAGAGGCAGCATTTGCCCTGAGAGAAAGCTCAGAAGGCAGGAGGCATGGTCTAGAAGGATAAATGAACACAGGACCACAGGGAGATGTGGGAAGACTGTTGTTACATTGCAAATCAAAATCTGTGTCAGCTGTTGAATGGAAAACCAATTTGCTCTATAAACGTTCAACCAAATCACACAAAGAAAGTTAGGAATTTTTCTTTTTTTCTGTTTCTACCACCCTTAACAGAAACAGAGTGTCTGCTCAGCTGTACCTCTCCCCGAGCCCCCAACCATCTGCCACTGGTAACCACCAATGAACTTTACGTCTTTATAATTTCCCCCCTCCCTTTAAAAAAATGATATTTCATATAAGTAGAACATCCAATATTTGTCCTTCTGTAACTGACTTATTTCACTCAAGCTAAAATGTGGACGCATGATTACACCTTCATTCCTTTATAAGGCTGAGTCCTGGTGGGGCACTGGGGGATAATGCACTGGACCACGAGGTCGGTTTGAACTGCAAGGTCAGCAGGTCATACTCACCAAACACTCCTCAAACACACTATACAGGGTCACTATGAGTTGGAAACAGCTTAAAGGCACTGAACAATAATGATGCTCCACTGTGAGGCTGGACCATATGAAGAGTTGTTCTGGAGTAAGAATTGCATTTTAGTTCTTTGACATGCAACATTAAAATAAGACCAGAGTAGAAAAGAGATTGGAGCTGGGCCTAGGAAGGAGAGAGGAGGGCAGAGATGGCCCCCCAGCTACACTCAGTTAACATTCACCTCCCAGAACCATTCTGCTCAAGTTGTCTTAAGTAGCCTTGCATTCTTTGTTTTATTTTTGTCAGAATCTTTTATTGCAGCTGGAGTGAAAGCTTACATGAGCAAATTACTTTTCCATTCAACAATTAATACACATTTTGCTTGGTGACATTAATTGCAATCTCCTCAATGTAAAAGCACTCTTCTCCCACTTCTTCCGTGGGTTCCCCATCTCCATTTGTCCTTCTTTCCTATTAAGTAAACAACAACACCAGGGAGGGGCAAACTCCTCCAAATGATCAACAGAGACCCTGCAGCGTTCCAACACCCAGTCTTCTGCTCCGAATCTTTCTCCTGCTCTTTGCTGAAGCCCAAGCTCATGTTTCTAGAAATGGGGTATGTTTTCTCACTTTCACTGTTTCTTCAGCATATGAGGGGGCTTCAAAAGTTCATGAGAAAATGGAATTAAGAGAGAATGCAGTTCCCCCCACATACTTTTAGAAGCCTCCTCGTATTTCCCTTTCAAAGAAAGCATTACTTTGGCTTGTAGTTCTCATTCAGTGTAGAATTTCGGTTAGTTCTCTACAAGCGGACACACACTGTTAGCTGCCTAGAGAATGCAAAGGCTTTGGGTTCATTACTGAGTAAAAGCTTAATCTGTTTTTATCCTAAATGACAGATGAGATGCTTTCAATAGATATCAAAAGTAATTGTTTCTAAGAGAAATATACATCTTGAATAAATATCTTATCTGACTATCCCAAGGTTACACAGTTGTATTTTCCATAGAATTTTCTATAAATACATATCTCTCCTTTACCCTGCAGCAAGTTTTAAAGGACTCTATATTAAGATTTTCATCTCCTTTTAATCGGATTGTTGTTGTGTTGTTGTTAGGTGCATCAAGTCAGTACCGACCTTATGCAGAGCAGAACGAAACACTGCCCGATCCTGGGCCTACCTCACTACTGTTGCCATGCTTGAGTCCATCGATGCTGCCACTTGGCCAGGGCTCCAAAAAAATGTGTGGGTAATTCATATTTCCAATGTGAATTCATTGAAAATGGGTTCAAGTCAATGCCCATTGAGATGATCTCGCTGAAAGAACTAATGGAGCCTTTGAAATTGAACACAGACTTGGCCCCATTCTTTGATGTGCCACAGACTCAGGTGGGCTACCACAGGCCAAAATGAAAAAGCACCATATCAGCAGACCATTTTGTCTCCTGATTTGAAATCCTTAATCCATTTTATGGCATTCTTGAAACTGAGTTTTCTTGCACTTCGAAGCACATGCTCGCATTAGACGATACCTTTTCTTGAGATGATAATGTATCCCCCATCACGCTGACCCTCCGGGTATCAGGAAGTTCTGTTTCTTCAATTCCACCAAGAGAAAACTTTCTTTTCTGCTGAAGCATCATCCTTGGTTCCAAGACAGAAGTGAGTTCGGCCAATAGACCAGCTATTGATTTCTTGTAGAGATCTATCAGGTTTATAATCGGCTATCTGATAGGACGACAACAATGATCTCTCAGGATAAGGGTGAGGAAGCAGATGCAAGAAAAGATGATAGCTGCAATGACGGCCGCTTACTAA
>NW_006408623.1:4895703-4912871 GCF_000296735.1 Chrysochloris asiatica | reverse complement strand
CTTACTAATCATGTAGGGCAACTCAATGACGGTCCCTTACTAATCATGTAGGGCAACTCAATGACGGTCCCTTACTAATCATGCAGGGCGATGATGACTCACCCCAGTACCAGTGACTGATTCTGGGCTGATGTGTTCATTGGTGCTGTTGTTAGGTACCCTTAAGTGGACTCCCACTCAAGGTGACCTTGTGCATAACAATGAAATAGTGCCCATACCATCCTCGGATTTCTGGTGTGGTGCTGTAGGATCAGCACTGGACTGCAAACCACAAGGTCGGCAGTTCAAACCCAGCAGCTGCTCCTTGGTAACCCTATACAGGGTCGCTAGGAGTCAAAACTGATTCAACAACACTTAACACCAACAACATCCCATCCTCATAATCATTGCTATGTTTGAACCATTGTTGCAGTGTCTGCAGTAATCCCTCTCCATCTTTTTTTTTTTTTTTTGCTGACATTCCATTTTACCAAGCATGACGTCCTTCTTCAGGGACTGAAAGCTCCTGACCACAAGTTCAGAGTTTGTGGGATGAAGTCTTACCATTCTCACTTCTAAGGGACATCCTGGTTGTGCTTCTTATAAGACAGACGTGTTCTTTCTCCCAGAAGTCCATGGTCTAGGCCATGTTCTTTGCCATCACAATGTGAATGTCTCAGGTCTTCTTTGGTCTCCCTTTTTCATTCACTGTGCTCACTAGTTATGAATAATTTATCAGGGAAAATGCTTTCTGGGCTGCCTGGGTTCCAGTCATTCTTCCAAACCTCTTGGAAGTTGTTGGGAAAACTTGCCCTTGGAATAATCCAAATTTCACACAGCAATGGCTTATAACCCAGTGTTGGAATCCTGGGGACAGTCCTCTACTTCTCTTCCTTTGTTTAATCTTCTGCAAAGCTCAGGACTAATTCTGTTTCAACTAAGATTTCTCAGGCTGACACACCCTCTCTCATATCGTTCCCTTTAGGACCAACACTCTGCAATGAGCCTGCCGTTATGCATGACCCCATTCTTGGTTTGTCTACATTGTAAGGGTGATTCATTTCATCTAGGCAGAGGGCTGATGACACAGAAGGTCCTGCTTACTCCTCCTTCTGCAGGGAAGTCGACATAGAGGCTGCCGATGCCTACTCTTCTGAAGCTCAGGGCACCTGGCACAATTTAATGACTTTGTTGATCAATTCCATTTTTGATAGATTTTCTAGGAGAACCTTTCCTCTAATCTCCAAGATCCTGAAGAGATATAGTCATAGCCTTGAAGAGAAGTATGGGGCCAAGTAGACAATGGTTCCCAAGTATACTGTGGGATTAAGTGTGGTCAGGACGGGACACAGATATGGGGCCACCTGTGTATGGGCGGACAGATGATGGTCAAGGGTGTGGGTGAGATTTCACAGGACAGACCGATACAATGATGTATGGAAGCTCCCGTATCGAATGTAAGGAGGAAGAGGAAGAGGAAGAGGAGGAGAAAGGGTAGTGGAAGAGGAGGACGAAGATGAAGAAGAAACTGTGCTTCACTCTAACAACTGCTTTAAGCATGACCTCCTCTGTGAAATTGTTAAACACTCCTAAAGAAGTAATAATCCCTTGTACACCGGTGAGACAGGTAGACTCAGAATGCACCTCTGTGGCTGACAGGATGGAGATTTGGTACTTATCTGTTAGCAATACTGCTGGACCCAGAATGCCTACAGCCACACCCTTGCCTCCTCACCCTTGTGCTTTGTGGGTGCAGCATGGCACCTGGGACGTAGTAGGCTTGTTAGCAGGGAAACGTGCTAATGACTTACCCTGGAGAGGGTGGGAAGCGGCTGTCATCCGATTTTATAAACGAATCTCAGGTGATGTGCTTTGGGAATACAGAGTTCCTATCGTAGGAGCTTCCCATCACTAACAGAAGCTCTCTCGGATTATTCTGGCCACACTCTGGTTAACGGGCCAGATTCTGGCAACCATCAGGATTTTCAACAATTTTAGAAATGCCAAGAATAAATGTACAAGAGGGCTTTGTTATGTTTGTACCTGTCATTCCTTTGAAATGAAAAGTCATAGGATGAGAAAAACGTCAGCCCAGACTTAGAAAAAAAATCCAACCATTTCACCAAAAATGGAAACTTGCTCCCAAGGCCCTATTTTTAGTTCACAAGATGATGCAAGAAACATCTTTACAAAATTTTTTACACGTTGGTGTGAGGCACAGTGTGAACTCTGTGGTGAGGGCGAGGCTATTTCGGGGAAGGGACACAGTTCCAGGAGAGACAGTGACAGCGTGGCACCCACCCTTGGGCTATAATGATGGGCTGTTCTTTCTGAAGCTGCCAGCAGTGGTGTCTCTGGAGTTGGCATCATGGCGCTAACTCATGGTGCTGACTCCCCCTGCCCATGTGGACCTCCTCCCTGACCAGATCTTACAGACTCATTACTGATGTAGTTGCTGTTCTAAGTGCTGGTGAGTCAGTTTGGACCCCGTACAAGTTTTCTGAGGAATGGCTGGTGGGTTTGAACTGCAGACTTGGCAGGTAGCTGTCCAGTGCTTACCCTACAGTGTCACACCAGGACTCTTTAGTAATGTTCATGATCAATTTTAATGATGGAGCTGTAAATTGTTTAAGTGTAGTATTGCTTGTTGTGGCTAGGTATCATCCAGTCAGCTCCAATTCACAGTGGCTGTGTGCACAACAGAATGAAACACTGTCTGGTCCTGTGCCAACCTCACACTTGCTGTTACACTTGAGTCCATTGCTGCTGCAACTGTGCTAATCCATCTTGCTGGGGGTTTTCCACTGGCCTTCTAATTTACCAAGCATGATGTCCTCTCCAGGGACTGGTCCCTCCTGATATGTCCAAAGTAAGAGAGATGAAGTCTGGCCATCCTGGCTTCCAAGGAGCATTCTGGCTGTACTTCTTCCAATACAGATTGGTTTGTTCTTCTGGCTGTTCATGGTACTTTGAGTATTCTTCTCCAACACTGTAACTCCAAAGTATCAGTTCTTCTATGGTATTCCTTATTCACTGTCTGACTTTCACACGCATCTGAGGTTATTTCTTAGATTATCTAAATACTAACGCTAACATAATTGTTTTGCAAAACCTTTCGGCATTGAATGACATTAACCTTTACGTTATTAGTAGCTGAGCGGATTTTTCTCCTGCTTTTCCTCTAATTACTACTCCATTCTCAAAAAAGTTATTGCTGTAGGTTCACAAGTACGACTTACCACAACCTCGTAGCTGCAATACCAGAAAAGTTGACAAAACCAGTGATTATAAAAACCATAGAAATAATAGTACATGCGTATAGCATGTGCTGCTGAAACCACGTGATCTGAAGTATTACTGTACCTGGGTGATAGTGACTGGTCTGACAAGAACACAGGTTCAGCCTTGTAGAGAAGGTATATTTTGACACACATGAGCTGGGCTTACCAAAAATGGCTTTGCTGTTACAACTAACCCCAAGGTTAAACACATACTATCTTACTAAATGCAGATGATACAACCTTGCTTGCTGAAAGTGAAGAGGACTTGAAACATTTACTAATGAAGATCAAAGAGCACAGCCTTCGGTATGGGTTGCATCTCAATGTCAGAAAAACAAAAATCCTCACCACTGTACCAATAAACGACATTCTTATCAACGGAGAAAAGATTGAAGTTGTCAAGGACTTCATTCTTCTTGGATCAACTATCAACACTCGTGGAAGCAGCAGTCAAGAGATCAGACGACGTATTGCACTGGGCAAATCTGCTGCACAAGACCTCTTTAGAGCAGAGATGTCAGCTTGAGGACTAAGGTGAGCCTGACGCAAGCCATGGTTATTTTCAATAACCTCATATGGATGTGAAAGCTGGACAGTGAATAAGGAAGATCGTAGAATAATTGATGCCTTTAAGTTAAGGTGTTGGAGGAAAAAATTGAAGGTGCCATGGGGCTGCCAAAAGAACCAATAGATCTGTTTTGGAAGAAGTGCAGCCAGAGTGTCCTTGGAGGCCAAGATGGCTAAGCTTGGTCTCTCATACTTTTGACATATTGTCAGGAGGGAACAGTCGCTGGAGAAGGAAGTCATGCTGGGTAAGGTGGAGGGTTAGAGAAAAAGAGGAAGACCCCCAATGAGATGGATCAGCCAGGTGGCATCATTGATGGCGTCAACTATGGCAGCGGTAGTGAGGTTGGCCCAGGATCGGACATTGTTTCGTTCTGCTGTGTATGGGGTCGCTATGAGTCAGTTCCGACACCATGGCACCTGACAACAACAACATCATACTGAAAAATGGTCCTCTTCCGCTGAAACCCTATACAATTTTATAGGCAGCCATTTTGATGTCACCCGCTCTAACAGTGTCACTCAGGGCAGTTTGCACCTCCCGCATCTCCGGTGACATCACTGGCTGCCAGGCTGTTGCTTTCTGAGGAGTTCTCCATCAGTTACACTGACTTCCTCCTCTGACTAATTGATCTTCCTATCAGCCTTCTGGAACCCTGTTGTGGCACTGGAGGATCAGCACTGGATCTTAAGGTACACTTGAACTGCAAGGTTGGTGGTTCAAACTCACCTGCTGCTCCTGGGACCCTACACAGAGTTGCTATGTGTTAGAACCAACAAGAAGCAACCTTCTATTTTTAACTCTCACACTCCACAGAAAAGCCTGGTTCTTTTCAGTGAGGTGCTTGGATGAAAATGACAAGGTTTCAACCAAACACAATCCCACAGACAATTCTCAACATCTTCAGAAAAGAGCCCTCGTCTTCTGTGATGAAACTGAACAGAAGGCTTTCGGGGGGACGCTGTGACGGGTGGAAAAATGGCACATGAAAGGAGTGAGCAGCAATTATTAGCACAGGAAGTAAGAAATGCAAAAGATTGAAAAGGGAAGCAGGTGGAAATGAAGGCTTATGAAGAGAAAGGAGCTGGGCCGTGAAACACTCAAGACTTTATAAATGGACGGAAAGTGAAGTAGAAGAATGATTTGAGGGGAAGAAACCCAGGAAAAGAGAACACAGTTCAAAAGCCAAAACGTTCCAAATATAAAGATGCAGAGAAGCCCTTTGGTTTTGCTGATTTCGAAGCACAAAGGTAGAAATGCTTTAGTATCATCACATGGGCCTTCCCCAGTTCCCTGCTGCTCCCCACCACACTCGAAGCACCAGCCTGAGGTCGGTCGGATTCCCTGTGTGCTCAGCAGCCTCTCCAAGTGTTTGAGACACACCTGCCTCACTATCCCTCCTTCCTCCCACCCACAGGTGGTCTCCAGTCCCCTGTAACAATCTGTGTGTCCACTTGGCTGGGCCGTGGCATCCAGTTATTTGGTCAAACACTCACATAGTTGCTGTTGGGAAGATCTGTTGTTGTTAGGTGTTGTTCCAACTCACAGTGACCCTCTGTAACAACAGAAGGAAACCTTACCCTGTCCTCTGCCAGCCTCACAATTGCTTCTGTGTCTAAGCTCATTGTGGCTGCCTGTGTGTCAACCCATCTCATTGAGGGTTTTATTCGTTTTCACCAACTCTCTACAAAGCATGAAGTCCTTCTGCAGGGACTGGTCCCTCTTGATGACGTGTTCAAAGCAGGTGAGGCAAAGTCTTGCCATCCTGGCTTCTAAGGAGCATTCTGGTTGTACTCTTGCTAAGACTGATGTGTTTGTTCTTCGGGCAGTCCATGGGACTGTCAATAATCTTCTCCAACACCGTAACTCAAATGTATTAATACTGCTCTGACCTTCCTTGTTCACTGTCCTGCTGTTGTTATTGTAGTTAAGTGCCACTGAGTTGGTTCTGATTCAAACGTTGTATAGGGTTTCTAAGGAGCAACTGGTGGGTTTGAACCGCCAGCTTTGCGCTTCTCAGACCAGTGCTGGTCCTATGGTGGCACACAAGGACTCCCAGAGGTTGTTGTTATTAAGTGCCATTAAGTTGATCCCGACTCATAGTGACCCTGTACAGGGTATCCGAGGCATGGCTGGAGAGTTTGAAGTGCTGGCCTTATGGTCGCTGTCCAGTGCTGACCCTACAGTGTTGCACCAAGACTCATTACATGTGAGTAAAGCAGTGGTCCTTCGGTACAGATGACCATCTCTAATGTGGGTGGGCCTCATGCAATCAGGTGAAGGCCATGGGAGCAGGGAGTTTGCCTAGAGTGTAAATCCAGAGTGTAAATAGAGATTTTGTCACAATTCTGTCACTCTTCATTTAATCTGCCACCTGATCTATGCATGCTGGGAAACATGCCTGATCGGCAGCCAACCTGCAGTCACATGAGCCAGGGCCTTAAAATAAATATCTCTCTACTGCTTCCATTGGAGTCCTGATTGTCACTGTGGGTTCATGCGCTGGACTGTAAAGTCATTTGACCTGCAAGGTCAGTGGTTCAAGCTCACCAGCCACTCTTCGGAAACCCTATACAGGGTCGTTATGAGTTGGAACCAACTCAACAGCACTTAACAACAACAATAACATAGCTTCAATATAGATTTACTGCATATATCCCAACCCACACCCACTACTGTCGAGTTGGTTCTGACCCATAGGGACCTAAAAGGACAAGAGTGGAACACTCCACAGGGTTTTGAGGTTGCAAACCTTTACAGAAGCAGACTGTCTCATCTGGAGCAGCTGGTGGCATTGAACTGCTGATCTTTCTGTGAGCAGCCCAACACTTATCCCACTGCACCACTAGGGCTCCTTACATATGTATCTCCAAATACAGATCTAGGATATTCTTAGCTGCTGCCATGGTGACCTCATTCCTAATGGGATAAAGCGCTGCCTAGTCCTGGGGTGGCGCTGTAGGGTCAGCACTGGACAGCGATCATAAGGCCAGCAGTTCAAACCTACCAGCTGCTGCTTGAAACCCTACACAGGATCGTTATGAGTCGGAACTGACTCGACGACACCAAGTTCAGCACCATACCCAGGAATGGGTGCAGATTAGGCCAATGCACACCCTGGTTCTGATTCTCTGGAGAACCTTAAGACACTGGACAAAGCTTCCATGGTTGCTTAGCTCTAAGATGTATAGTTTCCCACAGAGTAAATCCTGGTGTGGTGCTGTAGGAAAAGTACTGGACTGCTAACTGTAAGGTCGGTGGTTCAAACCTGCCAGCTGCTCCTTGGAAACACCATACAGGGTTGCTATGAGTCAGAACTGACTTGATGGCGCTTAACTCTACCACTACTAAGTATTAGTGTTTAGGAGTGCTGGTAGTGTAGTGGTTACAAGTCGGGCTACCAACCTCAAGGTCAGCAGTTTGAAACTACCAGCAGTTCCATGGGAGAAAGATGAGGCGTTCTGCTCCTGTAAAGATTTACAGCCTCAGAAACCCTGTACAGGGTCGCTATGAGTCGGAACTGACTCCAAGGTACTTAACAACAACAACAACCAACCATCATACTAAGTATGGGAGTCCTGGTGTGGCACCGTAGGTTAATGTGCTGGACTGCAAAGTCGGTTTGAACCACAAGGTTGGCAGACCGAGCTCATCAGCTGCTCCTCGGAAACCTACAAAGGGTTACTATGAGTCCGAATCCACATGACAGCAATTTAACAACAAGAGCAATTACTAATTATACATTGTATACTAAGTACACAATGAAAACTTCCTTGTCTCAGGGGAGCTATAGTTGTCTTGGGTTTGCCAGATTAAAGCACTATTTCATTTCATTTTATAATCTCGTGGTTCCCAATATAGACTGATCTGTGACAGTAAGTCTCTTTTATCCTATGTACTAAAGTTCTCTCCCTCTTTGGTGTTGTTGGGACTGTACAGAGTGAAACATCCATCCATTTAACAGCTGCTCCCTGTACAGCTGTGGGACACCAATGACTTCTTCAAGGTAGCACAGCCATCCTCGCCATCTGTGGGGCAGTGGATTATGTACCTTGGCCCTTCTAGTCAGTCTTGTAACTCCCACCAGAATATGGGGTGAGACTATACAAATAAGGTGTTAATACCACAAATACAGTGCATGGAACCTTAAGGAGGGGAGGGGTCAATTTTCCATCCTACTAGGCTTACAATGAGTCATCTCCAAGGCAGAAAAGGGGAACCTACCTACCACCACAAAAAGAGGTGGGAGTGGGTGTGACCTTTGGTTCTGGGGTCCCTGAGCTGAGAACTTCCTAGACTCAGGAAAGACAGAGAGAAGGATGCCTCAGGAGAGAGATGAGGTTCTAGGTGGTCACTGCAGTGAATTCTTGAGTTTAGCAGAGAAGTCGAGACTGTTGTAGGAGGAATGGCTGGTGTCAGAATAGGCAAGATGGTTTTTGAGGGTGGGGGCTGCCCGACCTACAGTTCTTAACAATTAGTTGATGGTGATTCTCTCTCCCCTTTATGAAATCAGACAAGGAGGTGTGATGCCCCCACATGCCATTTTGAGTCTTCTGTTTTGAGTTGCTCATCCTTTACCAATATGAACTCAATGCCCCATAAGGCTCTTGAGTCATGCTCGTCAATCAACTCCCAGGACAACAGATCTTAAAAGTACACATTCCTCATGGCAGATGAGCTTTACTAATTACGTTTAACCATCATTTGGTTTTAAGAACCAGAATTGTAATGTTTTTCCCTAAAATAAAATACACCCATTCCTCACTTATCAATATGGTTAAGTTCCAGGTTGTTTTGCGAAAATCAACATTATGCAAAACAGTATCCCAAAATGGAGGATGACTACATCATTGCATAACTGCCAAATTACATCATTACATAACTACCAAATCACTAAGAATCATGGCCCAACCAAGTTGGCACATAACCTTACCCATCACAGCCATGGTTACGCTTGCTTTGAGACCCAGCTTTTCTTACTGCTAGATGTGCACTGCTAATGCACAAAAAAGTCAGGCAGTAGATTTCTCACAATAGTTACAATAGTAAAATGTCAGATAACAAGATGGTCACTAAGTGAGGAGTAGGTGTAAGTATAAATTCAAACTTCAGAAATCCTGGTGATTTCACACTCCACGTGCTTGGGGGAAACATTCAGACTCAAGCTTCTGAGATGTGTCCAACCATCAAATATGGTCTGTCTCTACCAGACCCCCTGTGCGTTGCCTTCCTGCTTACTCCCTCAACGAGCTGCTCTAGCCATCTTGCTGGAGATGATTATGTTGAATACATACGTAGGGTGGAGATGGAGTCCTGCAAGAATCCTATTGTAGAGGTTGTAGCTCAGACCAGGACTGATATTTGCAAAAATCTATCCTTGTCTGATCTATGACTTCTGTGGTGGACATATTACTGAAATCAAGTCAGCATCTGACTGCCAAAGAGTGACATTCCCTGAGAGCAGAGGATCCTAAGAGCCAGCACATGGCAGATGGAATGCTCGAGGATTTGCACTAGCCAAGTGCTGGGAGTCAGAGCATCAAGCAGGTTCTGGAATCTTCTCAGAGCCTCAGGTTTGAGGTTAGGACCCAAGACCAACCCAAACGAACCAAATATGCCCAATGTAAGAAACTTTGGGGTCTATGTGAGTGGTGGCGGGTGTTATGAGTTGAATTTTGTCATTCCTAGAAAGATCGTTTTAAGTCTTAGCCCCCAGTAACTGGGAATGTGACTGATTTGGAAATAGTTGACTTGGAAGATGTCATCCTTTAACGCAAGGTCTTACTTGAGTAGAGTGGGTCCTAATGGCTTCTGAGCGGTGTCAGGTGAAAGAGAAGAGAAGAACACAGGGAAGACGGGGCCAGAAGGGGCAAGAAGTAGAGATGGAAGGGGCCCATCTACAAGTCGGGGAGCACCAAGGAAACTACCAGAAGCTGGAAGACACCCGGAAGGATCTTCCCTTGTATGTTCAGCGAGCAGGGTCCCCGCAGACACTTTGTTGTCACGCTTCCAGTCCTCACACACACGTGCGAGCAGACTTTTCTGGGCGAATGAACATTGGTCTCTTTTGTTATTCAGCTTACCGCCTAGTGGGGGACACACTAGGAAATGAATGCGCAGATCTAAGTGCAGATGGGGGGAAGTGACATCCGGACAAGAGGACTTGGGCTGAGACTGAAAGAAGGAGCCAGGGGGCTGGGGTGGGGAGCTCCTGTGTAAGGTGGGAGGGGGTCTGGTGCAATCCGGGGCCACAGGAACAAGGGAAGGACCCGGTGTGAGAAGTTATCTGAGAGGCCACGGGGGCCAGGCTCTAGTCAGACCATGTCACCAGGAGACCTCAGCAACGGCCACCCCCAAGGCCTCCAGAGCTCCTCAAGGACACCAGGGAGCAGATGGGACATGTGGTCTGTAGCCTCTCACTTCAACATCAGGAGGACCTGGACTCTGTGACCATAGAGACTCTCTGCTAACTGTCCCTGTCCCCACATGTCCCTAGCCCCAGGAAGCAATGGCCGCCCTCCCCTGCCTGGGCTCAGTGCTTCCATGGAGTCAGCTGGCTTTCCGGTTTCACAGTGAGAGAAGAATCCAATGAAACCACCCAATGGACCCACGAAGTGAGTGACGGTCTCTGTGAACTTGCCAAACAGGGGCAGCTTTGTGCTGAAGTCATCAGCTGTCTGAACACCCAGAGTGACAGTGGTGACATCTGACAGGCTGATTGAAACAATGGCACTTTTCCTTTGAGCGGAAGCCAAATTTTGCACGAGCCCGTTGATCTGGAAGCCATCACTGTCCTACCGCGGAGTCAATTCTTCGATGACCACGGGGAAATACAAGTCATCCAAATACATGCCCAGAAACACCTTTGACTGTGAGTCCACGCTGGGCTCTGCCCAGTAGAGACCCTGAAAGGTCTGGGCTTTTTAGTCTTTGCTTGCAACAAATCAAACCCAAATCAAACCCACTGCACTCACTCAGTCCTCACTCACAGCGACTCTTTGTCAGGTTGCTGAAATTGTTCATCTTCCTAGGAGCAAGCAGCCTCAGCTCTCTCATGTGGAACAGCTGGTGGACTTGAACACCTAACCCCCAGAACACCTATGAAAAGGTTATGCGTTACTTTCTTTACCAGTTACGAGTTGGGCTGCTAACTGAAAGATCAGCAGTTACACTCCATCAGCCACTCCAGGGGAGAAAGATGAGACTTTCTGCTTCCATAAAGATTTACAGCCTCAGAAACCTTATATAAAGTTGCTATGAGTCAGTACCAACTCGATGGCATATCACCACCACCACCACCATTTTTACAGGCGATACACAACGGATAAGGATAACACATGTTTAGTGCCACACACACACACACAAGGTGTTGGACAACACTGTAGGGACGTGCACAGAGGGAGGGCATTTTTACTCTACAGTTGTTTTACCTTGCCTTTGTCAAAGTAGTGGATGATCTCCTGGTACAGTCGCTCCTTGAGCTGCCCCTGCGTGGCCGCCTGGTAGCCATCCCGCTGAGTGAGGTGAGCAGCACACACATCCTCGGACCACTGAGGCAGAAGCAAAGCGTGAGTGGAGCCCAGGTGAGGAGTGTCCAGCGACCGGGGGGCCTGCCTTGAGGTTCCTCCTCACACCCTCACCATGCGCCTGACCCCACCAGGGCGACCAGGACACCTCTCACCGAATCCCGGGGAACCAAGGAGCTAGGGGCAAAACACAAGGCCAGAAGGGCTTCCGATTTCCAAGAAAACAGGCAGAGGAAAGAGACCTTTCACTAATCTGCAACTTTTCTCACCTCAGCATTGGATGTTAATTGGAAGTTAATCATTTTGAGGGAGGAAATATAAATATAAAGTTTACATGAATCTGAAACGTAACTAGAATAAAATACGAGAAGGTTTAAAATTCAAACCACTTTTCTTAGATTTTACAATCACCACTAATTCTTGCTTCTTTTAAATATTGAATGGGGAAGTCAACGTCCTCCCCAGCTTTCACGGAGACATTGAGACTCAATGAAGTGACTGCTAGTCTAAAGACGGATGCTTTTATTGTTCTTATTTCTGGACAGAATTTCATTTGCCAAAAAAGAAGACAGTATGTGAGAATTCTTAGTTAACGACCTCGACTGCATTTGGCATTTTGAATAAAGAATTTTCATAACAATGCATATCACGTGCTTTAGTTATGGGATTAAGGAGCGTGAATCCACATTTATAGCAATATCAAAACATATTTAGGAAACACTGCAAAACGTAATGGTGCAAAAGATCTGGAGGCAGGCAATGTCGCTTTCCCCATTTAACTGGGAAATACAGAGCCTCAGTGGGAAAGATCAGGCGATTTTTGTGCCTGTTGATTTGGGTTGTGAAACCAACCGTTGTGAGGTTTGTGACAAACCCATCTGTACTACATAAGTCCAATGATCCAAAAATTGATGTGTATACACACATGTGCGTGTTTTGCATACAAAAGCAGACATAAAAGTTTCATTCTATGAGAGAGAAAGAGTGAACAAGCCGTTTGTCAACCCTACTTTAACTTACATGGTATAAAAGAAATAGCTTCACATTTGCAAAAAGATCTGTTATTGCAATGTGATATCTGGCAAATGAAGGCCGGTGGATTCACAGTGTGACGGCTGGTGTAGGACACACCGTCAGAAATTTCTGTCTTCAGAAATCACATGCCTCTGGAGATCTTTAGCTGTAGCTGTCTTGGAAGGACTGTTAGCAAGACATCCAGGTTTCACTGAGCCTTCTTGTGACCTCTTGTTTTCAGAGAGAGGTAAATTTCCACATCCAAACATCTCCAGTGCAGACTGTGGCATTTGTGGCATAGATGCTATGAGACATTTCAGGGTCAGGCCAAAGCTCAAAATATTCTTTGAGAGGCTCACTTCCTGAACCAGTGTACCCCTTAACTTCCTTTATCATGCCCATCGAATGTCCTGGGCACTGGCTTGGCTTAGAAAACATGATGTCTGAGTCTTTATGAAGGTTCACTTCACTGAATATGATTCTCGTAACTGTTTTAGTTTATCCAGGTCAAAATTTTTTATCTGTTTATAAAGATATCATAAGAGATATAATCTAATGATATCTGTTGAAGCGTAATGTTAAACTGGAGGCTGTGTAGTTAGTTCCTCCATCCTTACGTCCATCTGTCCACCCATCTACTCATCCACCCAGCCCCATATCCATCAATCCATCTATCCATCCATCCATCTACCTACCTGCATATCTATCCATCCATGCATCCACCTACCTGCATATCTACCCATCAATTCATTCATCCCCCTACCTGCATATCCATCTATCCATCCATCCACCTACCTGCATATCCATCCATCCATCCATTCATCTAACCATGCATTCAACCATCCATCTAACCATCCATCATCCATCCATCTCACCATCCATCATTCATTCATCCATCCATCTTACCATCCATCATTCATCCATCCATCTAATCCATCCATCTAATCCATCCATCCATCCATCCATCCACCCACTCATTCAACCATCCATTCATACATCCACCCACATCCATCCATCTTTACCAAGTAGCCACTCTGTATGACTAACCATACTGGCACTAGTCATGAAGTAGATCATGGCCATGTTACCCACAACAGAATGTTAACGATTAAAGCCATCTGCTTAACCAAGGAGCCCTGGAGCCAGACTGTGGCCATGGCAGAGTTGTACACAGAGCAACACCGCCCAGAGGATCAGGCAGAGAACACCAGCAGGAGTTGGTGTCCAACAGGGAACTGATAGTCAGGGGCATGCTTCATGCTGTCTTTTAGACACTCCACTGCCAAAACTCACTCCTTCTTATTGCTCTTGCTGCTTACCATCTCAGCGTCTGCTTAGCATGACAAAGGGACTGCAGTCTCTCTAACTCCCTGTGAGCTGCCAGCTCCAGGATTAGTGTTTCTGATGCCTCGGGATGCTGGCAGTGCCTCTTGTTAAATCTGCATTCAGCAGGCCTGCTTCTGTCGTCAAAGTGCCTCCTAAATGCTTTTCTTTATGTCCTAGCATTTAGTCAACATCAGGAAGCCCTTCTGTTTAGGTGCCCTAAGATTTGTCAAGTGAGACCGTAAAGAATTTCCGGATAACGACAGGAGTGCTGGTACCTTGAGAAGTTTCGCATGAAGAAGCAAGGTGTAGGCCGCTTCCGTGTAATTATCACACTCAGTGTGCAGGTCACACAACTTGTACAGGTACCTGAGACGACACAACACAAACACTCAGAAGGTCACGAAGTAATTTGTGTCGAGGGGAGCAAGAGCTCCAGTCGACCTTCCATAGTAAATTGTAACAATATTTCTTTCTTTTGAAAATAATGTTTATAACTCACAGTACCTTGAAAACGTGTGTACAGAAGGCACTCAAAAAAAAAAAATAAATAAATAAAAATAATAATAAACGATAATAGTTTTCAAAGTTTCCTCTGCATTTCAGGGAAAATGAAACGGGTACAAGAAGGAAGAATTTTTTTATCCCCAAGATTCCTAATTCCTTTTCAACTTTTGCAAATTTTCCCTCAAATACTTGATTGAAGGTTGTATAATGTTTGGCTGTGATTGCTTAAGTTTCTAATGCATCCAATGGCAACGACAAAACAATCCATATGGATACTTAAAAATTGTTAAAAGAGCGAAATTTTATGTGATCGATATTTGCCACAATCCATTATTTTTAAGAACTGCAATAGAATGCTGTTGACGTTGTTAAGTGCCATTGAGGTGGTCCCGACTCATAGTGGCCCTGGGCAGGGTTTCTGTGGAACAAATGGTGAGTTTAAGTACCACAAAAAAGTCCATAAAAATAAAAATCCTTAAGAATAAAGAATTCCAGTGATCACAGTGACTATGTTCCAAATAATGTCTCTGCCAGGAAGAAGTGAAGTAACTGCATTTTGGATGAAGGAAGTCAACTAATTGTTCTCAGAAGTTTCTTAAATTGATAGGACTTTTTGTTTTGTTTTGTTTTAAGGTGAAAGTTAAACAAAATATCCTTAGAAATGAAAAAAACATTAGACAATTACTTTTGGTGTAATAAGCACACCGGAGTGCTGTTGAGGTGCTGCAGGACAATGTGCTGGACCGCAAGGTCAGTTTGAGCCACAAGGTCGGCAGTTCAAACCCAGCAGTCACTCCTTGGAAACCCTATACAGGGTCTCTGTGAGTCAGAAACGAGTCCACGACACTTAACAACAAGTACACTGATCTTAATGACATGTGGGCTGTCATTGTTCTAGTCTTTAAGTGGTTAAGTCTTCTCTGTGTTTGACACTTAGTCACAGGAAGGAGAAAGAAATAACCTCTCAGTTCTGAAAGGAAAAGGCACACCAAAGGGTGAAATCCAGCAAGGAATATGAAGCTATTACTGCTTATGTGGGAGAAAGACAAAGACCGGATCAGGCCAAGCTAACAGTAGACTGAAACGTGTATGTTGTCTATTTGTAGTAACTGGAGTCCTGTGTGAGGCTGGAGCATAAGCACTGGACTGTTAATCACAAGGTTGGCAGTTCAAGCCAATTAGCCGCTGCTCAGAAACCCTCTAACAGAGTCACTATGAGTCAGAACCGACTTGACGGCACATAACATTTGTAGTAAGCGGCACTCATCTGTCAGTTTTCTGTACTACGGTATCCTGAGTGTGGCGGTGATGCTGGAAGAGATGCTATTAGTATTTCAAATATCTGCAGGTCACCCATGGGGGACAGGGTTCAGCAAAGCAGCTAGATTAAAGACACACTAGGAAGAAAGGTCTGGCAACCTACTGTCGAAAATCAGTCAAGGAAAATCTCATGGATCACAGCACACCATTGTCTGACTCCCTCACTGGAGATGTCATCAGGAAGGATCAACAGTTGGTGTTAGGTGTCATTGAATCGACACTATGCACAACAGAACAAAACACTGTCTGGTCCGGTGTCACCCTCACAATTGTTATATTTGAGGTCACTGTCGCTGCCACTGTGTCAGTCTACCTCGTGGAGGGTCTTCCTCTTTTCCACTGACCTCTGACCAAACATGACATCCTTCTCCAGGGACTGATCCCTCCTGACAACATGCCCAAAGTACAAGAAACAATGTCTCCACATCCTTGCTTCTAAAGACTCCTCACCTCCATCAGTATTTGGAGGAGGACAAAGCGTGTGGGGTGAAACAGAGGGATAACCAGGAGAAGGGAGACCCCCCTGGTAGTCAGATGACCCGAAGAGCGACAGTGATGACCTGGATATGATGGCAGTGGTGAGGATCACATGAGACAAGGCCACACTGATGGGTTAAACATCAGGCCACTAGAAGTCAGACACCAGCCATCTATCAGGAAAGAGTTTTTAAAACCTGATTTCTTATTGGCTTGTGTGGTTTACTATGAACCATTAAAATTTATAGGGTTGCTTTCCACTCCCGCAAAGGGTCATATTAGTTGACAAAAAGGTACCCAGACCCTGTGTCGTAACCACCAAAGTCTATGGTTGTGAGTTGGCTGATTGTGACCCACCTTCCAATCTCCACACCTGTCTGGACAAACAATATGACGGCTGATGATAGAACTGGACGTGCCATCAAATGAAAGTCCACAGCTGTTGTAGTGGACATCGCAACAGAACCCTGTGGTCATAAACCACCACCAATAGCAACTGGAACACGTACAGTGGCAGAGCAGACAAACAGGACAAGTATACATACCTTATATACATTTCTTCCCTTTCAATTTCTTTGTAGAAGTTCTGAAAAAATCAAACCACAGTGCTGTTTTAGAAACTGTTCTACAAAACCTGTGTCCCATACAAAGAGGCACAATCCCTCAACAGTGCATTACAACATCACAATGCGCCCAGCTCTTTGAAACAAAACCAGACACATAAAGTGCACAGCCTTTGTTTACTTTGTTTTTTACTTTCTTTGCTATTCAAAAGGTGTCCTGGTAGCACTGTGTGATAAGCACTGGGTTGTCAATCACAAAGTAGCCAGTTCAAACCTACTAGCCGTTCCTCGGGAAAAAGATGACGCTGTCTGCGCCCAGAAAGATTTATAGTCTCGGAAACCCTACACAGGGTCTCTGAGTGGGAATCGACTTGATGGTAGTGAGGATGCTAGTCTAAGTGTTAAATGTCCTCTATTTTGAAAATGATTGTGACTAAACTCTATACCTTTGTCATTTAAAAGTCTTCATTCAAAACAAGGAATTGTTCAAAGGCATGATGTCTTATAGTTACACTTGCTATTAGCTGCTGTCCATTGGCCCCTGGACTATAGAGACGCCATGCATTATGGAACATAATGCACCATCCCATAGTCAGATGGAACGTAACGCTGC
>NW_006408623.1:4888986-4894868 GCF_000296735.1 Chrysochloris asiatica | reverse complement strand
TGTAAATCAGACTGTTGCTGCTGATTAGGTTCACACTGGCTGCTCAGCATCGCAGCAACTCCCCAGGCTGCACTAACAGATGAGGAGTGGCTGCACTTGAGGTACATTGGCCATCGCCACCTTACCCACTGCAATCTAACTTGAGACAATTTTTTTTTTAAAGATTCCAAATTTGGGACTAAACATCACCGAAGGGATTTGAAGCTATGCACAGACTCATCAGGAGCACACTTCACAAAGAGACAGTATGGCCTTTTAGACCCAACCTAGCCAATATGGTAGCCACTAGCCTCAGGCTGTTGAGGCTGTTGCTGTTAGTGCCTTCCAGTTGGTTCTAACACATAGCGACTCTCTATAGGGTTTCCAAGTGTCGGCTGGTGCACTTGAACTGCTGACCTTGTGGGTCAGTCCAGTGCATTAACCTGCAGCGCCACACCAGGACTCATGTACATAAACATAAAACACAAAAGCCCACTGCCATGGAGTCGATTCCATCTCGTAGCGCCCCGAGAGCACAAAGCAAGATTTCCTTGGCTGTCAATCTTCATGGAATCAGACTGCATCATCTCTCTCCGACAGAGTGGCTGCTGGGTCCAAGCTACTGATCTTTGGGTAAACAGCCCAATGCTTAACCCATGGCACCACCGAGGCTCCTACATAAACACAAAGCAAATTTAATTACAGTTTCCCAGTTGTACTTGCCAACCAGCACGCACTCAAGAAGCACACGTAGTTATTGATATTAGCCTGGAACAGATCCATTCCTGTAGAATGTTCTAGATAGATGCACAGACCTCACAAAACGTTTCATCCACAGAAGAAAGGCGGGTGTCACCTTAAAAACCACGTTGTGTAGAAACACCCATAGAGAGGGTTCCTTAGTAGATGACAACCAGTGGGCTATTTAAACGCATTATTGCACCGGGTCTTCTGTCTGAGCATAAATGTTTCAAGCCCAATGACGTCTCTTGATGTGAACATTTTGCACGATTTTCCAAATCGCTATTCAATTGCAGGAGGTACCAGGTTACAGACATTTAGCAAAGGTACGAAGGCACAAGACTGCCTCAGTTACTTTCAAAGTGAAACGTAACCGTGGAAACCCACATTTGGATGACTAGAACCTGAGGTCAGTAGTGAAGATCACCACTGTAAAGACACTGTTGTCGTTGTTGTGTGCCGTAGAGCCAGTTCCAACTTACAGCAACCCTGTGTAGAGGGTTTCCGAAGAGCAGCTGGTGAGCTTCAACTGCCGACCTTACGGTTCAAACCGACCTTGCACTCCAGCGCATTAACCCTCAGTGTCACACTAGGACTCCATATTGAGACCTACACTTTTGTCTAACAAGATGGAGCAATTTGGTGAATTTTATTAGGAAAAGAGGCATTCCTCTTGAGTTTGATGTCTCTGAAAAGAAAGGAAAAGTGAACTGTGGCTCGTAAGGAGGGGCATGTTTAGAAACAGGCCCCCAGGTCTGAGTACTTGCTCATCGGGACTTGAAGGTCTGACATGGCTTGGTAATGAGGAACCTTTCAGCAGACAATTCAGAGTCCAGAGGATCCATCAAAGCAACGCTGAACCCTGTATTTCCAGTTCTAACGAGCCAGTATTTACAAGGCACAACTATTTCACCAATCCCCTTTTTTGTATTTTTAATCCCTTCCTACACTTTTGATGATGCTTCTCGACAAATTCCCCACAGGGGTGTTGGGTGATCTTCACTCCTCTCTCTGTTATATGGAAATACCTATTTCCTGCCTGTATTGAGTTCTGGTTCCCTTTCAGGAGAGCTTCAAAACCCTACAGAGCTGCAGATCGCTGGCCTCAGATCCCACGTCTATGTAAAACCTTTGTGTTTCTTCAGTAAACGTTCACTCTGCTTTGCTCTCCATTTGTTTCATAGGTAGCATTATGCCTGTGTCCACTCTCCTCCCGAGTCCTGCAGTATTTCATGTCCTCTCTCCAGAGGACTGATGTCTGTACCAGACTCGGAGCTCCTCCAGAAAGCTACCAAGACCAGACCTCAACTCGATCCATGACGCATGCTCTTCCTTTTCAGATCTTATACATCTGCATGGCTATTTAATACTAATTAAAATAGATACAGCGTAGTGGTTACCAATCGGGTTGCGAACCATAAGGTCAGCGGTTCGAAACTACCAGCTGCTCCGTTGGAGAAAGATGAGGCTTTCTACTCCCGTAAAGATTTACACCCTCGGAAACCCTGTACAGGGTCGCTATGGGTCAGAACCGACTCAACGGCACATAACAACAACAACAACAAAATAGATACAAGGAGTCCTGATGTGGCACTGTGGGTTAATTCACCAGGCTGCAAAGCCGTTTGAACTGCAATGTTGGCAGTTCAAGCTCACCAGTCACTCCTTGGAAACTCTATACAGAATCACTATGGGTCGGAACTTAACAACAAAATAGATATGAAGATTTTTAGAATTCCAATCCTAGCTTTGTAAAGGGGCCATGATGAGACTATACTCATCTCCAAACTAGCATTCATTCTACCAGTCCTACAGACAGTCCGTGTTTTTCGTGGGGCTATCGACTAATAATTAAAGACTGCTTTGACTAGCAAGTGGTAATGGAATTCCAATTAAAGAATTACAACTGTGAATTCTGACCCTTTGAAGCCCAAGTCAATATTCATGTAGAAATGCTTCCAGAAACGGGTTAAGGGGATTTAAGTCACTGGACTTAGTGACGGCCCATATCCTCTATTACTTCATTTTGTGATTTTTTTGCTGAACGTATGTATCACAATGGAAACCCAATGACTCTGTACAATAATTACTGGACTGTGAGCCACAAGGTAGGCAATTTGAGACCACCAGCTGCTCCATGGGCGAAGGGTAAAGCTTTCTGATCCCACAAAGATTTACAGCATCAGATACCCTATGCAGGGTCACTGTGAGTCAGAACCGACTCGACAGCACTTAACAACACTTAGCAAAACAGCTTCCCATTCCCCCACGTGTGTATCCATACTGTTCAGAAACATTGGTGGCCATTCTTCAATGTGAGCATTCCAATTGTTTCTATTCCAACTGTTCCATTTTCATTATCTAGTCTTCCTGACCCCCAACCTTCCCCATGCTTAAGATGAACTGGTGTCGCCTTGGTCTCCTCGGGATATTTGTTAAGAAGCACAGTTCTCAAGGGTGGGATTCGCTACTCTGAGCCAAACTGCTAGTTAGTTAAAAGATGATTTCAGAGGGCAGTTTCTGTTCAAGGGTTCAAGAGTAATCTCAGGATTCTCCCAGTCTGGAGATTTTGAGAATGTGAAGTTCTGTTCCACATTCCCGTCTCTCAGGACCCATCTGCTGTGCCCCTGATCATAAGACTGTGGTGGTAGTTAGGTATTGTCTCAATCTAGCCGCTAAACAGACAAGGCTGAGGATCACCAAGACAGACAATCGGCCCTACATTCCGGTTCCTTCTCAGAGCCTTGGATTTTCTTCATGCTCTTTTGCCCCTCTGTACATCATACAGAATAGTTGTATCTTAGACACTTTTTAAATTTCTGAAGTGCAAGAAAGAGTAAGATATTAATGAAATAACACAACTTAGAATGTTCCATTGTAACTTTTAAAAATGCAAATGCAGCACTGGTTCTAAAGGGAACTTGGCAATGGACTTAAATTGCATCAATAAACTCTATGTTCTTAATTTTGTTTCATATTTTAATTTTAGGATTTCAGGGGGATTTCTGTTCCATGATAAATTGAATATATTTTATACTTTTCTACTATTTTTTTTTTCCTTCATAACGAAATACCAGGACAAAACACACAAATGGATCCAGAAATCTATTTCTATGTTATATATATGTACATAAATAATAATGAACTTAATTATTAATTACAAAATTTATCATTATAATTATTCATTATAAAACATATAGACACACACAGGGAGCTTAAAAAGTTTATGAAAAAAATTCCATTATCTTTCAATGATCATTTTCCAGAACTTTTTGAAGCCCCCTTGTAGACCCCCAAACCAAACCCACTGCTGCCAAGTTGATTCGGACTCACAGTGACCGTACAGGACAGAGCAGAACTGCCCCATAGGACTTCGGAGGCTGCAAATCATGAAGGGCACAGATAGTCTCGGCTTTCTCCCGTGGACTGGCTGCTGAGTTGGGGTCCTAGCTCAATAGTTAACCCACTGTGTTACCAGGAATGCTGTTTGAGGGGGCTTCAAAAAGTTCGAGAAAAACAGAATGAAAAAATCATGGAATTTCCCATGGACGGTTTGAAGCCCATATACATACATAAGGATCCCTGATAGCATAGGGGATTATGAGTTGGGCTGCTAACTGCAAGGTCAGTGGTTCGAATCTACCAGTTACTTCTCAGGAGAAAGATGAGGCTTTCTGCTCCCATAAAGATTTGAAGATTTACCCTCCACAGGGTTTCAACAACTTTAAATGAATCAGAACTGACTCCATAGCATATAACCACCGCCATCATATATATACATATATACTCTATGAGGTCTATATACATATATATACACATATACGTGTTATTGTTGTTAAGATCTGTCGAGTAAGTTGCAACTCATAACGATACTACACAGGTATATAGGGTATCCAAAGATCACTGAACTTGCCATTAATAATCCAGTGTTTATCCTACAGTGCCTTACCAGGACTCCATATATATGTATGTATATACATACGTTGTTGTTGTGAAGTGCCATAGAGTCGATTCTGACCCATAGCAACCCTGTATAGGGTTTCCAAGGAGCAGCTGGTACGCTTGAACTGCTGATTTTGCAGTTCAAACGGCTTTGCAGTCTGGTGCATTAACCCACAGCGCCACACCAGGACTCCGTATATACATATACATATGTATATAATTGATGTTAAGTGCCGTCGAGTCAGTTCCGACTCATTGTGACCCTGTAGAGGGTTTTCGAGGAGCAGCTGGTGAGGTTGAACCAATGACCTTGCAGTTCAAATGACCTTGCAGTCCAGCACATTAACCCACAGCACCGCATCAGGGACATATGTTGTTGTTGTTAGGTGCCATCGAGTCAGTACCGACTAATAGCAACGCTATGCACAGCAGAACGAAACATTGTCCAATCCTGGGCCACCCTCACTACTGTTGCCATGCTTGAGTCCATCAATGCTGCCACTTGGCTAATCCATCTCGTTGGAGGGCTCCCTCTTTTCCTCTGACCCTTCACCTTATCAAACATGATATCCTTTTCCAGGGACTGGTCCCTCCTGACAACACGTCCGAAGTATGAGAGATGAAGCCTGGCCATCCTGGCCACCAAGAGGCACTCTGGCTGCACTTCTTCCAACACAGATCTCTTTGTTCTTTGGCAGCCTATGGCACTTTCAATATTCTCCTCCAACACCATAACTCAAAAGCATCAATTCTTCTATGGTCTTCCTTATTCACTGTCCAGTTGTCGCATGCATATGAGGTTATTGAAAATACCATGGCTTGGGTCAGGCGCGTCATAGTCCTTAAGCTGACATCCTTGCTCTTCAACACTTTAAAAAGGTCTTGTGTAGCAGATTTGCCTAATACAATACGTCATTTGATTTCTTGACTGCTGCTTCTGTGAGTGTTGATAGTAGATCCAAGAAGAATGAAGTCCTTGACAACTTCAATCTTTTCTCCGTTGATAAGAACGTTGTTCATTGGTCCAGTGGTGAGGATTTTTGTTTTTTTACATTGAGATGTAATCCATACCGAAGGCTGGGCTCTTTGATTTTCATCAGTAAGTATTTTAAGCCCTCTTCACTTTCAGAAGCAAGGTTGTATCATCTGCATATCGCAGGTTGTTAATGAGTCTTCCTCCAATCCTGATGCCACGTTTTTCTTCATATAACCCAGCTTCT
>NW_006408623.1:4866053-4888261 GCF_000296735.1 Chrysochloris asiatica | reverse complement strand
CTCTCTCTCTCTCTCTCTCTCTCTCTCTCTCTGTATATATATATATAGAAGAGCTCACTAGTGGCTCCTGACAGCACTGAACAACAACAACACATCTATATATCTACATAAGTGTGGTGGCACCATACAATAAGTACTGGACTGTGAACCACAAGATCCATGGATCCAGTCCATCAGCTTCTCCATGGGAGAAAGATGAGGCTTCCTGCTCACCTTACACAGACAGGGTCGCTATGAGTCATAACCACCTCAAAGGCATTTAACAACAACAATAATATATATATGTGTGTGTGTGTGTGTGTGTATATCCATATATGCATGTATGTATCCCAATATATATATATATGGAGAGAGAGAGACCTATCTATTGATTGATCATCTATGAACTATCTATCTATATCTACAAAAGGGCTTCAAAAAGGTCATAAAACAATTTCATTACCTTTTTATTCCAATTTTTCACAACCTTTTGGAAGTCCCCTGGGACCTAGTTCTATATAAGACTAATGGTGAGCAACGCCACGAGTCTGGAGAGACAGGACACCTATCTCGGCAACTTCCCTTGTCTTGTTTCTCTTTCATCTTTAATAGATCTGTTTTATTTTTTAGATAAAAGGACTATGATCGGCGGTTGGGCCCCATGCTCTGGTCCCCAGGAAATGGTAAAGAAAAGACCCCTGGACTCTGCATGGAATGGTTCAGGATGTCCTAATTAGAAGGAAGTTAATAACGCCAGATCATCTCAGGATTTAGTTAAAATCCAGCTCATGCTGACCCCAGTACAAGAAGGCAGGCGCTGAGTCAGACTCCGTAGGAGAGAGGAACATATGCCGTGTGCAGATCTCATTAGAAGAGTTCGATTCTGGGCCCTGGACAGCGGTGGCAAGACAACACGTTCAGAGCAGGCCGACATGTCTCTGCCAGACTTTGTGTTCTCCAGAGCATGCGAGATCCTACTTCAAATAAAGGTGGTCATATAGTCAAAGTTAGAAACCTAAGAAAATGAACTAGTGTACTTCATTCTGATACCAGCCTGCCCCAGTCTTTACTCCAAGGATCGAATGGGTAGCATAGTGGTTACGAATCAGACTGCGAATCGCCAAGGTCAGCAGTTCGAAAGTACCAGCTGTTCTGTGGGAGAAAGATGAGGCTTTCTGTTCCCGTAAAGATTCACAGCCTCGGAAACCCTGTATAGGGTCGCTATGAGTCGGAACCGACTCCACGGCACACAGCCACCACCACCATCGTAAACAATTATCTTGAAAAGGTTTCCATTTCATTCTCACAGAGAAAACACTGGTATTTATTTCATGTCAACCCCGCTGGCAGGACAAACTAGTTTGGACAGAGGCAAGGATTCAAGAAGACAAGGAAGCCAAGGCCAAGATCAAGCCCGGCTTGCCTGGGCCCGTGCTCACTACATATGTGAGTCTATAGGTGAAGGCGGAGTCAGCCAGGAGGTCCAATTACAGGGGCAGAAACCAGCAATCTCTACCAGAAACCAGCAATCTCTACATCACAGAGACAGGTACCAGAAACCAGCAATCTCTACATCACAGAGACAGGTACCAGAAACCAGCAATTTGTACAGTTGTCCAAGTCCTTTACGATGTACGCCCAAATGCCTTTAGATTTTTAAGAAGAAAAAATTGTTCTAGACAATGTCTATCCTAGGCGGACCAGTTTGTCCAGCCATAGATAAAGGAGATGAGCTTGCTGGAAACACTGTTCAGCTTTGATAGTCCCCTGGCAGAGGACAGATTGATACTAAAACGAATGAAAAGTGACAACAGTCCCTTTTGTTTATCTTTTTCATCTCAAGGTCTTCAGAGACTTCCTCAAGAATGGATGATTTGTTACATTCCTCCTGGAAGAAGCATCGATTTCAGTGAGCTCAAAGAACCCACAAGTTCAGCCCAATGGTGGATCTGAGTGTGGGTGCTGAACTGTCCATGTTGGAATGATGGAAAGTTGGGACACCAATGGTTGGTTGGGAAGAGAAAAGAGAAGTGTGCACAACAAACTAAGAGTACTATTTTCTTGCATTCCTGTCTTGAGAGAGGCAGGAGAAGTTGAGGAAAAGGGCTAAGAGTCTGTGTGTCTGGTTTCTTCTGGGCGCAGGCCAGGACGTTGCTGTGGAGAGATCTGAAGACTGGTGTGGGGGTTGTGAGGCTGTGGAAGCCACAACGTTGGCCAACTACTGGAGATGAGCTTGTTCACTAGGCTCCCTCCAAACTCATCTGCCCTAAAACATTCTCCAGATGAATATCGTTGGGACCACTACTACTTCAGGAAGGGGGAGGTGCAGGGAACCCGCTCATATCGCAGCAACAAACAAGTGCACAGAGGCTCAAGGGATGCAGCAGCTAACTTCACCGACCATCTGCTCTCATCCTGGCACGCCTAAGCTTCCCTTGGCTGCTGCAACAAAGCATCATATATGTTTCTTTTCTCACAATTCTGAAAACCGGAAGCCGGAAACCAAGGTGTTGGCAGGGCTGCGCTCTCGCTGAAACATAAGAAGGCAGCTTCCAGCTTCTGGTCGTTTCCGGTCTTCTTGGACTTGTAGCGGTATCACTTCCATCTCTCCCTCTGCCTTCTCATCTGTGCCTGTATCTTCTTCTCTTCTGTCTCTTACAAGAACACTTGTCATTGCGTTTAGGACTCAGGAATCCAACATGATTATTGTCTTAAGATCTCAGTTGCATATTGATTGCATGTGTAAATACCCTCTTTCCAAATAAGGTCACACTCACAGACTCCTCAGACTAGGGTGTGGACTATCTTTTGGGGGCTACCATTCTGCCCACCGCATGCCATGTTTATAAATCTGCAAATAACAAAGCAGTTAAGAACTGTAACCAGCGTGGGTCACAAGACACAACGGCTTGTCATTCTTGCCGACAGGAAGAACCACGGGCCAACATCCAGAGGGTGGGTGGTTTTGCAGAGCATGTGCAACGCACCCATCGCTACCAAGTCAACTCCCAGTCACAACCACCCTCAAGGACAGAGTAGAACTGTCCCCAGGGAGTTCCCGAGGCAGTACAGCTTTACAGAAGCAGTTTGCCACATCTTTCTCCAACCGAGAAGCTGGTGGGTTCGAACCACCAAACTGTTGGTTAGCAAACATGTATGTATCCAGTTCTTCACAGGATAATCAGTTCCCCCGGTTCCTTTGCTGGGAAAGATGCAGAAACAAGCCAAGGAAGTGACATTTGGCCATAAGAAGTTTGGTGGCCGTCTGCCGTAAGGCTTTTGAATGTCGTGGTTTGGTGTCTGGCAGGCTGTGGAGAGAAGACATTTAATTACGTTCCACTCACCAGCACGTTGACGGTGCAGCTCATACGATTTTCTTTGTTTTCGTCATGCATAATGGTCCTGTAGTCCAGAAGTCTTTCCATCAGGCGCACAACAAGTTTGACAAAAGTTTCTCCCGTTTTGGCGAGGTATTTGTGCTTCCTGCAGTGCTCCAAGAGGCTGAAAAAATAATTAGACACACCTTGTTAATCACACTCAGAAAAAAGAAACCCGACTGAGGTGTGATGGAAAGTCTTCTCCATTATTAACACATTTTAATTATTTCGGGGCTACAAAGTTCATTGTCATCTAATTACAGTCTCTCTGCCTAGATTCTGAAATAAATCCCACTGTTAATCAACACTTACATTTTATCAAATAACACTTTGTACTGTTCGTCTCCTCTGCCTCCTTCCACTTCATGATCCAGTTTGGTGATGATCTCATTTTCAAACTATAATTAAACAGAGGAAGCGTAAATAATCAGCAGGGCAGATATTGCATTCCCAGACTTGAATGTCAACAGCACATAAATTGGTGAGAGTCCATCACCAGACCTCACCCTCTACCTTTGAAGCCTGATTTCATCTGAACAGTTGCCATCCCTTTGCCCTGGATATTTTTGATGACCCCCCCAGGAGGGGTCTTTCCTTCCCGCCCCTGGTTACTGGAACCCAAACAGGCATATTCCGAGAGCAGAAGCAGGAACCACAGAAGAAGACAAGAAAACCTTTGGAAGCTGATCAAGGAGCAACGTGGAACACGTCTTGAACTTCATCACTACAAACTCATAACATCTAAAAGAGCGCGCTGGTTCATGGGACAGAACACATGGCTTTGCCAGCAGAGTTCTCTGCAGTTGGAAAACATCCACAGGCCATTTCACAGCCATTTCTGGGGGGGTCCAAGCAAACGAGCTCACTCTGGTGAGGAAAATATTACCAAACACGAGCAGACTTATTCTGGTGTGGACTGAGTTGTGTCCACCAGAAAGATAAAGTCCAAGTTGAAACGTTGGGTCCCTATGAGTGGGAACTTATTGGAAAGAAAGGTCTTTGTAGATATAATTAAGTTCAGACACTATAACTGAAACCATTTTGGATTTGCAGGTGCACCCTAAATCCAATGACGAGTGTCTTTGTAAGAGACAGAAGAGAAGACACAGATGTAAAGCTAGCCATGTGGAGAGATGGAGGCAGAAATTGGAGTGAAGCAGTCACAAGCCAAGGAATGTCTTGAGCCACCAGAAGCAGGAAGAGGTGAGGAAGAATCCTCCCCTAAAGGCTCTGGAATGCGCAAGGCTCTGCCAATCCCTTGATTTCAGACTTCTGGTCTCCAGACAAGTGAGCGAATATGCTTCTGTTCTCATTCGCCATGTTTGCGGTACTTGGTAACATCAGCTTGAGAACCCAGTAGTCTCAACAGACAGAACGGTAGATCTTGTGAGCAGGTCTGTCTGAAGCTCACCAAAGCTTCCAACTGGATTTGGTAGAGCATCAGGGTGGGGGAGGATCCCCAGAACCCACTGCAATTTTCTCAGACTCGTGTTTTTCAAAAGCTCTAAAATCTGCAGGGAGTTCAAGTCTCAAGAACGTTTTCTCAGAAGTCAGGAAAGTCATCCGTGACTGGGCTGCAGATAGCTATTCTGATAGTGATGGGAAATGTCTCCAGCCTCATCACCCAGCGTCCCATCATTGAAGGAATCCAGACCCATCTAGGACCACGACTCCAGCTCGATGGCCACCTGTGCTGCAGGGATCCCAAGGTTACCCATAAGCCTACGGCAGGTACAAAGGGGATCTTCGTACCAGGGAAAGGGTTAGTTCACACAGAGAGGGAGATAGTTGCACTCTGAATGGAAAGAAGGTGGAGAAAGGAGGGATTGAAGGAGGTACCAGGTAAGCCAATGTTCAGAAAGCAAGCAGCTTAGGCAGGTGAGCGAGGGGTTCTGAGACCCCTTTAAGATGCCTGCTCAAACACCCAGTCTTTGGGAAATAAACCACAAATCCCCCACCATTACTAGTATCCCATCAGAATGTAAGTGGTATGAGAGCAAACTGTTCTTCCTCGGTTAGGGTTATCTCCCCAATGCCTTGACCAGCACCTGATGTTGATGCTCTAACAGGATGAAGCTGTTTTGTGCACAGAAATGGTTTGGAAAGAGCTGGTGTTAAACTGGATCAAGCTGGAAAGGTTTCTGATTAGTACTTTTAAAAAGTACTTGGAAAAATGGAATGAAAAATAATGAAGTCTCCTTACACGTCAGGACCAACTCGCTGGGAAAACCTGACCCTTTCCCTTGGCCATGCCAAGTATGGTGGCAAGTAAAACTCAACAGAGTACCACTAACACACACTTGTACTGCAAGCAATCTTTAAGGAACCCTGGTGGTGCAGTAGCTTAAGTATTGGGCTGCTAACTGCAAAGTCAGCCGTTCAAACTTGCCAGCTGCTGTGCAGAAGAGAGATGAGGTTGTCTGCTCCAGAAAGCTTTATTATCTCGGACACCTATGGAACAATTCTCCTTTGTCCTCTCAAGTGGCTATGAGTCAAATCAACTGGACGGCAGTGGGTATTTGGTGGGCAGGCATCATCCACTGATGAGGATTTGGGGGAGGGGGGGATGGTACAGTGGCCAGGTGACTGTTGGGTCTTTCTGTCCCAGTGTGAGCCCAGCCCAGACCTGCCTGTCTTCAGTCAGGACACACGCCTACAGCCACACTGTAATCCCAGCTACAGATGAAACAAGGTTTAAGCCGAGACTGGAGAGGAGTATTGATTCTTACTTGGCATCAAGGAGTCAGGCAGTAACCGCACAACCTCCCAGATTTTAAAAACTGTTGGTTCTCTTCTTGACCTTCTCCAACAGCTCCTCCCCACAAATAACACCTTTTAAAAAAATCAGCAGGGCCTAAAACATTCAGGGATTTCCGGAACATAGATACATAAGAAGAAAGAATGACTTGCCTACTTTTTGTTTCGGCCTGAAGTCTCATGATAATGACTTTTACTGTAAAATCACAACCTTTTGAGCTAAGCCACTATTAACCTGCTCTTTGCAGAGAAGATTCCTACACAAAGCCATGCAATTGGACTTGAATGCAAAAGAGAAAGCTTGTGACTTGTCCAAATGCTGACATTTCAAGGCAGCCCAATCCAAGATGGCACCACAATGGGACCCATTAAGCCAAGGCAAGCTGTTGTTTCTGAGCAAATGATCGTGATGCAAAAGAAGACTAAATACAATGACAACACACTACCCAACACCACCCAGGACAGGGAAGACACGGACAGCGGCACACAGGTAAATATTATCATCCACACAATCTTGTGATGTCAGTAATAATAAACGTCTATCTACAAGTGGATTTACAGGTAGACAGGCAAGATGAACAGTATTGTACAAGTAGGCAAAAGGAAGTACACTTATGACCATATGTAGGTGTGGCAGATGCCATTTCTAGAAACATATTTGTATGTGCTGTAAATATTCCTACGTGTATAGTAGAGCAAACACTGGCAGAAGTATGCCAACTTCTTCTCCATAACCAAACCAAGCAAGAAGTCACCAACTTCTTCATAACCAAACACCTTGAAGGAATGAACCACTTGACCTGGAGGCTTGGGACTACAGTCATGGGGGACACCATGGTCAGTTGGTATAACACAGTCCACAATGACAATAAAAAACAAACACATCTAATTCCGTACATGATTAACGAATACCTAACAATGAGAAAGGCACAGAGAACTCAGAAAATCACACCCTCTACAAGCGTGTACACACACAGGCGTTTGAAATCACTCATCATTAGTCAAGGGGATATGAATTTGGAGTCTATTTTATAAAAATGGCATGTCTCCCCCGCTTCCTTGTCACAGACTTGGGCAAGACGAACACTCCATCTCCTTTCATGTGCTGTTTATCACATTTTGACTGATGAATTTAATGTTTTCTAAAAAGAGTGGATGAGTGATTAGTAAATCAGAGGAACACAGCTGATTCTAATTTTACTAACCTCTAGTCTAAGCTAAGTAATTTGCACAAACACCTGGCAACCCCGTTCTGTTTACCAGAGACCCAAAATTGCTTGCAATTCTAAGGCTTTTGCGTTTTTATGTATGTATTTATTTATTTTTGGTACAGAATACACAAGAATTCATTGGGTAGTGTGCTGTGAACTGTTATCATAATCAGAATTAAATGATCCTGTCCAAATAAATTGGAGCGAGTACTTTTGCTGATACAGCAAGTTTTGCCCAAATCATACTTAGTATCTTTCTTGCAAATACACTCGGTCTGGTAATGTGCACCACGGTTCTCCTTCATTGGGAGGAATTAGTCAGGGTTAGGTGTTTGCTTAAAAGGTGGCAGATTGTCATGTACGTGACACTTTTATACAGACGTGCACCGCTTAATGTCCACAATATGTTCTGGGAAATAAGACACGATGAGATTTGGAAGTTGTATGAACACCCTACCATAGTCGGGTCCTGCTTTTTTCTCTAAGCATCTCGAACAAGCTTCGTGTCTTAGCCAGTGATGGTTCAGTGTGTTAGGTCCTTAGTGCAGGCCCTCAAGCAGCAGTATCTCCAGATCTTGTCTGGGTCCCTCTCGCATTTCCGGTAGCACTGTAGGTTTCAGGAGGGCCCATCCTTTAATAGCTTGGGGAATTTTTTCTTGATTTTTGAGGATCATCGTGGATATCGAGTTTGACATGCTTGTATCATATTGCTTAATAAACTTTTGGTTTCACTTCCAGATCAATACTTGGCCTTCGCCCCTTGCTGCCACTAACACTGGTTTGCTGCATTTTGCTGCGTTTCATGGTAAAAATTTCTAAAGAAAATTAAACAGAGAGAGAATGCTATAGCACTCAGGAAATTCAAGATACCCAGGACTGGATTCTGCTTCTACAAGTCCAAGTATGTGCATACAATGTCATATGGGAACGTTTCTAGAGAGAAAGTACAGAACTGCACATATATGAGGCATTTGTTATAAATACCAACACACATAGTGTAGATTATATGAGAAGGCTTCAAAGAGTTCTTTGGAAAATTCCATTATCTTTCAACTCCATTTTCCCAAGAACTCTTGAAAACCCTCGTGTATGTGTACCCAATACCATCAAGTAAATTTTGACTCATAGCAACTCTATAGGACACAGAAGAGCTGTTGCCCATAAGGTCTTCAAGACTGAACTCTTTACAAAAACAGACGGTCTCCTCTTTCTCCTGAGCGCTTCACCCATTGCACCACCACCAAAATCACACAACCCTTTGTAGGGAAGAGCCATGAGACATGAGACATACATGTTGCATGCAGGAGTCTTCTGTGTTCAATATGTTCTATTCTGGTTTTGGGATTCCTGAATTCTGTTAAAACCTTAGGGGAACACGGGTGCGTATGAGTTCAGACTTTGTCTGAAAGGACGTTACATGGTGCTTACCTGTACTTTCCACTCTTTTCTGAATCATCAATTTCACTACGGAAATATACACAAGGTGTCTAACTTAGGCAATGAACAGAGTATCTCTAAGCATTTGACATCTGCAGCCCCCAAGAAGGAGATATGTTAGGGGGCACAAAAGAATACAAGACCCTTTGGAAAGGTGCTGTTTCTATGCACGCCGTGAAGCAGGGGGCTGTGTTGAAGGGAACATCGACTTTGTCATAAAGTCAATTAATTTAGAAAGGAACTCGTGTTTTTGCCATGGTTAACCCCGCATTACTGATCCTGATTCAGGAGGCCATGGAGTGAAATGTCTGTGGTAGTAGACAATCTAGAAGCCAATTATACTTGCTTTGGAATTCACCCTTATTGTTTTGGGCACAGTTTACCATTGCTCTAAGACATTTATAAATGAGTGAAACCCACACCTGCATTCTCTAGGCAAACCAAATTTGGGGTTACAGCAGACTGTGACAGGTAGCTGAACCAGAATTGAAGAGTTTGTACAAACTCTTCACCATGTCGATAAAATGCTGAGAGGTTACTGAGAGCTGGATGGAATCTGATTTCCATGAACATGGTCTGCTAAGTATCTCAGCAGCAGAGCTTCTTGGACTCTTCCCAAATAAACTTCAGAAAACAGTTGTTCTTCCATACCACTCTCCATGCTCCATCTTCTCCTGGTTTCAAGGGAAATGCTCACAAAGGAAGGGGGAGGGGGCTGGTTTCAAGACAACTCGAGGTGTCAGTGATCCGAGGGCCAAGATTTGATTGGTCATCTGTAATGGAACTTGCCCAAGCCAACAGACTTGCCTTTTCATTAGTTAGCACTCACAGCGGGGTGGGAAGGAACATCACTTAGCTGTAGAGTGTTGAAGAATACACCGAGGAGGAGGAACTGGCCAGGGTCAGCAGGGAGAACCCTGGACGTGCCCACGCCTTCAGTGCTTTCTGCTCCAACACAGCCCTCCAGTAAAGCACGTCCCCAATCTATCACGCAGCCTTAATCCCTGTGTTATCACTAACACTTATCTTTGTCTATTTCATTCCTCTGACCCAAGCACTCTATAAACTTAATTCCACAATTAATCTCTGGTACTCCAGCCCACATTCCAAACCTGAGCACCCTACCCTCCCTGACCATCAAGCAGGCAGTTTGCTGACCCAGAAGTCAGGGACTGAGCTCGCTGTCTGGACCTTGTGCCCAGCAGCACCTTCAGGTGGGCAGGTGCTGGCCAGGCCCACATAACAGCCTGAGGAGCAGCTTTGGGGCTTTGTGCAACGACAGGGCCTCCAGGTACGCATCCTTGTTAGAAGTCCAGGTGAGTTTGGCTAAAGGACGTGGACCCAGTTGCTGTCCCGTCATCTCTGATTCCTAGTGACCCACTGTGTGTTAGAACAGGACTGTGGTCCATGTAGAGTTGTAATAACTGATGGTTTTGAAAACAGATCGCTCACTTCCGGGTAGACTCAAATTTCCACCTTTGGTTTGCATGGTCACTGATTGTACCACCTAGGGATTCTGGGTATCTCTTGCTCTGACCAATTCCATGTGGTCAGAACCCCTGGAGTCAGGTAGAGTTCTGGGATCTCTCCGACCTCCAGTGAAATCAAAAGCCTATTCTTGTACTGTAGATTGTCTTCTGACATCTGAACAACTAGTATCAAGTCTAATTGGAAACGGAAAGAAAAAGCAAGCCAACAAAAGAAACATGGCAAATGCATTGAAGAGCTGTTGTTACTGTTACCAAGTACACTCAAATTGGTTCCAACTCATAGCGAACATATATAGGGCTTCTAAGGAGCCGCTGGTGGATTTGAGCCACTGACAGGGTGGTTAGCAGCCCAGTGCTTATCTTACAGCACCACACCAGGGCACAAGATAAAACTACCACCAAACATATTCACGTTCATATCACAGTGCAAAAGACATGGGCTTTCCCACCAAATGGCAGGCGCTGTCTGATCTGCCAGTGTTATTCAATGATCTGATGACTGACCAGTGTGGGCAAGAGGAAGAGATGCTTCCAACAACAGGAACTCAGAAACATTGGCCACCCAAAGATGACTCATGTTCTAATAGTCTAATAGCGAAATGGGAATTTCTGGAAGTTGTGAGACATTTTTCCTGACCCTTGCAAAGATGACAGAAAATAACTCAGTGATGGGAAATATTCTTTTGCTGGGGAGCCCTTTTCAGTCCTTTTTGTTAACAGTATGCAGCCTGTGTGGTCAATGACGGCAATTCTCGGCTGCTAGTTCCGTTTTTCCCAAAGGCGCAACAAATGGAGTTCTTAAAAAAAGATGCCAGGAGGGAACTGAAAGGCATGTTGTTTTGTTGTTTTTAATACAGCCAGGTCCAGTGAGGCTTAAACTGCAAGAGCTTTCGGCTTGGCAGGGCAGGGGACGCAGCATGAAGAGGAAGAGGTCAGCAGAAGGCCAGGTGAGGACTCACTCTGTATCACCACACCAACCCCATCTGTAAACACGGGTCCCAAGGTATCAGTGCTGTAGCCGCCACACTTCTTCCATGCTGTCTTAGCAGACGCTGGAATCTTCCCAAGTACAATCGGCTCTTGAAGCAAAACCATGTTTTTCTAAGGGCCCAGGTGAAGTGCTGCTCAGAGACTGTGAGTGGAGTAGAGGGGCAAGGACCATTCGCACAACCGCAGAGATGCTTGTGGAGGGCAAGAGCCGGCAGGAAAGGGACTCAGACACGGGTTAGATGGATTACTGTGTGTACTCTCAGCTTGATTCCAAATCACAGGGACCATTTAGGACAGAGTACATCTGCCCCATCAGCAGACTGTGACATCTTTCTCCTAGGAGCAGCTGGTGGGTTCATACTGCCAACTTTTCAGGTAGTTGGCAGTTCTACGCCACGAGGGAACCTTCAGGCAGAATTATAGGAGGTGGGGGACCTGGGTTCTAACACAGTCTTAGAAAGGGCTGGAAGACTCAGGGTGGTGATGGGCAGCAAGGCGAGGTGATGAGGCATTGGGAGAAGACGGGTGGAAAGAAAAGAAGAGGAGTGTGAATTTGCGGAGGGCTGAGCTCAAATGGACAGGGCAGAGAGACCGCTGAGGAGCGCTGCTACTGAGATTCTGGAGACTGTGGGGTCATGAAGGCCAGACTGAGAGGCGTATCCCCAACAGACACATTCACGTGTCCCTGATACCTGGAGCGGAAGGGGAACCGCATCATAAGGCACACATCCTCACATGACACCACGGGCCAAGGCTGACTCCCACGATGAGGGCTGGCGGTGGGGGAGAGCCGCTCATTGAGCTCACAGAATGTGATGATATGGACTAAATTATTGTTGTTGTTAAGTGTAGTTAAGTCAGTTCTGACTCATAAAGACTCTGAACAGTGTTTTCCAAGGAGCAGCTGGTGGGTTTGAATTACCAACCTGTGGTTAGCAGTCCAATGCTTATCCTACAATGCCACACTAGGAGTTAGGATTTAATTGATTGAGTGCCCCTCAAATACAACTTGGAATCCTAAACCCGATGCCTGAAATTTGGACATTGGGATAATGAAACAGAACACATAAAGATAGACATCCTAGGCATTGGTGAGCTGAAATGCACTGGGATTGGCCATTTTGAATCAGACAGTCTTATGGATTACTATGCTAGAAATGACAAATTGATGAAGAATGGCATTGTATTCATCCTTAAAAAATAGAATTTCAAGATCTATCTTGAAGTACAATGCTGTCTGTGATAGGATAATATTCATAGGCTTACAAAGAAGACTAGATAATACCACTATTATTCAAATTTATGCACTAACCACTAAAGCCAGTGATGATGAAATGGAAGAAATCTACCAGATTCTTCCGTGTGAAATAGATCAAGCATGCCATCAAGACATATTGATAATTACTGTGATTGGATGCAAAGTTGGAAACAAAGAGGAAGGATCATAGTTGGGTATGTGGGCTTGGTTTTAGAAATGATGCTGGAGACCACATGATAGGATTTTGTGAGACCAATGACGTATTTATTGCAAATACCTTGTTGAAACAACATAAAAGTTGACTGAACACATAGGCCTCACCAGATGGAATCCACAAGAATCAAATTGACTACATTTCTGGGAAGAGGTGATGGAAAAGCCAAAACATGGCCAGAGGCCACCAACTGCTAATATGCAAGTTCAGGCTGAATCTGAAGCAAATCAAAACAGGTCTACAATAGTCAAAATATGCCCTTGGACACATCCAGTCTGAATTTACAGACCATCTCAATAATGCATTTGATACATTAGATAGTAATGGCTAAAGACCAGAAGAACTGAGAGATGACATCAGATAAGAAATAAGGGAAAGACCAAAATGGATGTCAGAAGAAACTCTGAAACTTGCTCTTCATTGTAGAGCTGCTAAGACAGATGGAAGAAATGAGGAGGTAAAAGAGCTGCATAGAATATTTCAGAGGGCAGCTCAAGCAGACAAAATCAAGTACTATAATGAAATGTGGAAAGATTTGGAGTTAGAAAAGCAAAAAGGAAAAACACACTCTGCATTTGTCAAGCTGAAAGAACTAAAGAAAAAAAAAATTCAATTCTCAATTTGAAATCTTGAAGGATTCTATGGGTAAAATATTGAATGATGCAGAAAGCATCAAAAGAAGACAGAGGAATATACAGAGTCACTGTACAAAAAAGAAATGATTGGTGTTTAACCATTTCATCAAAAGGTAGCATATGATCAAGAACCAACCTGCAGTGAAGCCATTGGAAAAAGCAGGCTCCAGGAATTGACAAAATGAGCATTGAAATCTTTCAACAAACAGACGAAGCACTGAAGTGCTCACTCATCTATGCCACATTTTTTGGAAGACAGCAACCTAGTCAACCAATTGTAAAAGATCCATGTTTGTGCCCATTTCAAAGAGAGGTGACCCAACAGAATGTAGAAATCATTGAAAAATATCATTACTATCACATGAAAGTAGAATTTTGCTGAAGATAATTCAAAAACAGCTGCAACTGTATATTGACAGAGAACTGCCAGAAATTCAAGCCGTATTCAGAACAGGACGTGGAACTAGGGATATTACTGCTAACGTCATATGGATCTTGGCTGAAATCAGATAAAACCAGAAAGATGTTTACTTGTGCTTTATGACTGCAAAGGTTTTCGACCAGATCATAGCAAGATATGGATAACATTGCAAAGAATGAGTATTCTGGAACACTTAATTGTGCGCATGAGGCGCCTGCCGGTACACAGACCAAGAGGCAGTCAAGGGTATACTGAATGGTTTCAAAACAGAAAGGGGTTGCACTCTTTCACCACATTTATTCAATCTGTATTCTGAGCAAATAATCCCAGAAGCTGGATTATATGAAGAAGAACATGGTATAAAGATTGGAATAAGACTCATTAACAACTTGCGATGTGCACATGATGCAACCTGTTTGCTGGAAGTGAAGGACGTAAAATACTTACTGATGAAGATTAAAGACTAGAGCCTTCAGTATAGATTGATGTATAGAAAAAAAAAACCCTCACAACTAGACCAATAAATAGAGAAAAGACTAAAGTCGTCAGGGACTTCACTTTTCTTGGATCCACCAACAACACTCATGGAAGCAGCAGTCAAGAAATCAAGCAATGTATTGCATAAGGCAAATCTGTTACACAAGTTGTCAAGAGCAAAGATGTGGGTTTGAGGACTAAAGTGCGCCTGACCCAAGCCACGCTATTTTCAGTAGCTTTACATGCGTGTGAAAGTTGAACAGTGAGTAAGGAAGACTGTAGAAGAGTTGATGCACTTGAATTATGGTGTTGGAGAAGAATATTGAAAGTACCATGGAGTGTCAAACAAAAACCAATTCTGTCTTGAAAGAATTACAACCAGAATGTCATCAGGAGGTGTCAGTCCCTAGAGAAGGCCATCACGCTTGGTAAAGTGGAGGGTCAGCGAAAAAGAGGAAGCTTCATTAGGAGATGGCTTGGCATCATGACAGCAGCAATGGGCGCAAACATAACAACAATTGTTAGAATGGTGCAGGACCAGGGAGTGTTTTGTTGTGTTGTGCACAGGATTGCAATGGGTTGTTGCAACTTGATGGCACCTCACAACAACAACACCTGATGATGTAACTCCATTTGGCAGTAGGGTTTCCTTCATTATGTGGATGATGACTATGTGGCTAGAGGAAGTGTCTTAAACCTCCCCACTTGGGAGAATGACAGAGCAGCGTAGACAGAGACGGGCACACTCAGAAGGAAACAGACGCCAGGTGGAGACCTTCCAGGAGCCAAGGAACACTGGGCTTCAGAAACTGACAGAGAAGAGCGCCTCCCTGCAGTCCACACACCGGGGCTTCAGAAACTTCCGGAGGAAAGCGCCTCCCTGCAGTCCACACACCGGGGCTTCAGAAACTGACGGAGGAGAGCGCCTCCCTGCAGTCCATACACCGGGTCTCTCCACTGGGAAAGAATGATTGTTCCTTTCAATCACCCACTTTCAGTATTTCTGTGGCTAGTGTGTGCTGTTGGATCAGTAGCGGACCAGGAACCACAAGGTCAGCAGTTCAAACCCTCCAGCTGCTCTTCAGAAACCCTATACAGGGTCGCCATGAGTTGATGGCACTTAACAACAACAATGATGGCGGTAGTACTTGTGTGCCGTTGAGTTGGTTCCAACGCATAGTGTCCCTTTATAGGGTTTCCAAGGCTGTAAATCTTTATGGAAGCAGAAAGCCTCATCATTCTCTGCAGAGTGGCTGGTGGATTTGAACTTTTGACCTTGCAGGTACCAGCCCAGCATGTAACCCACTACGCTACTAGGGCTCCTTCTACGACAGTAGCACCCAGAACCTATGATGGTTACGTCACACCCACCTTGGCTGGATCACCAGCCTGTATGGAAGCATGTTCACTTTTAGGTAGGAAGTCCCCTAGAAGAACACAAGGGCTCTGGGTACCAACCCAGACCTGTGGTTTTCAAATGCTTCTAGACAGTCCACGTTTACAAATGCCCCCTGTTCTCAGGTCCCTGCACACTGCAATCCTTCAAAGGGATGATAATCAGAGTCCTCAGAATATGTCACCTGTGAAGGCCTGCAGCCGCTCTGGGAAGGGCGTGTCAGGTGATCAGGCAGGTGGATGGATGACTCCATTCCACCACCAATGGACCCACGATGAGAAGCCAGAGCGGTGAGGCCAGGGACCAGGACAAGAACACCTCTTCTGGAAGATGACTCCTGCAGTTTCATGCAACAGTGGAGACTGGGAAGAAAGGGGCTGTGGCGGGGAGGGGAGAGCAAGAACACGCCTCCACAGAGATGATGATGTGGAGAGATGGAACAGCTGGGGACTTTAGACCCAAAGAGGGAGACAGGCTGTGTGCTGATGACTGGGGGCTAGGGGGGAGGGCAGGCTTGCAGAGTATACCCTTTGGTTGGTTGATGATGCATGGAGGGGACTGTAACTATGGCAATGAAACAATATACGATAGGATGAATGTAAAGCTAATGTTCTCCCATGTAAACTATCACATAATTCACAATAAAACATTAAAAAAAGAGAAAAAAAAGAACACGCGTCCAGGGGAACTGTAGAAAAGCCATCCTGGTGTGGCGCTGTGACACAAGCACTGCACCACAAGGTCGGTGGTTCAAACCCACCAGCTGCATCAGATCAGAGCTGGCCACATCATATGAGTTCTCAGCATGGAGGTGAGAATCCTGGCCCAGCCATGTGGACCCCAAACCTTAACTGTCACATGGGCCACTGAGTCGATTCTTAGTCATAGTGACCCAAAGGATTTTTCAGAAGCACCCCACAGGGTTTTCTAGGTTGTGATTTTTTGCAGAAGGAACTCTGGTGGCACAGTGGTCAAGCACTGGACTTCTAACCACAAGGTGGGTGGTTTAACTAGAAGGGAGAAAGAGGAAGCTCTCTGCTTCCATAGAAATCGACAGCCTTGGAAACCCTATGGGGCAGTTCTCTGTCCTAAAGGATCTTCTGCGTTAGAAAGGGCTCCATGGCATTTGGCTTAGTTATTTTGGTTTAATCTTTCCTTGTAGGAATAAGTTGCCAGGTTTTTCTTCCAGAGAACTGCTGGTAGATTCCAACAACTAACCTTTAAGTCTGCAGCCAAGCGCTGAACCATTATACTACCAGTGCTCCTATTAAAAAAATAATGCAACCTTAATAAAAACAACAACCATGTCTTTCACTTAAAACACTAAAATTTTACAGAAGCTCAATCCTAACGCCTTCCCCTCACCCCATTAGGTTTATACACCGAGTTAAAGTGCATCCAGTTTCAGCCCTATTGATGTGACTAATAAAGTTAGACAATTGGATCAGTGACAGTAATCCGTTAAACAGCAGCCAACCAACTCCATCCTAGAAGTTCCCTGGGATCAACGGGCACACAAGGACCACAGAGTATCAGTGCTCTGGGACGGGCCCATTCAGCAAACATTTACCAGGCTAGGGACAAGAGTCACAGCAATTGCAGGCAAGTAGCACCAAGAGCAGAAAAGAAGGAAGAAGATTATGGCACATGGAAAGACAAATCATGTGGTCCTGGAGAGAAGTGTTGTTAAATGCCGTCGAGTTGCTTCCGACCCATAGCGACCCTGTATAGGGTTTCTGAGGAGCAGCTGGTGAGCTTGAACCGCTGGCCTTGCAATTCAAACAGCTTTGCAGTGTGGCGCATTAACCCACAGTACCACACGAGCAAAAGGCACTAAGAAGACCAGATGGATGTTGGAGACGAGCAAGTGGAAGAACTGACCGTCTTGGCCATCAGTTGGCTGGGGAGGCCAAGAGAACAAGCAAGGGTCTGTAGCCCAAAACACCCAGTGACCAGGAGGCTGGCAGGCCTGGGGAGGACGCCGAAGCAGCAGGTTTGGGAAGAATAGTAATGAGCGATGATGGTACTGAAAATCCCCCAAACACTGATGCTCCATCTGGTTGCCTTGGGTATGCCAACAACAACTTGTCAGGTATTCCACCAGAGCAGAAAATGGATTGTTTCCCAACTCAGTGGAGCAGCTTCATGCAGCAGAGAGGAATGGGTCCCTTTCCAAAGCCTGGGTTTTTAACACACCAGCAGCTGACCATGCTGACTCCAATTGTGGGTTCTCGGTAGGGACCTGCGTGTTCTTGCTTGTGTTTCTATTTGCACGCATCCGAGTGAGTCATCGTCGAGGCTAGTGAAATTATTTGTAAATCCTGAGTTGGAATGAAATGTGTGGGCTCTGGGGCCATCGTAAAAGATGTGTGCACACACGGGCTTGTATATTGCGCTGGGACCCAGGGAGACTTCAATAGTGCCATCGCTGTGCTGTGCTCAGCAAAGGTTCCGCTCAAGGCTCTGATGTGTCTGCTGCTGTGGTCACTATCAGCTCTTGGCTCATGGTGGCCCCAGCACAACAGGCTCGGACCACTGTGATCCAGCTGGGGCTGATACTGGCTGATTTTCAGATCACCAGGCCTTTGTTGCTTGTCAGTCTCAGTCTGACAGATGGGAATGGTTGCACATGAGGGTTCGCTGGCTGGGAACTGAAGCCGGGTCTCCCACCTGAAAGGAGAAGATTCTGCCCCGGCCCACCACTGCTCCTTCAGCCTCATCTAATAAGGACAATCTGAACAGACACACCTGCAATGCAGGTACATGCTGAGAGAACTCAGCACATCCTGATGGGGAGTTCCTGCTCTTCTCCCCAATTTACAGCCTGGATCTGAGATTTCAATGCTTACAGATTTGACAGTGCTGGGGACACCATAGAATAAGCACTGGACCACTAACCACAGGTCAGCAGTTCAAACCTACCAGCCATTCCACAAGGGAACGATGAGGCTCTCTGCTTCCGTACACAAGTACAGGAGTACAGCTGTGGAAACCATATACAGGGTCACTATGAGTTGCAACCGACTCCATGGCTCCTGACAACAACAACAACAGAGATTTGTTGGATGGAGCCAAGGCTGGAAAACATGGTCTATCTGACGCCAGTCTCATCACTCAATTCTAGTTCACGGAGCAGGCCTTTCGTTTGGCATCTCCTCTCTTTTTGGTTCTAAATGGGTGTTCACGCTGCCTTTCCTCATGCGGGCATGATGAAAGCTGGCCAGTGGAAACCCTTCACCTGGTCCAAGCTCCAGTTGATAAGGAAGTACTAAGGAGGGGAAGGAAAGAAAGTACCCTCTAAATAATCATCACAATAAACTCATGATTTATGTTGTTTCCATTCCCTTTCAATCTTGGTGTTCTCAAAATCCCTCAAAGATCTTAAAAAACAAAAACAAAAAACAAGTTCCTGGTATATTCACTTATGTGAATTACTATCCTATTTGAACCACGGTAATTTTCAATTCTCACCGCCTGTTCTGTTTGTCAGTGACTTGTGTGTTGCCGGAAGCTGTGCCACGGGTATTTTAAACACCAGCAACGTCACTCACGATGGACAGGCTTCTGCAGTGTTTCCAGATGGTGAGGGATGAGGAAGAAAGGTCTGGCAATCTTTTTTCTGAGAATTAGCCGATGGAAACTTTATGGCTCACAGAGAACACTGAGTGCTGGAAGATGAGCCCCTGAAGCTGGAAGGTGGTCAAAAAGCCCACAGCAGCCGTGACAGTGATGAAGATGGAGGAGGATAAAGCAGACCTTTCCTCTGTGGTACCCAGGGTCATGGAACGGCAACGAGTACCACAACAAAGTTCTCAATTTAGAGGACCTCTCTACACTTCAAATTCTTCCCCTGCCTTCTAGAAAGCATTGTGGCCAAACCATGGGTACGTTTAGGAGCATATACATGTGTGTCTGTGTGAAGGTGGGCTTCCAGGCATGAATACATACATGTACATTACACTTCACATAGAAATCAGGAAGATTTAGTGACTGCCTACATACAAGCTATTCTGATTTCCTCCTCCAGGCTTCCTCAGCATGTTTGAACAGCTAGCCTGCATGTTCTGTAAGGCATTCTCATCCAGAGCTCTGCACAGTAAGCAAGGACTGACACACAGACGTAAAGAATAAAAACAAACAACTTTAGACTTTAGGACAATAGAGTTTCCATAAGCCATAACACTCAAAGAGCACAATGATATCCGATTAATCTCTCTGCAAGTGATCAGGCAAGGAAGAAATGAGACTTCTAGCCAGAGGTTGATATGCAAGTAAATCCCAATAAAGATAAGTAAAAGCTGAATGCTGAGAGCAGTTCCCTGAACAAGATGAGCATTAAGAATGATGAGCTTCTCCAACAAGACAAGACAGGACTTTTCTCCCTGAAACCAAAACCCAAATCCACTGCTGTGGACTCGATTTTGACCAGTAGCAACCCTAGAGAACGGAGCAGAATGGCCCCATAGCATTTCCAAAGTTGTAGATCTTGACAGAGGCAGGCTGCCTCATCTTTCTCCTAAGGATCGGCTGGTGGGTTTGAACTACCGACCTTTCTGTGAGCAGCCCAGCAATTAGAACTCAGTCTAGAAATCTCCTTCTAGGCTGCAGCCCCATCTCCTCCTCCTCAGCTCTCCGGGGATTTACGTGACTGCACACAGCGACCTTACCATTTGGAAGCTCCGGGTGGAATGGAATTCACATTGCATCATGTCGAAGAAGATGGGGATCGTAGCTTTACGTAGTTCTGTCTCAGGAATCAGCGTCATTTCCAATATCGGGCCGACCATCTCTGGAATGAATTTTATCTTGTGTTGACCTGAGAGCAAACAAATGCAGGAGGCAGGATTAACAAAGGATGCTAATCGGGATGGAGACCAAACAACACAGGGTTTGTGCATCTCCTGATTCGCAAGCAACAATCTTGAGTGTTTCCAGCCTTTTGTCTAGAAAGTGGACCATCTTCTAAATTGACTAGTAAAGCTATTTAACAAAATCCAAACAACAGAAAGCCTATAATCACTTGTCTTGTTATAAGAGATGAATGCTGTAGCACAATGAGAGAAATCTACCAGAAATATGGCGGACACAAACAATGGATACCCAGTTTTGTAAAGAGCAGGGTCTAGGATTTGGGAGACTTGCTGTGTAACTTTGCAGGTGTGGCTGAAGAGCAGGGCAATCGTACCGAAAACCTCCTAGTCTTTACTGTCTCCAACACCTGATGACAGAGAACCAGCTATTGGTCCCCTATATAAATAATGCAGAGTAGTTTCTGGAACATTCCAAAAGACTGCATTGACAGGAAGCCGGAGCACAGGTGTCAGGGAGTAGAATACACATCAGGACCAGCTCTGCTCTCTGTTGCTACTGTCTGATCAGAAAGTGCATATTTAGACAGCAACTTTCCACCTGGCCTTCGCAGACACGATTTTAAATGAATTCAGGTTGCTTTCCAGAAGATTTTTTAAAAAATAATAATCGTGCTACTGTGAATAATCGTGAGTATCTACCATTTACTGAGCACTTACGACCGCATCAAAGTGCTCACGCATATGATCTCCTTGAGTCTTAAATTAGCCCTGGGCAGTGCATATGGCGCTTCACTCCATTTTATAGAAGAGGAAACCGTACCATTCCCAATGTAAAGGATATGGGGGAGGCAGGATTTGAACCCCAGCCTCAGAGCTGAAGCTGCATCTGTGTCCCTCATTTGTCCTGTTTCCTCAGTCCTGGGACTCTACCTGCCTCTCGGTACTAAAAATGGTGCCACTTCTGAACTATCTCAGGAGATTGGCAAGTGATGCATGGCTGGGGTAATGAAAACTCTTCCAAAATAAATCCCCTAGAAGGAAAAGACCGGCTTCTTGCAACACTCAAAGCTCTCTTTAATTCTTTTTCCATTCCAGATGCTTTTACGGGCAGTCTCGGTACCTTGCATTTGAGGCATTGTTACGCTGCTAACCTAAAGGTCGGTGGCTTGAACTCACTGGGAGAAAGATGTGGTGATCTGCTGCCATACGGTCACAGCCTTGGTGACCCTCTGCCCTACAGGGTCACTAGGAGTCAGGATTGTCAAGAAGCAGCGGGATTTGGGTTAGCCTTTGGCTCAGAACTCAGGACTCAGAATCCCCACTGGAAAACCCCACCACCAAGCACAGTTACCAGTAACGTCGAGGTGGTTAGGCACCTCCTCGTGCTGGTTGGGGTCTTCTTCATCCCGCACATCCTCAGGGTGTTGTTGGGAGTCCTGTTGTGGCGCTGTGGATTAATGCGCTGGGCTGCAAAGTTGGCTCGAACCACAAAGTTTGTGGTTCAAACTCCCCAGTAGCTCCTTGGAAGAAGAATACAAAACCAAACCCATTGCCTTCGGATTCTGACTTAGGGACATCCTCATGGGGTGCAAACCCTTTGTGCCAACTAGGAACCTAAGATTGTTTGGCGCCCCCTGTCCTATAGGGTGGAACTGTTGTTGTTGTTGTCAGGTGCCATCGAGTCGGAACCGACTCATAGCGACCCCATGCACAGCAGAACGAAACAATATCCGATCCTGGGCCAACCTCACTACC
>NW_006408623.1:4857493-4865088 GCF_000296735.1 Chrysochloris asiatica | reverse complement strand
AACCTTGTGGTTCAAACACACCTTGTATTCATCCACAGTGTCACACCAGGACTCCAGGATTTTCTTAGCTGTACATTTTCTGCTTGTTACTTCCTTTCCAGCCTTGGGAACCCTACACAGAATTGCTAGGAGCAGGAATCAGCTCGACAGCACTTAACAACAACTCTTTACAGAAGCAGACAGCCAGGACTTTCTTCCGTGGTACCAGGGGGAGAGTTCAAACCACCAGCCTTTAGGTTAACACTTGCTGCTTCCCAATTTCGGAGGGATGGGGGAGACGTGCAGGAACTTGAGGAGACCTTGAAGTGAACTGAGGAAGTTCTGAGTGAAGACAGAGGTAGGCAGCTGCAGGAAAGGCCACGCTGTGTTCTGCTTAGAAGCTGCGTCTTGGAAAAAGCTGCAGGAAATCTCACTTCACCTTATTTCAGAAGGAGTCCTGGTGGCACACAGATTGAGCACTTGGCTACTAATTGGAAGACTGGTGACGTGCCCTCATTAAGAGGTCAATTTGATGGCACACAACAGCATCACGGTGGTTCAAATACACACAGCAGGGTCACCCATGCTACTTCCAGACAACGACAGACTAGGCATAAAGTTCTGGTGATCGTCTCCCATAAAGATGATAGCCTGGAAAACCCTAGGAGGCAGTTCTCCTGTGTCACTGGGGGCTGCCATGAGTCAGAAACCAACCAGCTCGATGACACATACCAACAACAGGAATCGTATTAAAGCTAGAAGCAGTTCCTATTCAGAAAATGGTCCTTTAAACTCTGACCCTCTTGGCCTTTCCTTTCAGAAATCTTGCCCTATTTCCACCTCTTCCTGCGATAACTCATATCACTCCAGCTACAACACGCAATAGAAGGATGCATTGGAAACGAAATGCTTGCAAGAATGACCTGAGACGCTTTGCTATTAACACCAGTCATGTATCTGGAGTGAATCAGACCTCTTGATATTTTTACACACTCACGAAGCAGAACAGGCACACCACTCCATTTGCCCTATAGCTCAGCCAGTACAGATTTCATTAAGTAACGCTGGCCATTGCAAACAAGTGCATTTAAGAATCATAGCACCCTCATAATTAGTCAGAAAGAAGACATTAATTCCCCCCACCCTTGGGTAAACACACATGTAACAATGCAACCTTCAAGAAGGAATCGGATGTGATGAAATTCTGGTTTTCAACACTGGCCAAATAATTAATGTGTTGACAAAGGTGACACTAAGGAGATGCTCATCACTCCCCCGAATGCTCACGGCTTCGCAAAGGCATGTGACTGCTGAGGAGCGTTTCCTTAAGGATGTTTTGCGTTTCCAGCTTTCTGGTGACACTTTTCTTGTATTTTGCCTAAAAAAATGTCAGAGCCAGTGTTTCCAGAAACAGATAATAAGGACAGAGAGTCGTTCATCAGCTCCAATTTCAGGACCATGAAGTTCGCAGTCCGTCACTGACAGTTGGTATTCCAAGCTGAGGGAGCCATCAGGGGGCCATAGGTGGCTGTCGGCGCAGGACGTGGAGAAATTAGTCGTGAACATAAGGGTTTCCTCTTCTTTGATGGTCTGTCCTCCTTAGTACAGGAGGCACTCAGTAAGGCCCTAGTCCTGTAGCTTTGCCCTTCACTAACTGTTGGTCCTGAGGGTGTCCTCGTCTCCTGAATCTTCCCTTTGCATGTGCACCCCACGTGTCACCTGGAGCATCTCTTGCACTCATTTAATGACGGACTCAGGTTTGGAATTAGGGGAATGACTCCGGCAGTGTCTGTTATTGTTAATTCACATCAAGTCGGTTCCAACTCACAGACCCTGTGTAGGGTTTCTGAGCTTTAAAATCTTTGCAAAGTGGTTGATGGGCTCGAACCGTGGACCTTGTGGTTCACAGTCCAGTGCAGACCTCATAAAGGATGCACTGTTTGTTTCTTATCCTTTTGAAACAAAGAGCATGCTGTTATAAATCTAATTGTGTCCCCCAAGAATAGGAGCTGAAATTCTAATCCCTGTGCCTGTGTGGGGTGGGGAATAAGGGGGTTCTTTGTTGTGCTATGTGAATGAGGTCAGACAGGGTACACTGGCACGACACCTAATCCATTCTGGGTTATCAGAGGACAGAAGAGACACACAGGGGAGATGTCACAGAAAGACAGACACATGGCAGATGCAGCTACAAATCCAGGAGCTCCAAGGATTCCTGAGCTGCGGAAACTGAAATCCTTGCCTGAATTTGGACTTCCGGCCTCCTAACTGCGAGAAAATACATCTTTGTTCTGTTTCTGGTCTTTTTCTGTTACGGCAGCCCTAGGTAATATTCAGATCACAAAGTAAATACATCACCTGCCACTCCCAAACTGCTAAAAATCGGATAACCTTTATCCCAGTTACAAATCTAAGAGTTGTATGGCTTGCTCTGAGACTAAGACCTTGCTTTTTCAGGGAATAGTCTCCTCTTAATTTGCAGCTGCACACCAGTGGGTTATCTCTTCCTAACCAGAGCATTAACCATCAGCTTAATCTTGGGGAAATCTCCACCTTTGCACAACCAGTGGGACCGCAAATCCCATTATCCAGCCAAGCCAAGGTGACCACATGGCACGTGTGTTGAATGACAAACTCACAAAGTGCCTGCACACACCCCGGGCCCTCAAATGCATAAAAAAAACCCAAATGTAGCTGGCTGATGAAGATATTCCTGTGTGGGCTGGTGGAGCAATACTATGGGTTCCATGGGCTGGACATAGAGGCTGGGGTGTTAAAGGCGGGCAGGTGCTCCAGCTGCGACCTCTTGGGGTACGCTTTGGTAAATAACCCAGAAGCCAGGTATATGAGAAAAAACACCTTTACCTCCTTTTTGATTTCCCCTCTCAGACTCCCACCATGACAAGTTTGGCAGTTAACAAATGGAGCTGCTTTGCTCAATGGGGTCAGGCTGTACTTGAACTTGCATTGAATTGAGCAAAATCTAGCCCAGCATGGTGGCACCCACAAAGGTACTTATCTAAACATAACACACACATTGTGGGGATGACTTAAGGGCTCAGTGACCGGGGCACTGCACTCGAGTCCTAAGAGCACCGTAGTGACTAATTATTAGCTAATGAACAACTCTGACTCCTGGTTTATATCCCAAACCAGGGCGCCGTGTTGGAAATAGATTGTGTCCACCTTGGGGAACTGAGGCGTGCTGGCAAATTTTCAGGATGACCGTCATTCCTGAGCCAACACGGATACCAAGTACATTGGTAGGAAGGAGCTGGCTGCCCAAGGTGACCAGCGGGGCTGTTCCCAGTCATGTTTGAAAGCTGTAGGGCTGAACAAAGAGTGTAACTCCAGTTCAGAGTCCAGAGAGCAGAGAGTTCATGTTGAGTTTTAAAGCTGCTGCTTCTACCAGCAGGTGCTCTCACCTTGGGGAGGCCTGGCCATACATCTTAAAGGAGACACTGCATCTCTCAAGTCTGACACGTGCAGGCTGGCATAGCCTGTATCCACAGGGCCTTCCCACAGCAGACAGACAGAAGCAAGCTATGAGGGCTTGTACTCTACCAGAAGGACCTTGATGTACAGCATGGTTGATGTCTCCTTACGATGGTCATGGTGGTGGTAGTGGGCGAGGAGTTGGTTCTGACTCCTAGAGACCCTGTAGTGTGTGTCTGAGGCTGTAAACCTTTGTGGGAGCAGAAAAATCTCATCTTTCTCCCGTGGAACCGCTGGTAGTTTCGGAACTGCTGACCTTGAGGTTAGCAGTCAGACTTGGAACCACTACGCCACCAGAGCTCCCACCTCATTACAATGGGCCCCCAGAAACAGACATGATCGAAGACAAAATTTCACCAACGGTGACCCAAAAATCCTGCTTTGTGACCATGGTGCGCTAAACGGAAGAGAGCATGAACCTTAAGCCACCCATATGCCCCTACTTTGGTGCCCTCTACCCACCCCGGCCAAGTGTGAGTACTTCTGAACACTTAATTGGGTTCATGAGGAATCTGTACCTGGACCAAGAAGCAATTGTTCAAAGAGAACATGGGAACACTGAATGGTTTAAAATTAAGAAAGGTGTGCGACAAGGTTGTATTCTTTCACCACACTTATTCAACCTGTATGCTGAGCAAATAATCCGAGAAGCTGGGTTCTATGAAGAAAAACATGTCATCAAGATGGGAGGAAGACTCATTAACAACCTGCAGATGATACAACCTTGCTTGCTGAAAGTGAAGAAGACTTAAAATATTTACTGATGAAAAGCACAGATCACAGCCTTCAGTGTGGATTGCAACTCAATGTAAAGAAAACAAAAATCCTCACCACTGGACTAATAAACAACATTCTTATCAACAGAGAAAAGATTGAAGTTATCAAGGACTTCATTTTTCTCAGATCAACCATCAACTCTCATGGAAGCAGCAGTCAAGAAATCAAACGATGTATTGCATTAGGCAAATCTGCTGCACAAGACCTTTTTAAAGTGTTGAAGAACAAAGATGTCAGCTTGAGGACTAAGGTGTGCCTGACCCAAGCCATGGTATTTTCAATAACCTCATATACATGCGAAACCTCAGCAGTGAATAAGAAAGACCATAGAAGAATTGATGCCTTTGAGTTATGGTGTTGGAGGAGAATATTGAAAGTGCCATGGACTGCCAAAAGAACCAACAGATCTGTGTTGGAAGAAGTGCAGCCAGAATGCTCCTTGGAGGCCAGGATGGCCAAACTTTGTCTCTCATACTTTGGACATATTGTCAGGAGGGACCAGTCGCTGGAGAAGGATATCATGTTTGGTAAGGTGGAGGGTCAGCGAAAACAAGAAAGACCCCAGTGAGATAGACTGGCAAAGTGGCAGCATCAATGGGCTTAAGCGTGGCAACAATTGTGAGGTTGTCCCAGGATCAGACAGTGTTTTGTTCTGTTGTGCATAGGGTCGCTATGAGTTGGTACCGACTCGATGACACCTAACAACAACAACAACAACCCACCCCGTCCACATACCCCCTTGCAGATAGCCTGCCTTTCTCTGCCCTGATTCTCCTTTAGCCAATTACCATTTGTAACTTTTAGTTCCTGCTGTGGCTATCCTAAAGTGTCTTTTTCCTCATTGTCTGTGAGCTTGAACATCTTCCCGGTTCAGAGCATCTCTGTTGCTTTGACAAAGACGCAGACACAGAGATGTGGCTTTCTGGGAAGGACGCTGTGGGTGGCCCAAGCTCTTACTCTGACTTTTGAACTTTTTGTAATAACTGCATTATCTTACAAAACAAGAAACCCCACCATGCTGATTGGCTGTTACTTCTTGCCAGTAACAAGTCCCTGATAAATCACTGACAAAGATCATTGCTTACATATGACCTGGTGGCACTTTCTCTTGCCAGAGTTCTGGGCTGCAAAGCTTCCAGACACCAATCGTATGCATTCATCACTGTACTCAAAGAAGCAACTCATGGGAAGAGATGGGAAATGTGCTCCCTTCACTGTACGCTTCAAGTTGAAAATTGAAAGTCTCTGACACAACTCAGCAGATTGTGACTGTCATGACAGATGAAGGGGAGACCCAGGTGTTGAAAATCTTGTTTAGACTATAAAGTTTGTAGCCCTTGAAGACCAGGTCTATTGGAGGACCTGGAGTGGAACCCGAAGAGGCTCCTCCTCTTCTTGGCCCATCTCACATTCCTGCATTGCTCTCAAGGAAAATTGTAGACAACACCACAGAGGCACGTTCAAAAGTCTATCCCTCTCAAGGCCTTCCGAGGTGACACTAAAATCAAACTGGGAAGGCAGGAGGACCCTTGAGACGGGATGGCCTCTGGTCTATGGGAGCTTGAGCAAGGTTCTGGACGTGTCCTCTGAGCCAGTTGAGGACCCATGGGGTGTGAGGCAAGCCCCAGGTGAGCTGTTCTGGAAACAGGTGCCGTGGAGCTGATTCGGATTCATGGTGCCTCCATGTGTGTTAGAGTAGACATGTGCTCCATGGGGATCTCAGTGGATGAGTTTTCATAAGTAGATTCCACTCATGGTGCCCTGTGAGTGTCAGAGTAGAACTGTGCTCTACAGGGTTCTCAGTGGGTGATTGTTCATAAGTAGATTCCACTCATGGTGGCCCCTCATGTGGTAGAGCAGAACTGTGCCCCACAGGGTTCTCAGTGGATGAGTTTTTATAAATAGATTCCCCTCATGGTATCCTGTGTATGTCAAAATAGAACTGTGCTCCACAGGGTTCTCAATGGATGGTTTTTCATAAGTAGATTCCACTCATGGTGCCCCCTCATGTGTCAGAGTAGAACTGTGCTCACAGGGTTCTCAGTGGATGATTTTTCATAAGTAGATTCCACTCACGGTGCCCTGTGTGTGTTAGAGTAGAACTGTGCTCCACAGGGTTCTCAGTGGATGATGTATCATAAGTAGATTCCACTCATGGTGCCCTGTGTGTGTCAGAGTAGAACTGTGCTCACAGGGTTCTCAGTGGATGATGTTTCATAAGTAGATTTCACTCATGGTGCCCCGTGTGTGTCAGAGTAGAACTGTGTCCCACAGGCTTCTCAGTGGATGAGTTTTTATAACTAGATTCCCCTCGTGGTATCCTGTGTATGTCAAAATAGAACTGTGCCCCATAGAAGGTTTTCATTGGCTGATTTTTTGGAAGTAGATTACCATGTATTTCTTCTGAGATGCCTGTGGGTGACCTCAAACCTCTGACCTTTCAGTTAGCATCCAAACATGTGTGAGCATTGAGAAAGAAGGGCTTCCACATGTAAAAACCATTCTGACCATTTACTCTCAAGACCCCAACCTGGGCAAAGCTCGGCCAAGGTGGACATCTCTGGCTCTCTTACAATGATGTAAGATATTACAAAGCCTCTTCATAAAAAATGAATGGTATAGTTGACCCCTGAATAACGCTGAGGGGGGTTAGGGTGCAAACCCCCATTCCACACCCACAGTTGGAAATCCAGGTATATCTTTGGACTCTCCAAATACTTTACTCATAATAATCTACTGTTGACCAAAAGTCTTAGAAATAACAGTCGCAGTCCATTAACTCATGTTTTGTATGTTATATGTATTCTATTCCATACCCACATAAAAGCTGCATTTTCAATAAGAGATAACATTTTTCTAAAAAAGGTGCAAGGATTTGGTGTCTTTTTTTCTTTTACAGTGATCCTTACACTGGATTCCTTTATTGTGAAATGGCAGATAACCGCATCTGCAGACCGCAGTCTACACAGTGCGTACCAAGCCATATTCAACTCTGTCTCATGTCTTGACTTTTCTCTGCTTCCTGGGAGCATTTCTAGCATCACTAGAGGCACTTCATATGGGCCCCCTGGTGTTTATTAAAGGGATTGCAGTAAAGACCAAGACACATGTAGGAGAATTGCCAAAGGTCAATTTTTATTTTATTTTCTGCCGACACAAAATGCTCACGGAAAGACGACCACAGTCCAAAGGTGGTGGATTGGATTCTGGCAGCTCCAAACCCATGCTGTTCAAAGGTCAACTGTACCTTCATTTCAAAACACATGTGATACTGCACTTTGGGAGGAAATTAAACTGCCGACCTTGCAGTTCAAATGGCTTTGCAGTCTGGCGCATTAACCCAC
>NW_006408623.1:4855130-4856893 GCF_000296735.1 Chrysochloris asiatica | reverse complement strand
GACTCCACGGTGCACCACCACCATCATAGGGAAAGAGAGAAATCGGTGTGGCAAGGCAACATAAGCGCTGGACTGCTAACTGAAAGGTCAGGGGTTCAAACCCACCATTTGCTTCTTTGAAACACTATGAATTTGAACTGACTTGATGGCACTTGACAACAACCTAGAGAGACAGAGAGACCTGGAGCATAAGCACTGGACAGCTATCTGCAAGGTCAGCGGTTCAAACCCACCAGATGCTCCTCAGAGACAGTGTGACTCTGAACTGACTTGATGACACTTAACAGTAGCTACACCAACAATACTATACACACACCCATGCATGGACACACAGGATACAGTGAAAAGTATTGCTGCAAAATCATAGACACTTTATTAAACAAAATGTCACAATGTGGAACTATTGTTTCTCAGTATGTCTTCCATCTAGGTCTATACACATCTGAAGATGGTGTTGCTGTCTCTCTAACTCTTCCCCCCAAGAATTCTGCACTCACTGATGGACAACAGGTCAAACCGCAGTTCGGATTCTTATGGGACTCAAATTGTGTTCATTTTCATTGTTGTGTGGAAGGCACAAATAGTACTCCCAAAGGGCAAGGTCTGGGCTGTAGAGTGGACTGCGGTCTCCCCAGGAAAGTCTTGCAGGCCAGCCTGGCCACCCTCAAGCAATGGGCAGCTGCACTGTGGTGAGGACAAACTATCCCTTGGTGAAACTTCCCTGTGGAGGGCTTCTGAGGATCAGCTGGTGGGTCTGAATCGCCAACATTGTGGTTAGCAGTCCACTGTTTATCTAACAGCGTGAGTGTGTATATATACACATATGTTGTTGTTAGGTGCCATAGAGTTGGTACTGACTGACAGAGACCCTGTGTACAACAGAACAAACGCTGCCTGGTCCTGGGCCAGCCTCACAATCATTGCTACACCTGAGCGCATTGAGGCTGCCACTCTGCCAATCCATCTCTTAAAGGGTCTTCCTCTTTTTCTCTGACCTTCCACTTTACCAAACACTATGCCCTTCTCCAGGGACTGGTCTCTCCTGACAGTATGTCCAAAGTATGAGAGATGAAGTCTGACCATCGTGGCCTCCAAGGGTCATTCTGGCTGTACTTCTTCCAACCAGAAATATTCATATGTCTTCCATATATGTATAGATATGTAATTTTATATGTATGTAGACAGATAGATACACATGTTGTACACACACACACATATATATACAGGGTCAGCTGGTGAATCTGAGCCACCTGCCGTGTGGTTGGAGTTCAGTGCTTATCCTGTTCGCCATCTCACTGTGTCACACCGCGGCTGCTTTGTGTGGCCATGAGGCCGGAAGCTACATCACCAGGACTTTAAACACCAGCAGCCTGTATTTCTGCCTCTCCCCACCCCACCCCCATCTATAGGCAGACTTCACCTTCTTGCGCTTCCTTTCAGCATGGGTCACAGAGCATTTTCATAAAGGAAGGTTTGGGACAACTCTAAGTCGAGCATGTCTCCTGGAACCGTTTTGCCAATAGCAGGCGCTCACTTTGTGCCTCTTTCTGGTGATTCACACCATATTTCCAACTTTTTCGTCATGCCATGCTTAATAGATTGCATAATGCAAACAACACTTTTCAGTGCACTAGGAAACCAGAACATTTCTGTGACATGCTGTACGGTGATAGTCCCTTCACTGAGGTGGTCTGGAACCAAACTCACAATGTCTCTGAGGTATGCCTATATGTATGTATCCATCTGTCCATCCATCCATCATC
>NW_006408623.1:4844289-4854583 GCF_000296735.1 Chrysochloris asiatica | reverse complement strand
TATCCATCCATCTAGCTATCTGTCGACCTATCTGTCCATCCATCCATCCATCCATCCATCCATCCATCCATCCATCCCTCTACTAAGCTGTCCTGAGCTCTGGGGAAACAAGTGAACCCTTAGGGCCCTGTGGGAACAAGAGAGGGAGGTGGACAAATGTCTCCCTCTTCCTGTTAGAGCAAAGATTAACTAGGGGAGGCAAGAGAAGAGGCTTCCTCTTCCAAGAGGGGAGGAAGCAGAGTCCTCATGGGCCTCAGGTGGGAAGCACAGGTAATGCCTTGCTTATCACCACCATTGAACCCTGGACAGGACCACCACCTTCTACAGCACTAAGGAGGAGATCACTCAGGGACATTGGCACAAAGCAAGCCTATGAGCTGGGGACAGAATGGCTGAACCTCAACGGTTATTGTTGTTGGTAAGTGCTGTCAAGTCGGTTCTGACTCACAGCGACCCTGAATACGGTTTCCAAGGAGCAGCTGTTGAGGTTGAGGCACCAGCCTTATGGTTAGCAGTCTAGTGTTTATTCTACAGCACCACACCAAGACTCCAACTAGGTGACACATTGAAAATGGTGCAAGAATACTAACTATATCGGTGATTCACTCTATAATAAAGAAGCTTATCTAACATCCCATACTGGCTATAATTTGAAAAGAGAACTTGCTGCTATTTTTAATGATGAAAGTAGGTGGGGAAATTGCATTTATTTCTGATCTTAAATACACATAAAATGTATCCCTTATTGCTTAAAATGCTTGGATGCACATTATGATACCAACACCTGGTGGCAGTGTACTTAGCTACTGAGTTCAGTTCTGTGTAAGCGAATAAACCCTTCAAAGGATGGGTTCTTCCTTCAAAAATCCCCCTTCAAGTACATTAAAGCAGCACAATTGAGTGGGTACACCATTTGTGGGTGAAAGCAAGTCTCACAGGAGGATGAACACAGCTTGGACCATGGAAAAGAGAGAAGGTTAGTGGCATCTGAGAGCAACGGGTTCCAAGACAGAGCTGTGTTCATCTGACACTGATTTTCCTCTGCACCCCACCAATCGGATTTCATTTCTTTAATTTTGGTAATCACTCAGCTGTTAACCGAACTGTTGGTAGTTCAAAACCACTCAGAGGCTTTTCAGGGAAAAGAGCTGGTGATCGGTTTCTGTAAAGATCACACTCACTCTTCACTTACCAACTACTTCAGTATCTGACGTTTTACATTTACGACAATCGTGAACATTCTATTATCCATTGATGTGTATGTATCTGGCAGTGAGAGGAACACTGGCATGGTGTGGTTCAGGTTAGATGTCAACAGGGCTTGTGTGATGTGATTCTCAGGGGTTCAGCAGTACTGTAACGCTGTACTCATCCTTCATTTTGGTATTTGATGTGGTCACCTGCTATTTCTGCTCATTTTTTGCATAACAAGCTAGTCTCTGGAACCTAACCATGTTGATGAATGAGGAATGGATACGGCGCAGCCGCGAAAATCCTACTCTGTCACGTGGGTTTACCGAGAGTTGGAATCCTGTCAATGGCTTCCAACACCGCCACCATCTCTGGTTACTGAAAACAGCTACTACAAAAGGGAGCTATTGCTCTCCTGAGAACAGGAGCAACTCAATTTTTGAAAACAGCACCAACAAACAAAACCAACGCAGATGATGCAAAACCTCCTCCTTCCCCAGACAGCCCAGCTACTCACCCAGGTTGTACCACATGTCTCTGATTTCAAAACCAATCTGTCTCCTCATATCTCCGTACCTGAAAACCAGAGGAGAGAAAAAGCCGAGTCACTCCACAGGGCAGCTGGAAGCAGACTAGAATGACTTTAAGTGCAATGAAAGTTTCCTCTCCCTGAGACAGAGTGGAAGGGATTGGGGGAGAGGGCTCTGGGACAGGAACTCTAGTGTCAGTTCTCAGTGGGTTACGCAACATGCTTGTCCCTGTGGGGAAAGGAGTGGCCGTGGACGAGTAACGAAAGTGTTTTTCTGTCTTCCAGATCTGGGGCCCGAGGGGGCGGTTTGTTTCCAGTGCATGTTGTCGGTAAACAGACACCAAAGGCATCCTTTAGCTCCATGGCTAGAGCAGTTTCATGGGTTAAAATCAGACCAGACCTGGGAAAGTCTTTGAAAGAACTCACCTTCTTTATCAGTTTAACATTCTCCTGACCGGGGTACATAGTGCCTACCTACATTTCAAACTTCTGGGCTTAGTGGGAACCAGCTATCCCACTTTTAGTGTGTGCTGCCATCTAGTGGTGACTCGTGTTAATTGTAAATCTGAGGAAACAGGCCTCATTCCACCTCCACTCCCAGCACTGCACGCCCCTCGGGACATATGTGTTCTAGTAATTACATCCAAACCTTTATTGCCTCAAAACCCATTTTCATGTCATTCAAAATGCCTTTCCATTATTGAAAATCACATGATTTCAAACAAAAATATTCAAAGCAGAAAATAACTCGGTTGTGAAAGGGTTAAAGGTACAAGAAGGGTTTAGCACCCAGAAATGTCATCCAATATTCCGGCTCTTTTGTTTATCAGGGAAAATAATTGTTAATTTGCCTCCCAGTGGAGAAGCAGGGTGGTGTATGTTTCTCAAGTAAACAGAATTTGATGCTTCACAAGATAAACCTTTATTGGTTTGTGAGCAATTTACCATTTTCCTTTATTGCCTCAGGAAAAAGCTGATTATATTAAAAATAATAATTTGCAAGATTATCATACAGGATTGCAGTCTGGCAGCTGTGTCGTAGATGCTGGGCTTCACATCCATGTGCCGGAGGACACAAAGGGGGAATTCTGATTACATATGGCTGCCTGGCAGCTCTTAGGGTGAGCATCGTTACCTAAAAATCAACAGTCTCATCTTATTAGCAGCCTCCCACACCCCAACACCTGTGTGTCACACAGAACAAGCAGAGGACTGTCGTGTTATCATCTCATCGGGCAGCCCCTGCGTAGCAGGCTGAACCATGCAGGAGGTCCAATGACTGCACCCATTCTACAGACAAAGAAACTGAGACCCAGGAGGACAAGCCAATCCTCTGGGATAACGTTCTAACTAATCTCTAAGCCCAGACGCTGACTGGGTGAGTGCTGATGAGGCAGGCCACCAAGAGGACCGTGGGGACAGGGTGTGGGCTCTTGTTGAACTCCCTGAGTTAGTTGTGGCAGGAACGTAGGTGTATTTGTGGTTGTATGAGTGGTGCCCTAGGACATTTGATCCGGACACCATGAAGTCCTGCAGCCATTGGGCGCTTGTATTGAAGACGTCACATGTACGCTTGGCTCCCGCACAAGTGATGTGCAAATGTCATCAGCGGCCACCCAGGCTGGAAGAGACCACAGAGATCATGTGGCCATGGGGGAAGCTGGCGTCCTCAGACTTACAGGGAAGAGGGATGTGACCATGAAACTGGTGCACGGCCCACGTGGGTGCTCATCCTGGTGAGGAGGAGGGTCCACCGAGCAGGGGACAGCGAGGTCTATGGCAGCCTGAGAACACGACACCCCATCTCCAGCCCTGCACCACTGTGTATTCAGACCTCAATATGCAAGGGAGGACCACCAGCCCCAGAGGAGAGAAAAGCTGGACACGGTTGGGCTGGCCCATCGTTTGCTGTCTACACAAGCTTTAAATTCTCTCATGATATCCAAGCAACACAGAATTCCTTGTCATACAGGGATTCCATCTCTTCCAAAAATAAGGCCAGTTAATGTTGTGTTCATCTTCTCAGCGGTGAGGGGCTGGTGGTGCAGTGGTGCACTTCTTACCTCCCAAGCAGGAGACCTGAGTTTAATTCCTGGCCAGTGCACTCCATGGGCAGTTAATATCCATCTGTCAGTAAAACTTGTGTGATGCTACAGCTCTGAACAGATTTCAGCAGAACTTCCAGACTAAGAAACTAGGAGGAAAAGCCTGGTGATCGACTTACAAAATCAGCCAGTAGAAACCCTTTGGGGTTGAATCGCCAATTGATCAGGGGCTGGCGCAGAATCAGGCAGGGTTTCCTTCCATTATGCATGGGGTTGATGCCAGCTAACTGTACCCAACAACCTCTACTCAGGCACACAACTATCCGTCACCCGACTTTCCATTTAGGGACACCTGAAAGCTGGACATGCCAAGTACAAGAGACTTCGGGCAGCGGCAGGTTTAGGTCTTTCAGGAGTGAGACGATTGCTCATGTCTGAGACGAGATGGTCAGTTTTCCACAGCTGAAGCTGACTGACTGCAAGGAGCCTGGTGGCGTGCTGGGTCAAGCAAGCATTAGACTAATTGAAACGTTGGCATTTTGAACCCACCATCTGCTCTGCAGGAGAAAGATGAGACAGTCTGCTTCTGTAATGGTTGTTGTTGGTAAGTGCTGTTGAGTCGATTCCGACCCATAGCGACCTTGTATAGGGTTTCCAAGGAGCAGCTGGTGAGCTTGGCAGTTTTACCCCGTCCTAGAGGTCACCGTGAGTCCGAATTGACTCAATGGCACATAACAACAACAACAATCTTTACGGGAACAGATCACCAGATCTTTGCCTCATGGAGCAGCTGGGTGGATTCAAACCGACAACCTTCAGGTTAGCAGCCGAGTGCTTAACCACTGAACCACCAGGAATGGGTAATGGTGTGGACTGACCACTCCGGCTGTGCAGATTTAAAGAGACAGTGACTGGAAGCACTTGGAGCTGGATTTTAACCTTTCTTTGTCTAAAGACGGGCAGTAGAAACCCATAGCTTGTCCGAGGGAGAAAGCTACAGCAGTCAGCCTCCAGAAAGACCCGCATTCGTGGAAGTCCTCTGGGGTCAGCCTGTCCTATACGGTGGCTAGGAGTCAAAATTAACTTCATGGAAATGGGTCTGGGGTTTTGTGTCTGGAGCTGAGTTCCTGGTAACAGGCAGCCTATATGGAGAGGGGAACCAGGCCAGAGCCTGCTCTGCACAGCAATTTCTTTAAAGTGCTGAAGCAGGGGAAGGGGGAGAGATTTCTCTTGCTCTGTTACATTTTCTTGAAGAACGGGGTGGATTAGGAAAGATCTGAGCATTCATTCTTTAGAAGAGTATGGGCCTGTCGTAGAAAGGCACTAAAGAGGAGATTTTAACAGTCAAATACAACCAAGGTGCGTGGATAACAAAGAGAGAAAGGAGCTAGAAGGTGAAGGGCAAGATTAAATATTCCTGGCAGCGAGACTGATCTTTTCTTTAGTTTTAATAAGAAGGCGGCTTTGATGAATCTCGCTGTGTTTCTGAGTAATCCCCAAAGAGAGTTACAGCTGTCACCTGAACTCAAGAGGGTTTTCGAATCACTTGCACATTCTTCCCAAGGAGAATTTACCCCAGAAAGTACACCATCGAGTGTCTCAGGCTCATCATTCTCCTGCCGAGGATCGGGATTGCAGAGTGGGTGCCAAGGTTGGTGGCTGTCATTAGGGTCCTGTCTAATGTACAGTTGAGGGGATTGGGACATTGCCAGAGAGGAGAGAGGCAGAACTTCCCCCAAGGCCATGGGGGAAGAGGAGACAAGAAGCCAGGTTTTCCAATGCCTAATTCCACGTTCTCCTGCCAGGACCAGCTAGGGCGCGCTCCATATCCGCGCACAGCGTTTTGTGCGGATACGCCGAAGGGGGCTCAGTCTTTCAGTGTGCGGGTCTCAGTTGCTGCAGTTACTGGGCTAAGTGTGTCCCACCACAGCCATCGGCAGAGTGAGGAGCAACACTTTCAAACTGCCCAGGGGGTTCCCAGGAGGCCACCTCTCCACAGCCCAGGCAGACATCCCGCTGGGATCCCATACCCTGCGTCCCTACCTAAACTCTGGTGAATTTGCTTAGAGCCCTCTCAGGATGGCGATTCTACATAGGTATGGAGTCCCTGCTGTGGGGGTATAGGGTAAGAACTCAGCTGCAAGGTCGGTTTAAGCCACAAGGTTGGCAGTTCAAACTCACCAGCTGCTCCTCAGAAACCTTATACAGGGTCACTGAGTTGGAATAGACTCAACAGCATTTTACAACAGTAGTCTTATGCTTAGATATGCTTTGCTGTTGCGGACTCAGCCCTCACACACAGATGAGTGAAACATCGTCCCCATCCTCAGTTGTAGACCGGACTGCTGTGTTGTCCGGTTTTCACTGGCTGACTTTGCCAGGTAGAATTTCTTTAGTCCATCTTATTCTGGAAATTTCCTAGAAATCTGTGCCACATCACAGCACACACAAGCCTCCACTGGCAGGCGGGTAATGGCTGTGCACAAGAAGAGCTGGCCGGGATTGAACCTGGGTCTCCTTCATTGACAGGGAAAAGTCTGCTCTGAGCACCACTGCTCCCTGGTATGCTGAGGGGTGCCCAGTCCACGCTCCTTTCTCTTCCAGAAGGAAGCCTGGCCCATTATAGCTGCTCCTTCTTCATGGTCACCCAACACGCCACCCCACACTGGGACACATGGTGTTTGTTGTTGTTGTTAGGTGCCATCGAGTTGGTACCGACTCCTAGCGACCTTATACACAGCAAAGAAAACACTGCCCGGTCCTGGACCAACCTCACAATTGTTGCCACGCTTGAGCCCATTGATGTTGCCACTTGGCCAATCCATCTCACTGGGGGTCTTCTTCTTTCTCTCTGACCCTCCACCCTACCAAACATGATATCCTTCTCCAGTGACTGGTCCCTCCTGACAATATGTCCGAAGTATGAGAGATGAAGTTTGGTCATCCTGGCCTCCAGGGGGCGCTCTGGCTGCACTTCTTCCAACATGGATCTATTGGTCCTTTTGGCAGCCCATGGCACTTTCAATATTCTCCTCCAACACCATAACTCAAAAGGTTCCTAAAATTTCCAATCCAGCCAATAATCGAAAGTCCAATATTTTAACTTCTATGATGATTTCCGGAGCCCCAATAATGTGGAGGAGTCCTGAGGTGGTACTGGACTGAAAGGTCGGGTTGAATCACAAGGTTGGCAGTTCAAGCTCATCAGCCGCTCCTCGGAAACCCTATACAGGGTCACTAAGGGTCAGAAACCAATTTGATGGCACTTAACAACAACAACAACAATGTGGAAGCTTGGGGGGGTCTGGATGGCAGATGAAGAACAGTTTAGCATTGTTTTGACATTTCTGTTCTTCATTGGCTAGGAGTTGCTTACACCGAGGGTGGCTGAAGGTTGAGCAATTGAATTTTCTGGTCATGGACTTTGGTTCCTAGGAGTCATTTGTTTTGCACTTCATTGGCAAGTCTGGTATTCAATTTGGGTTTGACATAATCAGTTCTCTGTGTGGTGTGGTCCATTCTCTCCTGTGACTCCCATGTACTTTGGTGAGTGTCTTTGGAATGAATATCCTAATTATCTTCCAACCTCAGTAATCAGGAAGCTGGGAGCTTAACAAGAGAAAATGAATAGGCAGATCTTCTGATGCTGGTATTTCCTGGTGTGCTGAACCACGCTGCTGCCATAAGGGACGGATGTGAGGGGATGGGGACACTTGGCAGGGAGGGATCAAGACCTTACTAAGAGTCACCAACCCTGGGAGAGTTTCAGAGGTTCACCTGGTCAGTCCAGAGACTGTCATCTGGCAGCGTCAACAGTCCACCCTGTGGCCCCTGGGCATCCTCCCTGGGAGGGAGACCCCCGGGATTACGCTCCGCTGTGGGCGGTCAGTTTCCTGACCATTCAGACCCCTCAAGCCCGGCCAGAATCCCACCTTCCAGGCCCTTCAGAGACAAGGTGGAAGTGGTCACTAGCATAAGCAGAGGGTCAACACAGTGACCAGAATAGGAAGACTGTCATAGACGCATGGTGTTGGCAGTTGATCATGCTGTCCCTGGGAATGACATCAAGGTAAGCCTACTCGTTTCTGACTTGACCCGTACAAGCAGAAGAGATCTATGGAAAATGAGCAAAAGACACACTAGAATTCTCAAAAGAGAGCCAAGGCCTTTCAGTCAATTGCCAGACTTGAGCCATTCTATTGACCACACGGCCACTGTCTTCCAAAAATGGACACTGTTCATCTCTCTGCCAGTCTTCTCCAAAGGGACCTAGGGCCTGTTACTATGGTGATTGTTCATCGTGGACAAGGAAATTCTCAGACATTTTAGGGATCACTGGGCACTAGTTGACAATAATTTCATTTTTGAGACCCAAAAATGTTACTGTGGCCCACCAGTCAAAGTAGGGACATATAGAAGTCAGATTAATAGTGGAGTTTTAGTACCTGTGATGGTTAGAGTTTGATGGCAACTTAATGAGGCCAGGATTTCCAGAGGTTTGGCAGTTGGGATGAGTTTATTCCCATGGTGATGAAACCTAATACAGGCATAGTGAACTCTACGATGGGTGGCTATGAGCAGCCAATCAGTTGAAGGGATGTTTCCTTGGGGGTGTGGCCTGCTCCAAATATAATGGACATGTGGGAGGGACTCCCTCTCTTTCTTCCACTGGGGAGCTGGGACTCTGCAATTGTAAGCCATTTCCTTGGTAACAAACTTCTCTTTATATGGTGGTGGTTATGTGCCATGGAGTTGGTTCTGACTCATAGCGGCCCTGTACAGGGTTTCTGAGACTGTAAATCTTTACAGGAGCAGAAAGCTTTATTTTTTTCCTATGGAACAGCTGGTAGTTTTGAACTGCTGACCTTACAGTTCACAGCCCGATTCATAACCACTACGCTACCAGAGCTCCTTTCTCATTATATAGATACATGCATATGTTTCATTGGTTTTGCTTCTCTAGAAAACCTGGCCTAAGACAGTTCCCATTGGGGCCATCTCACAGTGGGCCCAGTGGGTCCCCAGATTTACCCTCTAGTGATCTTACATTTCCAGAATACATAACTGCAGTAGTCATATACAGCAAAGGGCAGAATGGCCTTTGGGGACTGGTTGTCCATTGGATCAACTGGCAAGATTTGGGGTTTCCTTCACCACCCACCGACACTACCAGGAGGCCTTCTGAGCCCCCAGCTGGGCCCTCAGCCCTGCCTCAGGGGTCCCAGGTTTTGTCCCACCATTTGTATCACCATTTCACTTCCGCTCCAGAGATGCTAAGGTAACTGACAACTGAACAGTCACATTTTCGGAGTATGCCCTAAAATTTCTAGGGGTTATTTGTTTCGTGGCTCATTGTCAATCTTGTACTTAATTTGGGTTTGACATTTGATGTGGCCCATTCTTATATCTGACTCCTGACACCAGAGCTTTCTATAGAAGCAGAACTGAAGAATTAAGCAATAAATTACCAACAAGTGGAATGGTATCACAAGACTCCACAGAGAAGCAGTTGTCTCTGGGAACGCCCATCCAGTGTGGCGCTGTCTGGAATCCCACTGACTCCGAATCCTCCCCGATGCAATTTTAGATCTTGATTCACAGGTTAGAAAAGGCAGCAGCCGATTCATGATTTAAAACCACCCTTTCATTACATTGTGATTACAACTCCATTTGTACCAACTTGGCTGAGAGACTCCACGTACATTATGCTAAATGGAAGGGGAGGATCTTGTCCAGGCTCTGGGGCTCCGAACTGGATGAGGACTTACTTGTTAAGGATTTTGGCTCGCTTGGCACTTGAAAAATTCTCCAGTTGTAAGGATTCTTGGGTAAGGAAAGCCACAGCCAGGTGAAAATAATTGTTCCACAGCTAAAAACAAAAAGGGGGATACGCAAAGTTGGTGAGCAGCTTGGTAATGGATTCGAAACACGTTCAGAAACATTCCTCATTTGTCTAGTATGCACATCTGAACTGTTTAAAAACACTGTTTTACAGACGTTCACTTCATACAATTGCAGTGTTGAACAGGGGCTCTGGAATCACTCCCCTTCCCCCCAAACCCAAGCCCACCACTGTAGAGTCGATTCAGATTCACACCACCCTGCAGAACAGAAGACTGCCCCACAGGGATTCGGGGCTCAGTGTGGGTTAGGCATTGGGAAGCTGCTCAGCAGGAGCGAGATGAAACCGGCTGCTTCCCTAAAGACTGCCTCTCAGAAACCACATTGAAGCTTACTAGGAGTCAGAATAGACACGAAGGCACTGGGTTTCAGTTCTGGTATAACCTTTATGGAAGCAGACTGCACATCTTTCTCCTGTCGAGTGGCTGGTGGGTTCCAACAGCCAACATTGTGGCTAGCAGCCAAGTGCTTAACCACTGCAATACCAGGACTCCACAGGATCATACTGCATGTGTTCAAACCCCAGTTCTGCCACTGACTTGATTAACTAATCTAACCTTCCTGGTTCCACACCAATAAAATAGGAATTTTAATTTCAATAGGACCTAACTTATAGAGGAGTCCTGGT
>NW_006408623.1:4840291-4844158 GCF_000296735.1 Chrysochloris asiatica | reverse complement strand
TCCTTTAAGAAGAGTTTCCCAGTACCCATTGCCACTGAGGCGGCTCTGTCTCAAGGAGCACCCCGTATGCCCGAGTAGTAACTGCACTCCAAAGGACTTTCAATGGCTGATTTTTCAGAAGTAGATCACCAGTCTTTTCTTCTGAGGTACCTCTGAGTAGATTCAAACTTTCAACCATTTGGTCAGCAGCTGAGCTTGTATGTACCATTTGAACCACCCAGGGGTTTTCAAGACGAGTTAAGATTGAAGTAATCTAAGGAGCTCCGGTAGCATAGTGGTTACGAGTTGGGCTGCCAACCTCAAGGTCAGCAGTTCGAAACTACCAGCGGCTCCGTGGGTGAAAGATGAGGTGTTCTGCTCCCATAAAGATTTACAGCCTAGGAAACCCTGTACAGGGTCGCTATGGGTCGGAACCGACTCCACGGTATTTAACAACAACAACATGATTTGGAGGATACCAAAAAGGAAAAAGACATGCATACATTAGACAATTAAGAAAAACAGATATCAAATCAAATCAAACCTCTCACATTTCAAAGATTTACTGACACTGTAGCTAAAAGACTGTTACTCAGTGGCGCTCTGGTCATAAAACTCTTCACGACCGAAGCTCTGTCTGTCTGAAAGTCAGCCTGAACTTGGTGTTATAAAAGTGTTCTTCCACAAGCGATGTGGTTAAGGATAGGTTCCTAAAGGGTTGGATATCCCTGGAGATACTAGTGTGTAAGCCGAGTCTAGAGAGTTACAATGAGGAAAGGATTCTCGAATTTGCACATGTTGCATTTTCACTAACTCATTCCAAAACAAAAACAACTGAAGCCAAGCCAACCCCGACTCATCATGACATTACATGCTAGAGTAGAATCGCTCCGTGGGGTTTCTGAAGCTGTAAATCTTTACAAAAACAGACTCCCTCATCTCTCTCTTGCAGCTGGTAGATTTCAAACACCGGCCTTTCCGTTGGCAGTCCAATGCTTAGCCCACTACACCACCGGGACTTGCTCACTGGTGCATAGTAAATGCCACCCACATTCTGCCCACTGCCCACATGAGCAATCAGGGGCTCGTTATTGCGTGCCGCTTCTGATCAATCAGAATTCATCCCAAAATTCATCCCAGCCCAAACCCAAACCCAAACCCACTGCCACCAAGCCCATTTCAACTAAATCTGGTTGAAACAAAATCTTTTTTCTGAGACTAAGTCTTTATGGGAACAGATAGTCTGATCTTTCTGCCTTGGAACAGCTAGTAGGTTTGAACCATCGACCTTGCAGTTTGAAGTCCAACGCTCTTCCCACAGTGTGGATTAGGCTGAAGTCCAGAACTGCCTCCCGGATCAGAAGACCAGCCTCCACAGTAGTCTGTCTGCCATGTGGAGCTTCTTGCAGACCCACTGTGCGCGTTGCCACCAGCTGGAACCTTCTTGCCAGTCTGCCCAGGCCAGGCCCTCAGAGACGGCCTATTACAGCCCGCCAATAATGCAGACACTACAGCAGTGAATGAAATCCACCTCTCACTCATGCTGTGGTATTCTCCTTCCCACACCATCCCACAGCCTCCTGGGCCCGGACCTGTCTTCTTCCACTTGTCACCTAGGCCATCCAAATTGGAAGGCCCATTGAAGGAATTTTAGCGAGAAACATGTGGATGTTAGATTTTTCATTAACAAAGCAGGAGTAATATTTATGATACCAATGACACAGTTGCCAACGATTCTATAAAAACAAGGTGTTAACATTATTGCCTCTATATTTAATTAACTGTGAAGTAAGTGGAAATTGAAAAGCATTTATAGGATCTAAGAAAGAGCCATGCTGACCACCATTTATCCAGCACTTCTCCCCGAACTGGGAACTTTAAATACAAATATGCCAGCTTAGCTGGTCACCAGGAGTTGAGCTAGAATGTGCTGTGACTCTCATTTTAAAGATGATTTTTGACACTTGCTGTGGAGTCTCAGAAATGACAGGAAGCAAAAGAAGGAACTGAACTCGAACGTTCCAGACTCCACAGTTGCTCGTGGCTTCTCCTGTGACCAGAGGAAAGGCTTGGGAATCTACTTCCATAAAACCAGCTATTGAACACCCCATGGAACACAGCTCTGCCCTGACACACATGGGGTGCTATGAGTTGGAGCTGACTGGACAGTAAACAGGAACTGGTTTAAATTTCCCCCAATTTACTTATAAATTCAATGGAAGCCCAAGGATAATTTTTTTTGCTGTTCTTAAGAAAAGAAACTTAACAAGCTGGCTTAAAACTTCTACACAAGTTTTATATAGCCAAATTAATTTTACAACAATTATAGCCAAAATAATTTTACAACAGAACAGTAATAGGAGCTGGTAGTTCCACTTGCTGTTGTTGTTAAGTACTGTTGAGTCGGTTCCGACTCATAGAGACCCTGTATAGGGTTTCCAAAAAGCAGCTGGTGGGCTTGAACCAACAACCTTGCAGTTTGCAGTCCAGTGCTTATCCTACAGTACTACTCCAGGACCCTGCTAGCTGCACTAGTTGGATATAAAGATGTAGCGATAAGAGCCACTATGGCAAAAGGAGCCCAGGGGTTGGAATGGGGTATGAGTTGGGTTGCTAACAACAAGGTCAGCAGTTTGAATCTACCAGCTGCCACTCCAAGGAAAAAGATGAGACTTTCTGCTCCTGTAAAGATTTACAACCTTGTAAATGCGACAACGTAGGATAAGCACTCGACTTCAAAGCTGGTTTGAACTGCAAAGTCGGTGGTTCAAACTCACCAGCCGCTCCTTAGAAACCCTACACAGGGTCACTATGACTTGGAACCGACTCCACAGCACTTAACAACAACAACAAAAACAACAACAAAACCCTATTATAGAGGGTCGCTATGAGTCAGAAACACCTCAGTGGCACACAACCACAAACAACCATGCTAATAACACAGAAAACAGAATTTATACACACATGTATTTGTCTCTGTGCCAACGGCAGCATTCAAAATTACTGAGGTAAGAAGAATCAATTCATACTACCCAAAATTATGTACAGACATAAAGCAAGCCCAATCCAGATTCCAACATCATTCTTTAAAGAGATGGAAAAAGCAATCACCAACTTTATATGGAAAAGAAAGAGACCTCAGATACACAAAGCATTGTAAAGAAGAAAAACAAGGCCTTTCACATCCCAATCTCCAAACTCACTACATGTGTAAACCACAGTGGTCCAAACAGCCTGGCACTGGTACAAGGAAAGACATATAAATCAATGGGACAGAACTGAGAACCCAGCAGTAAATTTCTCACCTATGACCAGCTGATCTTTGACAAAGGTCCAAAATGCATTAAATGGGGAAGAGATAGTCTCTTTAATAAATGATGTAAAATCTGATATCTGTTTGCATAAAAATGAAACAAGATCTATAGCTCACATCACATACAAAAAGATCATCAATGAAAAAACAGGGACCAACATAGGGGCTCTGATGCATAGCATAAAACCACTGTCAGACATGACTGAAACCACAAACAGCAGAAGACAAAACAGATGACTGGGACCTCCTAAAATTTAGACACTTATATGCATCATAAGATTTCTCCAAAAGAGAGAATGGGAAAACATTTTTGGAAATGACATATCAGATAAGGGAGTACTGTCTAAAATTTATAGACCACTTCAACACCTCAGACAAGATAAGACAAATAATCCAATTTAAAAATGAGTAGAGGACACGAACAGACACTTCACCAAAGAAGCCATTTAGGTGGCCAACAAACATATGAAGAGATGCAAATCAAAATGGCAATGAGATATCAGCTCACCCCAACATTAATAGCAAAGTTCAAGAAAACAGAGACAGCAAATGCTGGCAAGAGTGTGGAGAGACGG
>NW_006408623.1:4832558-4839109 GCF_000296735.1 Chrysochloris asiatica | reverse complement strand
ACTATAAAATGAAAGGACAGCTGTGGAAAACAGTATGGCACTTTCTCAGAAGGTTGGAAACAGAAATGCCGTATGATCCAGCAATTCCTCTACTTGTCATATATCCTTGAAGACATAAGAGCAATGACACAAATAGATATGTTCTTGTTGATTGTTGTCAAGTCGGTTCTAACTGATAGCGACTTCGTCTAGAGTTTCCAAGGAGTGGCTGGTGAGCTTGAACCGCCAATCTTGGGGTTGAAATCAACCTTGCAGTGCAGCGCATTATACCCCACAGCACCACACCAGGACTCCTATAAATAGATATGTGCACACCCATGTTCACTGAGCAAAATGATGGGAAGAGCCTAAATGCTCAGCAATGGAAAAATGGATAAGCAAGTTCTGGAACAGACATACAATGAACTATTACACAACACTGAAGGATAGCCATGAATGTGCAAAACAACTTAAAACATGGATGAATCCAGAGGACATTATGCTGAGTGAGATCCATCAAACACAAAAGGACCAATATCACATTACATCAGTATCATAAAAAGTCAAGAAATGGTTTGCACAATAAAATAAACATTCTTAGACAGTTACCAGGAGTGAAGGGAAGAAGGGAGAATTATTCAGTAGCTAAAGGGAGTCCTAGGAATACCTGGGGTGGCACTGAAGGATAATGCACTGGTTGGAACCAACCGCAAGGTTGGAAGTTCAAACCCACCAGCCACTCCTCAGAAACCCTATGCTGGGTCACTATGGTTTGGAACTGACCTCATGAGCATTTAACAACAACAACAACAAAGAGAGTCCTAGTGTCGTGCTGTGGGATAAAGCACTGGACCTCAAGGTTGTTCAAACACACCGGTCGCTCCTTGGAAATCCTAAACAGGGCTGTTATGAGTCAGAACCGACTCAATGGCACTTAACCAACAAAAGGGAGAAATGAGCTAACTTAGGTGATGATGGTGGTGTTAGGTGACATGGAGTCGGTTCAGATTCATAGCGACCCCGTATAGGGTTTCCGAAGTTGTCAATCTTTATGGGACCAGAAACCTCATTTTTCTCCTGAGGATCAGCTGGTAGTTTTGAATTGTTGACCTTGAGGTTAGCAGCCCAAATCATAACCATTACACTACCAGAGTTCCTTAGCTTGGGTGATGGGAGAGGCAATATTTAACAAGATGTCGATCAGTAAGTATTGTAAGCTCTCTTCACTTTCAGCAAGCAAGGTTGTATCATCTGCATATCACAGGTTGTTAATGAGACTTCTCCAATCCTGATGTCACGTTCTTCTTCATATAATCTACTTCTCAGATGATTCCTCTACATACAGATTGAGTAAGTATGGTGGTAGAATACAACGCTGGCACACAACCTTTCCTGATTTAAACCATTTGGTGTCTCTTTGTTCTGTTAGAAAAACTTCCTCTTGGTCTGTGTACAGGTTCCCCATGAGCACAACGAAGTGTTCTGGAATACTCATTCTTCACAATGTTGTCCATAGTGTGTCTTATCCACACAGTTGATAAAGCACATTTGCATCATCAATAAACCACAGGTAAGCATCTTTCTGGCATGCTCTACTTTCAGTCACGCTCCATCTGACGTCAGCAGTGGTTTGTCTTCTCAAGCTACTCTTTGAAATCTTCTGTTCAGATCTGTACCTCCTCATTTCTTCCATTTGCTGTAGCAGCTCTGCTGGAAAGCAAGTTTCGGAGTTTCACTTCACATCCATTGTGGTCATTCCTTTTCCTCTTGTCTTTTTAACTACGTTTTTCTTTCTTCCCATACAATGTTTCAACTACCGAGGCTTCCTTTTTGTTTTCAATCTTTGCATTCTAATCACCAGTAATTATCAATAAATCTTGATTGCATGTTTGTTTAATTTCAGACTGAAGAAGTTGGTAGATTTCTTCAATTTCATCATCACTGGTTTTAGTGGTTGGTGCATACATTTGAATAATAATGGTACTAACTGGTCTTCTTTGTAGGCGCATGAATATTATCCTATCACTGACAGCGTTGTACTTCAAGAGAGATCTTGAAATGTTCTTTTTGATGATGAATGTGATGCCATTCCTCTTCAATTTGTCATTCTTGGCATAGCAAACCATGTGATTGTCATATTCAAAATGGTCAATAGCAGTCCATTTCATTTCACTAATGTCTAGGATATTGATTTTTATGTGTTTCATTTCACTTTTGACAACTTCCAATTTTCCTAGATTCACATTTCATACATTCTAGGTTCCGATTATAAATGGAGGTTTGCAGCTGTTTCTCCTCATTTTGAGCTGTGTCACCCATCGTCTGTCAGTTTGTCGTACTGTGGTGGCTTGTATGTTGCTGTGTTGCTGGAAGCTATGCCCCCAGCATTTTAAATACCAGCAGGACCACCCAGATACTAGAAAACAACTCTTTAAAAAAATACTTAAATTTATACTTTTGATCTTGAGCCAGAAACGATATGACAAAGAGACCTTAAACGAAAACCACAATAGCATAAAACATGAAAGAAATGGCTGAGAGATTTGACTGGAGGAAAATGGGATATTTCCATAGGAAAATCTAAACTCCTGCGTATGCTTTATCAAGGATTGCAACTTATCAAGAAACAAGACAAACAGCCTGGTGGAAAGACAAGCAAAGGGAATGATGAGGCCGTTTATAGCAGAAACCCACAGGGCTATTAAGGATTCTCAGTCTAACTAGTAATCAGGAAATGCCACTAAAACAAGGAACAAGCATTTTAATTATGAATAATATTGGGACTGGAGAAGAGTCAAGAAAACAACAGATCTCAATGAAGGCTGTTGCTATTGCAAATGGTACCCATGTTTGTCCAATTTTAAATGGTCTACCATTTCGCCTGGCATTCTTCGATCTTGGAATCTACCCTGCGCCAACACATGCCTTATGATGATGCCCATGTGTAAACTTGTGCAGACCAGCCCTGCTCGTTATGTGGAAAACAGATTACAGGTCAACAGTAGAGGAAGTCCCCCGGTGAACCTTGGGCCAATCCGACACAATATTGACTGGAGAGAACAGGACAGCTCCCGATAGTTTCTGAGAGTCTATGTCTTCATTCAGACTGCCTCATCTATCTTTCATGGAGCAACGAATAGGTTTGAACTGCTGACCTTTCAGATGGCAGGCCAACACTGAACCCACTGCACCACTAGGGCTCCATGTGTTGTTGCTAAGTGTTGTTGAGTTAATTCCGACTCTGCGACCCCATATAGGGTTTCTGGGGAGTGCCTGATGAGTTTGAACCACTGACCTTGCAGTTCAAACCAACCTTGAGGTCAAGTGCTCATTCTATGGCAGCACATAGCTGAGGATAAGTTGTATCCATTTCCTGCTAAAAGAAACTGTGTATCAGTTGATGTAAGCGTACAGAGACGAGTCAGGGTGTGCACCAGCTGGTTAAACATTATCTCTACAGGTGGGAATGTGTGGGAGGTTGTGTGCATCGATATTTGACTTGACATACTGGCTAACAAGGAGCTCTGGTAGCGTAGTGGTTACGAGTTGGACTGCTAACCTCAAGATCAGCAGTTTGGAACTACCAGAGGTTCCACAAGAGAAAGATGAGGTTTCTGCTCCCGTAAAGATTTACAGCCTAGGAAACCCTATACAGGGTCGCTATGAGTTCACGGCACATAACCACACCACAAGCTTACGTTGTGTGAACATTTTACCAAGACAATATATTTATATATTATGCCATACAAAATAAGCATTAGGCAGAGAAATAATAAAAATTAAACTTGTAAAACAAACAAACAAAACATTCCTGCAAACAGTGAAACCTGTGGAAGCTGGAACTCTATTGGACTGTCTTGCTATTCCTGGTCTCACAAGTGTTTCCACCTTTGACTATAGGTACAGTCTTTATTTTTCTGTCATTCTCTATTTAGTGAAAAAGAGTTGAATTTTCCTTCTCTGACAGGGTTCTGTCTCATACAGGTTCTGGCTTTCACAGGCTTTACATCATAGGCTGTTGTTGTTAAGGGCCATTGAATGACCCTGTATAGGGTTTCTTAGGCTGTAAATCTTTGCCAGAGTACAAAGCCTCATCTTTCTCCTGCAGAACAGCTGGAGGGATGTAACCACCAACCTTGAGATTAGCAACCTAGCGCTTATCCTTACAAAGCCACTGGACTACCTTACTGTATCTGTTGTTAAGTGTCGTCGAGTTGGTTCCAACTCATAGCGACACTATATAGTGGTTCCAAGGAAAGGCTGATGGGCTTGAACTGCCAACCTCTGGTTTCCAGTTCAGTGCATATCCTACAGTGCCACACCAGCACCAATTACTGTATACAGTGCCTGGTATGTTCTATATGCTTGTATTTTATAATGCCAATGAAATAGAAATTTAAAAAAAAAAAAAAAGTGAAAGAAATAAATGCATAGCTGCCCTAGAACTTAACCTAATAAAGCAAGCATCACATTAGCTCAAAAATTTCTGGAGGTGATAAAAAAGGGAAAATAGATGGATGTGTCTGGTTTTTACTTTTCCTGGTAAAGCATTCTCAGTGGGCTCACCCACTGGGGCTGTATCAATTCTCAGGTTCCTTCTGAGCAAAAGATGCCCTAATTCAGTTTAGGAACCTGATTTGTCAAGTGCATCGGGATGCCTTTGTTAATTGCAAACTTTAGTACATTCTGCTAAGTAAGAATAATGATAAATAAAGTCATGATTAGCAAAAACACACCCGGAGTCTAATGGAACTGTCAGCCACAAATGGCAGATGCTTAGCAAGAAATCATGCAGGTACCGTTACTCCCTGGTGCGCTCACACACCACACTCTTGCTCTCTCTCTCTCTCTCTCTCTCTCTCGCTCGCTCTCTCTCTCTCTCTCTGTCTCTCACACACACATATAGGTTTGAATAGAAGGGTCAGCTCTTAAGACCCTTTCCCCTGTGTATAGGCACCTTAAACCTTAACACCAAGTTACTAGCGTAACTGAAACGAGTAACTTCAGCCCTAAATTGAAACTCCATTCTGAGTCAAACTTCCTTCTACTGATGTGAAGAAACACTTGAGCCTTTTTGTCAAAGTTTAGCTGCTGTAACACACAGAGAACAAGAATCAGGATTATGGATTGTCTGAGCATGTGTTAGAGGTGTCTCTTAAGAATGTTTACTCAGTTTAGTCTGAAAAGAATGTCTTGCTCAAGCATGCCCCGGGAGGTTAGGAAATAGGATTAGAATTGACAATGTTAAGTGAAGCTTGCAACTGTCTCATAACTCTGTACACAAAGATCAAGAAAATGTCCATTAACCAAGACTTAATCAAACTTTGTGTTCACCCTCTGGAATCTTCTGCTCCATTTCCGGAACTCTTTGTAAACCTGTAACTAAGTCAGAAGCTTGTTATTTGAGATAAGGAGCCAGGTAAATGCATAGTGTGACTCAATTTATTCCTGACAGAAGGTCTTGTTAAATCTCAGGGGGAAAGAATCTCAAGATGTAACAAGTTGTTAAATGTTTACCATTATACTTGATACCTCTGATAACTTTTTAACCTTCTCTCTCTCCCCTTTCTCTGTGCCTGATTTTATTTGTTCCACTTGATAAAAACAGCGCTCTCTCTAATTCGTAAACACTGTAACATCTTGCCTGGGTGATTGTGTGTCTCTCTGTATTGTGAAAGCTTTTATTCTATATTAAACTTTTTAACTTCTAGCTGGGTGTAGGACTGGTGTTTCACTACTGCACCTCCCAACTTTAGGACGTTCCCCCTTCAATCACTGTTAGGACTGGACAACCACAAGTATAGAACCAATGGAGCCTCCCAGCATTGGGAACACCCATCAACCAATTTCATTCACTTGTTTCAATCTGAAACAACTCTCTTTCTTGCCTGGCTAAATTGAGCCATTGTCCCAAAAGTGTAATTTTCATTGCTTGGGTTGTCATAGAAAACCTTGTAAATTCCATGTCCACACCTCTGATTGAGACCAATTTAAATGCGGATCTGAGACATAGACAATATATTGACTCAGCCCAGCAATTCATTTTAATGTGATTTCTCAACAAAGGTCATGTCTACCTCTTCTCTTACCTGTAGCTCAAAGTTGGCTTGATCCAGAAATTTTTTGTTCAGCATATCTGCATACTGATTAATTGCTCGCAGAAAGACTCTGAAAAAGAAGGAGAAAATTACATAATTACACACTTAAGTTCTGGCACCTTTGTGGGTTTGGCATTTCAATTAGATACAATCTGCGACCATCTGGAAATGAAAGCTCTAAGTCAGGTGAAAAGAGGCAAAAGCAAGGTTTTGCCAATGTGCAGCCCAGAGAAGTCAATGCAGATGTTTTCCAAATTAATCAACAACATTGGTGGATGCAGAAAAAAAGGGGGGAAAAAACCCCACACATGGTCACCATGTAGATTCGTACCCTGTAGGACAAAGCTCCAAACACCTTCTTTAGACAGCATACAAGACGACTATACACATGGACCTCGCCAGATGGAACACATAGAAATCAAATTGACTACATCTGTGGAAAGAGAAGATGGAAAAGCTCCATATCATCAGTGA